>NC_040085.1:75686989-75990020 GCF_003369695.1 Bos indicus x Bos taurus
CCCACCTAGCTGCTTTGCCTGGGGTTTGGAGATCTATCCCAGTAGCCTCCCCCTCAACAATAACAAGAGTCCTGCCACAGAACCCAGCTCCACAGAGTCCAGCCTAGCATAGATGGTCAGTGCAGTCCCTCATGAGCCAGGAGTGAAAAATCAGAAGCACCAGTGACCAGGGTTTGGCTGATTCAAAGCAAATCTGATGCGCAGAGTGATACCTCAACTGATTCACATTACCATGAGCAGACAGGCTTCTAATCTCTCAGCCCTGGGCTTGCTTTAGGAGTTGCTGTACGCTGTTCTTGCAGAGTCCAGAAAAGGAGCTAGTTACCTTCAGAAAGTCAGAGTGGCTGACCGTTCAGATTTGTGTAAAAGTAGGATGGGGTAGCAGAGAAGGCAATGGCACCCCACTCCAGTACTCTTGCCTGGAAAATCCCATGGACGGAGGAGCCTGGTAGGTTGCAGTCCATGGGGTCGATAAGAGTTGGACACGACTGACCGACTTCACTTTCACTTTTCACTTTAATGCATTGGAGAAGGAAATGGCAACCCACTCCAGTGTTCTTGCCTGGAGAATCCCAGGGACGGGGGAGCCTGGTGGGCTGCCATCTCAGGGGTCCCACAGAGTCGGACACGACTGAAGCGACTTAGCAGCAGCAGCAGCAGGATGGGGTAGAAGAGGGCAGCGGCATATCTAATCATTCAGTTCAGTCGCTCAGTCGTATCTGACTCTTTGCGACTCCATGAATTGCAGCACACCAGGCCTCCCTGTCCATCACCAACTCCCGGAGTTGACTCAAACTCACATCCATCGAGTCGGTAATGCCATCCAGCCACCTCATCCTCTGTCGTCCCCTTCTCCTCCTGCCCTCAATCCCTTCCAGCATCAGAGTCTTTTCCAGTGAGTCACCTCTTCACATGAGGTGGCCAAAGTACTGGAGTTTCAGCTTTAGCATCATTCCTTCCAAAGAAATCCCAGAGCTGATCTCCTTCAGAATGGACTGGTTGGATCTCCTTGCAGTCCAAAGGACTCTCAAGAGTCTTCTCCAACACCACAGCTAAAAAGTATCAATTCTTCGGCGCTCAGCTTTTTTCACAGTCCAACTCTCACATCCATACATGACCACAGGAAAAACCATAGCCTTGACTAGACAGACCTTTGTTGGCAAAGTAATATCTCTGCTTTTCAATATGCTATCTAGGTTGGTCATAACTTTCCTTCCAAGGAGTTAGCGTCTTTTAATTTCATGGCTGCAATCACCATCTGCAGTGATTTTGGAGCCCAAAAAATGAAGTCTGACACTGTTTCCACTGTTTCCCCATCTATTTCCCATGAAGTGACGGGACCAGATGCCATGATTTTAGTTTTCTGAATGTTGAGCTTTAAGCCAACTTTTTCACTCTCCTCTTTCACTTTCATCAAGAGGCTTTTGAGTTCCTCTTCACTTTCTGCCATAAGGGTGGTGTCATCTGCATATCTGAGGTTATTGATATTTCTCCCGGCAATCTTGATTCCAGCTTGTGCTTCTTCCAGTCCAGCGTTTCTCATGATGTACTCTGCATATAAGTTAAATAAGCAGGGTGACAATATACAGCCTTGACGTACTCCTTTTCCTATTTGGAACCAGTCTCTTGTTCCATGTCCAGTTCTAACTGTTGCTTCCTGACCTGTATATAGCTTTCTCAAGAGGCAGGTCAGGTGGTCTGGTATTCCCAACTCTTTCAGAATTTTCCACAGTTTATTGTGGTCCACACAGTCAAAGGCTTTGGCATAGTCAATAAAGCAGAAATAGAAGTTTTTCTGGAACTCTCTTCCTTTTTCCATGATCCAGTGGCAATTTGATCTCTGGTTCCTCTGCCTTTTCTAAAACCAGCTTGAACATCAGGAAGTTCATGGTTCACGTATTGCTGAAGCCTGGCTTGGAGAATTTTGAGCACTACTTTACTAGCATGTGAGATGAGTGCAATTGTGCGGTAGTTTGAGCATTCTTTGGCATTGCCTTTCTTTGGGATTGGAACGAACTTAATCTAATCATTACGTTATCTGGAAGATTCTTTATTTCACCACAGGACTCCTCAAAATATGACTGCACTTCCATACAAATAGTCACAAATGTGTATAAAGGGAGTAGTTCCCCCCTAGAATTGGCATAAAGGCTACCAGGCTCCTCTGTCCATAGGATTCTCCAGGCAAGAATACTGGAATGGGTTACCCTGCTCTCTTCCAGGGGATCTTTGACCCAGGGATTAAACCTGTATTTCTTATGCCCCCTGACCTGGCAGGTGGGTTCTTAACCACTAGTGCCTCCTTGGAATTCTCTCCATTTGCTGCTTCAAAAAACCTGTTGACTCATGGAGAGACAGGCCTGGGAGCACTTCCAGAATGCAGATAGCTCATTTAGAGCAGAGGCTCAAACCCTAGCTATGTATTACAATCACCTGGGATGCTTCTAAAATACACCGATGCTCAAATCCCACCAGAGCCCAATGAAACCAGAATCTCTAGAGGTAGGCATCAGTATTTTTTAAGCTGAGTAATTCTAAAGAGAAGTTAGGCTGAGAACCGCTCCCCCACAGGGAGGAACTGAACTCATGCCCAAAAGAGGGCTTGGATTCGAGATCCTGGAGCTAATCTGAGCTCTGACAGCTTCAATAACTTACTGGTTTTCCCACTGCTGTTCTAGAATTTCATGGGCTGTTGTCCCCTTGGGTGATGCAGCACTTGGCATAAAGGATGGACTCAAACAATACTGGTTGAAGGAATACACTCAGACCCAAAGAGCTGGATTCTTACATCAGAAAACTCTTTAGAGAAATCTTTTTCTTTCTCTTGTCACAGCCTCTCTTTCCGTTCACCTCCATTTGACACAGACATTTTTTTTTTAAATAGGAAGCAAAAAACAATAGTAATTGACCCTTCAAGATTTGGCTCAAAACCTACCTCCAAAAGGAAGTCTCTTGGATTGTCCCCAGCTCATAATGACCTCTTGCAGTGCATTTTTATATTATAGTCATTACAGTCTGTATAATTCAGTTGTCAACTGCATTCTTCTGTTATCGTCTTCAGTGGGTGTTTTTTGAATGCTCACAGGCCTATGTTTTACCTTCTTTAGAAGAGTGCCAGCTTTAAGAATTTGAGGACTATCTCTAAGCTAGTGGGGCTTCCTGGATAGCTCAAATGGTAAAGATTCTGCCTGTGATGTGGGAGACCTGGGTTCGATCCCTGGGTCAGGAAGATCCCCTGGAGAAGGCATGGCAATCCACTCCAGTATTCTTGCCTGGAGAATCCCACAGACAGAGCAGCTTGCAGGCTATAGTCCATGCGGTCCTAAACAGTCAGACATGATTGAGCGACTCATCTCTAAGATGGTAGATCATTTTGTTGGCTCACTTGTTTGATGTCTCTGGACAGACTGTAAGCTTCTTGAGGCCTGACACTCCCTGTCACTATACTTTACATGCAGCACCAGGCATGGTACTGACACGGCTTAGGAGCTCAGCAGGGCTCTGTGAAGTGAAGACATTCAGTAACCCCTCTTAGCACAGTGCCCTGAAGTCAGTAGATATCCACTAATCATATTTGCTGACTGGGCATGGAATGAAAAAAAAAACATAATTCTTATTATAAGATTTGGTTCATAGGAGACACAGAAATTCCCAGATTAATCCTATTTCAATTTCTCTTTTGCTTTTTGTAAATGCGTGGTTATTTGGCTCCAAAATTGAATGAGAGGTATCGAGAGGAATCCCTCATTCCCTTCCAAATCCCTTACATATCAATTTGGAACAAAGTCCCTACACCTTCAGTTCAAATCACTGTGGATTTTATACATTTCCATTATTAAGTTCAACAAGTCACTGCAGAGAAAAGACAGCGGGGCCATCTATGTCGGTGGATGCCTGCATTCCACACCTGCCCCAACGTGTGACTTTGAAATATGAAATCAGGTCTGCCGTTTAATTTCTTAATGAAGCAAACAGACGCCCTGGCCCCCTCAGTGGAGATGCTGCCCTGCTCCACCAGCTACAAGATGCAGGGTTCTGCTCTGTTTTGCTGACTGATGATACATACAGAAGGGCTCCCCACAGATGGCAGGCTTGGTATCCATGACAGCCACATCGCCAAATCATTGTTTGCTGTTTCCCTTTGGTGCAGTAAAAGGGTGTGTTAGGGGAGGTGGGTGGGGAGGGAGAGGAAGGCAACAAAAGAAACAATGAGCTCACCTGTCCCAGAAAATCACCCCACTGCCCTGTTGCCCAACACCAAATCCCCAGCCCCATTTTTGGCACCACAGCTGTTGCTACTGAATCCTAATGAGTTGCAGTTAGCAGGGTAGAAGGGAAGGGTTCCCATGTCACTAATGAGGAGCTACGAAGACAGGTGCTCAGCAAAGCTAGTTTTAAAGCAGATGAACCGCAGGCAGGCAGGCAGAGCTGGAAGATAGCATGTCCGACAGCATCGGAATTACAGACTTGGTGTAAGGTGTCTTCTGGAACACTTCGAGTGTGTCTCAAAGCCACCGCCAGCCAGAGCTGGTTGCAATCTGTCACCACAGGCAGAAGAGAGAAAAGAAGAGGCATCTTGTGTGGCCAACTCACACCCAGCTCTAGCCACTGGGGCATCACCCCTTCCCGGCGTTCTTTGATATACAACACCTGCTACGGATGTCTTCCCTAATCTGAACAGCAGGATATCCATCACGTCCACCGTGTCATGGCCGGGGAGGTTCAAACCAAAGTTACCTCTGGCAGGAATCTGGGTCCACAATGAGGCCATGGGGCCTGAGGTCGTATCTTCAGAATATTCCCCTAGAACATTTCATCTCTTAGTATGGAGTGATGCACATCAGCATTTACTTAGTTTCTCTTTTCTGATGGTGCTTTAGAAGAGTTGTAAAAATGTATTGAGGGGGTGAAAGCTCTCCAAAGATGCCCAGCAAGGGAAAAGGAAAGAGGGCCCTTGCTTCCAACTCTAACTCCAGCTCCTCCATCTAATCAGTGAAAAACCACTAGAAAAAGATTTTGGGGAAAAATAATCTACCTGTTTTAAGTATGGAAATTCCTCAAAAAACTAAAAATAGAGTTGTCATAAGTTCCAGCAATCCCACTCTGGGCATGCTGCTGCTAAGTCGCATCAGTCATGTCTGACTCTGTGCAACCCCATAGACGGCAGCCCACCAGGCAGTCCCCCATCCCTGGGGTTCTCCAGGCAAGAACACTGGAGTGGGCTGCCATTTCCTTCATCCAGACAAAACTATAATTTGAAAAGATACATGCACCTCTGTGTTCATAGCAGCACTTCTTACAATAGCCAAGACACGGAAGCAACCTAAATGTCCATCAACAGAGGAGTGAGTAACGAAGAGGTGGTACATATATACAGTGGAATTTTGCTCAGCCATTCAGAAGAATGAAACGCCATTTGCAGCAACATGGATGGACCTGGGGATTATCATACTAACAAAGTCAGAAAGGGAAAGACAAACACCATGTGATATCACTTCTACGTGGAATCTAAAATATGACATAAATGAACACGTGAATGAAACAAATACAGACTCACAGAACAGACTTGTGACTGCCAAGGGGAGGGGGCTGGGGGAGGGAAGGATTGGAAGTTTGCGATTAACAGATCCAAGTTATTATTATTTATATGTAGAACAGATAAACAATGAGGTCCTACTTATAGCACAGAGAACTGTATTCCATACCCTGTGAGAAATCATAATGGAAAAAAATATGAGAAAGAATATATATATATGTATAAGTGAATTACTTTGATGTATGGCAGAAATTAACACATTGTAAGTCAACTATGGAACAACAGACTGGTTCCAAATAGAAAAAGGAGTTCGTCAAGGCTGTATATTGTCACCCTGTTTATTTAACTTATATGCAGAGTACATCATGAGAAACGCTGGACTGGAAGAAACACAAGCTGGAATCAAGATTGCCGGGAGAAATATCAATAACCTCAGATATGCAGATGACACCACCCTTATGGCAGAAAGTGAAGAGGAACTCAAAAGCCTCTTGATGAAAGTGAAAGAGGAGAGTGAAAAAGTTGGCTTAAAGCTCAACATTCAGAAAACGAAGATCATGGCATCCGGTCCCACCACTTCATGGGAAATAGATGGGGAAACAGTGGAAACAGTGTCAGACTTCATTTTTGGGGCTCCAAAATCACTACAGATGGCGACTGCAGCCATGAAATTAAAAGACACTTACTCCTTGAAAGGAAAGTTATGACCAACCTAGATAGCATATTCAAAAGCAGAGACATTACTTTGCCAACAAAGGTTTGTCTAGTCAAGGCTATGGTTTTTCCTGTGGTCATGTATGGATGTGAGAGTTGGACTGTTAAGAGGGCTAGGTGCTGAAGAATTGATGCTTTTGAACTGTGGTGTTGGAGAAGACTCTTGAGAGTCCCTTGGACTGCAAGGAGATCCAACCAGTCCATTCTGAAGGAGATCAGCCCTGGGATTTCTTTGGAAAGAATGATGCTAAAGCTGAAACTCCAGTACTTTGGCCACCTCATGCGAAGAGTTGACTCATTGGAAAAGACTCTGATGCTGGGAGGGATTGGGGGCAGGAGGAGAAGGGGACGACAGAGGATGAGATGGCTGGATGGCATCACTGACTTGATGGACGTGAGTCTGAGTGAACTCCAGGAGTTGGTGATGGACAGGGAGGCCTGGCATGCTGCGATTCATGGGGTCGCAAAGAGTCGGACACGACTGAGCTGATCTGAAGTCAACTATACTTTAATAAAAGTTTAAAAAATAACCTACCTACTTTAAATATATAAACTTTTATTTAATATTTATATAAAATACATAAAATGTTATATAACATTTGAGTGCCCTGACTTCCTGTTCCCAGGTGAGGTCCAACAAGGTGATGCTCTGCCTGATTTCATCTCATGCCGTTAACGAGTGTCCTTCTGGCAGTCTGTTTGGCACCACTGTCTTTCACATTTTTGTGGGGTTTTATTGGTGATTTTGTGTTTTAAATGGCCCCCCAGCCTAGTGCTGAAGTGCTGTCCAGGGTTTCTAGGTGTAGGAAGGCCATGATATACATGATGGAGAAAATACTTGTATTGGATAGGCTTCGATAAGGCATGAGTTATGGTGCTGTAGCCCATGAGTTTAATGTTAATGAAGCGTCAGCATATATTGCATAAGCATACAGAAACACTTAAAACAAGATAGTGCATTGGTCAGTTGGTGAAAAGACCGTGATCAGGGACTCACAGGAACCTAATTCTATATTCCCCCACCTTGTATTCACTAATTCAGTGTTTGCAGCAATGTTATAGAACATAACTGCTGCAAATAATGAGAATAAATATGCTTTTTGACACAACGTTGAATGTGTCAACATTCTTCTTGGAATGGTTTTCCATGGTATTTCTAATCACAGAGACTGCAGGATATACGAACAAAAGGAAGAGTAAGTAGGAAATTATGTACTTGTGTCTACTATCTGCCACTCCCTTCAACATATTATATCTCTTTAGTCTTTGTAATAACTCTATATGGCTGCTTTTACTGCTCTTTTCTTTTCTAGATATGAAATCTGAATCTTAAAGAGAGTAGGCAATTTACCTGAGGTCACGCAGCATGGTAGGCAGAATTCTAAAATGGCCCTAAGATTCCTTCCCCTCTGCACCATACATGCCCTCCATGATACCATCCCTAAAGTGTAAGTGGGGACCTGTAAACATGGCAATGGTCGTATGCCATGATTACATTACAATGCAGAAGTGAAAGAATTTTGCAGATATAATCGATTGACTCTTAAGTCTTGATCTTAAAGGAAATTACTCTGGGTGTGTCCCTCCTAGACAGATGAGTCCTTTAAAAGGTGAATTTCTCTCCTGCTGGCCTTGAAGAAGAAAGCCACAAGTTCTATAGCTAAAAGGAAATTAATTCTGCTAACAACCCTCTGAACTTGGAAAAGAACCCTAAGCCTCAGATAAGACAGCAGCCCCAGCTGACCTAACCCTAAACTTGACTACAGCTAACTTGTGCCCAGACTCTCGATCCAGGGAAACTGAACAACAATACATCAGTATTGTCTTTGGTAATTAGTTACATAGCAAAAGAAAACTAACATACATAGCTAAGGAGTGGCAGAGTCAGGGTTGAAACACAGGGTCCCCTTCCTCCCAAAGCTGATGTTCTTGTCCTTTATATGATGTAATACCACACTTTGGATTTTGCTTGCTTGTTTGGTTGCCATGGGGAGAAGACAGTGGTAGAAGGAAATATGAAAGACATTCAGATAAAATGGCTAGGATAGAAGCCTTAATACAAGTCTTAATACAAAGCGGGTCTCTTCAGCCTTGGGTGGTGGCAGTTACTGTGACTAGTGAAAAAGTGAGAGGCCTCTTAGTGTTGGGGGAGGAGGAGTGGGGGTGGGCAAGCATTTCACCTCCTCTTTCTCAGGAAATATGTAAAAGGAAGTGGGGTTAACAGTGTTCACATAGGGCAAGCAGAGAACTCTGGGTTCACAATGTTAGATGAACCCCACGAAATAGCTGATATGATTGTTTATGATATTCACGAACAGCAACTACATATGATTCAACCAGTAATTAGAAAATGTCAGGTCAGAGACTGGAAGCAGGAAAGAAGCCAGGAATACCATCGGGGAGCACTTCTTGAGT
The DNA here is from genome assembly GCF_003369695.1 of Bos indicus x Bos taurus. NCBI lineage: Eukaryota > Metazoa > Chordata > Mammalia > Artiodactyla > Bovidae > Bos > Bos indicus x Bos taurus. Next base: position 75,695,655 of record NC_040085.1, read on the forward strand.
GAGAGAGACACGAACATGGACGTTGTCAAGGCAAGAATAGAACAACTTGGTGTTTAGAGCCAGGAAGGACAGTGTCAGTGAGCATGCTCATGCCTCAACTATGGGAGATTTCAGCTAAGGGCTTTGTGCAGCTGTGGGAAGGATGAACACCTACGAAACCCAAGCTTAATCTGCAGATCTCTGACTCTGATCTAGTGATATGCTATGCTACAAAAGGGGAAGCGCAGGGCAGAGTGGCCAGGGCAGGGATGGGGTTATGTACCATCGTGGGATTAGTGTAAGGGTCATAAATAACACATGTCACACACCTGACACAGGACCTCAGACAGCAAGGAGACCAAACCAGTCAATCCGAAAGGAAATGAACCCTGAGGATTCACTGGAGGGACTGTTGCTGAAGCTGAAGCTCCAGTACTTTGGCCACCTGATGCAAAGAGCTGACTCACTAGAAAAGACCCTGACTCTGGGAAAGACTGAGGACATGAGTAGAAGGGGTCAACAGAGGATGAGATGGTTGGATGGCATTATTGACATCATGGACATGAGTCTGAGCAAACTCGGAGAGATAGTGAAGGACAGGGAAGCCTAGCGTGTTGCAGTTCATGGAGTCACAAAGAGTCAGACAGAACTTAGTGACGGAACAGCAACAAGTACCCAAAAAATGGCAACATCATTATTTGGCTGTTTATTAGACAACAGAAAACTGCTTTGCTCATGTAAGGACGAGGCATCTTTAAATACAAAGACAAAAAGAAAGACAGAAGGCCGTGACCAGGAACACCAGAATCAGGCTGGAAAAGATTTAATTCTTTAGTCACTGAACTTCCTCTCATGGGGCAGCATGGGGGAAGGGACAGCACCTTGGCCGGCACTTCGGCAGAGTTACTCATCTTGCTCCAGACACTTGGCCATCAAGAGCAGGGCTCTCCACCTGAAGGAGGCCAGGATGGACAACTTTATGGTTTTCATCACATGACCCCATAGATAAACACACTGATTACATAAGCATAAAAATGTGACACAGATTCATTTGCTAACCCATTCAAAAGACGCTTTTTTTTTTTTATCACCCACTGTGTGCAAGGCATATAGTGAAGAGAAGTGGGAGAAGTCATCTGCCTTGCCCTCAAGGCAGGGGCTCTGTCCTTGGCTCAGTCCTGAGTTTGGTTCCAGCTCAGAACATGGCATCTACCATTTTAGCTGGAGGGTTATAAATACGTGTTTGGTCAGTAGGACTCATATTTAGGATATAATGGTCCAGTTACAATAAGAAAGACAAAAATAAGTAGTAATTGCCTCCGTTCTGAAACTGGTAATTGCTCTGTTTGAGCTTCCTGATCTGTGGGGCCTGGGAAGCAGGTCGAAGGAGAGAGATTGCAGCACTGCCTACCTGCTGCTCAGAGACATGCCCAAGAGCCCCCAGGAGCCTGCAATGTAATTACTGTAGTCGTGCCAGCCCCAGAGCCCCACCAGCAAGTATAATAATTTCCTATGTAATTATCCTCCAGATAAGAACATGCATCCTCCTCCCAGCCCTTCTTCCTCCCTCTCCTTTTATTTCCTTTCTCTCTCCATCTTCCTTCTTTCCCTTCATCTCCCAAACAAATTCAATAAGGTCCACATCAGGATGCAGAAGAATCCACTCCAAGGTCACCTTGTACCCGGGCCTGGGGCTGCTCTCTCCTTGGAGAGAACACTGACATGTTCCCTGATGTCGTCAAAGAAAGCCTGGATAACGAAACTTTCCTCTGCCTTCCTCCAGAAAAGACTCCTTGGCTTTCTATCTTTAGATCAATGGTCTCTTCCCCCAAACTCCCCTTAGGCTCAGGTGGGGCATATAATTACTGATGCGGAAAACTGCCTGAGAAGATGGCTGGCCCACAGGTCACGGCAGAGATTCTTTAACTCCTTAATGACAAACTGGCACATAATACATCTGGTGAGTCATTGAGACTCGGCACTATGTTACATGCTTTATAGTCGTGTTCAATCCTGACAACAAGCCTAGGAGGTAGGCACTATTGTTATCCATGTATATAGATGAGGAAGTGAAAGGCCAGTTAACTCTCCCTGGATCCCTTCACCAATAAGTAGCTGAGCTGGGGTTCCAATTTGGTCCGTGTGACACTCTCTCCTTGTATTTCATCACCCTGCTCCGTTGAAAATGATAGTCGCTCAGTTGTGTCCAACCCTTTGGGACCCCATGGAATTCTCCAGGCCAGAATACTGGAGTGGGTAGCCTTTCCCTTCTCCAGGGGCTCTTCCCAACCCAGGGATCAAACTGAGGTCTCCCGCATCGCAGGCAGATTCTTTACCAGCTAAGCCACAAGGGAAGCCCAAGAATACTGGAGTTGGTAGCCTATCCCTTCTCCAGGGGATCTTCCCTACCCAGGGCCTCCTGCATTGCAGGCAGATTCTTTACCAATTGAGCTATGAGGGAAGCCTCTGCTCTGTTACCCTCCACTGTATGGGCTTTACCCACATCGCTGCTCTCCCACTTCTGTCCTTGGTAATTCACGGTGCAAATGATAAACCCAAATTCTGTCCTCCAGTTCCCAGCACTCATTCAATGCCCCCTTCCCATGTATCAGGGCCGCCTTCCTTTCATCACAGACAGCCATGGCTCACCTGCTCTCAGACTGTCTGTGGCATTTCCATTTGTTCCCCAGCTAGGCCCACCTTGTTTTGCAGAGGGAGGCAGGTAACATCTGCATTTTAGGACAAGCAGATAACACACCTGGCTCTCAGGACTGGTTCCAAAGCAGTAGGGAACACCAATGGGAAAGAGTGCCTGGAGAATGGGCCCTTGTTGTGCCTCCCCAGTCACAAGGGTGGAAAAGGAGAAGTGGGCAGGCAGTTCATGGAGCCTCTATGCAGTTCAGAACCATCAGTGGAGGTTCATGACAAAACGAAAAAGAGAACTGCTGTATGATCCAGCAATCCCACTCCTGGGCATATATCCAAATAAAACTACAATACAAACAGACAATTCCAATGTTCATAGCAGCACTATTCACAATAGCCAAGACACGGAAACAACCTGAATGTTCACCAACAGATGAATGGATAGAGAGACATGGCACGATGGAATATCACTCAGCCAAACAAAGAATGAAATAATGCCACTGTACCAACATGGATGGACTAGAGATTATCCTACTAAATGAAGGAAGTCAGACAAAGACAAAGATCGCATGATATCACTTATACGTGGAATCTAAAATATAACACAAATGAACCTATCTATGAAACAGAAACAGAATCATGGACACAGAAGACTGATGGCTGCCAAGGCTGGGGGTTGAGAAAGGGATAGAGTAGGTGTTTGCTGTTAGCAGATGTAAGCTTTTATATATAGACTGGATAAACAACAAGGTCCTACTGTATAGCACAGAGAACTGTATTTAATAGCCTATGATAAACTGTAATGGAAAAGAATATATATTCTTAAAATGTGTATATATGTATAACTGAATCACTTAGCTGTATAGCAAAAATTAACACACATTGTAAATCAGTACGCGCGCATGCTCAGTTGCTCAGAAGTGTCAGACTCTTTGCGACACTATGGACTGCTGCCCGCCAGGCTCCTCTGTTCACGGGATTCTCCAGGCAGGAATACTGGAGTGGGTTGCCATTTCCTCCTCCAGGGGATTTTCTCAACCCAGAGGTTGAACCTGCATCTCCTACATTTCCTGCATTGGCAGGTGGATTCTTGACCACTGAGCCCAAATCTGGAAGCCCACTGGGAAGCCCAAATCAAGTATACTTCAATAAAAATATGACAAAGTGAATGTATGTATATATATATATACATATATATATAATAATCATCAATGGATCAGGACTAAGAATATTGGCAGATAAAAGGGAAGACCATTAAAACATCTGTCTGATGGGGGGGAGTGTGGCTTAGAGAAAGGGGCCAGATTATTTTTTTGAACTCTCATCTAACTTGCAAGCAGGAATGGAAAGGTTTACAATTACAATCCATACATAACAAAGTTGCTAAATGAGCTCTGGTCTCCATCCCCCTCAGAAGCTGTGGGTCAGTGTCCTGAGGATGGTTAACCCCACGGGCAATGCTCTTCTCACCAGCAGCCCTTTGACCATCCGTGTGACACTCCTCACTGACTCACTGAAGTCCAGACCAAACATTACGCAAGGCTTGGGTATTAGTGTCCTGCAGCTTCTGTAACACACTACCACAAACTTGGTGGCTTAAGGAAACAGAAATTTTTTCTTTCACAGGTCTGGAAGCCAGAAGCCTGAAATCAAGGTGTTGGCAGAGTTGATTCCTTCCTCAGAGGTTCTGAGGGGCATCTAGTCCATGCTTCTCTCCTAGCTTCTGGTATTTGCCAGCAATCCTTGGCATCCCTGGGTCTGCAGATGGCATCACTCTGCAACTTTTATCTCCATTGTCACACGGCCTCATTATGTTGATGCTAGTCATAGGCTCTAAGGCCCACCCTACCTGAGCATAACTCACTGTAACTAATGAAATCTGCAAAGACTCTATTTCCAAATAAGGTCACATTCTGAGGTTATGGGTAGACATGGATTTGGGAGCAGGGAGCGGGGGACTCTATTTAACCCCGCATAGCTTGCCAGCGGCATTTTTGGCTGATCCCACATAACAGCAAGGAGAGGATTTGGGTTCCTCAAGGGAAAGTCTCAGGTAAACCTTGATATGGGTGGGGAGATGGAGGAGACAGACCAACTTGAGCAGCGTCCATGCCCGACTGAGGCCGCACCCTTGCATCTAAAACAGAAATCAAGTCCAACGGACAAAAGTTAAGTCATGCAGAGAAGAAGGCAACTTCCCCCATAGCTCAAAACAGCCCAGACCGCTTCCCCTTCAAAGTGCAACACTATCCAGGTACCACACCAAGGATTCAATTCACCCTGCACCCTCTTTCCCCAAACTTACATGGAAAAGAGGCAAATTCCTTCAGTCTCCTTTCGTCTCCCTTCTAAGCTCCACGAGGGCTGGGGGTCACCCAGGGGCTCTGGCTGAGATGGAGCTCTCTCAGCCTCCATTCAGCCAAGAACAATCCCAGGGGTGGGGGTCGGGGGCTCACGGCAAAGAGCAGAGCAGAGCTAACCCTCAGGCTCCCCTAAGGCAGTCCTTTCTGCTAGTGGGGACTGATTTCTGAGGCCTTCAGGGAGGTGCTGTGTGGAACTGCATCCAATCTGGGCTAAGTAGATTAGTGCCCTTCCAGGGAAAGGTTTCTGGACAGCTGAGCAGGGCAGCTCCCTGCGCAGTGGCGGGGGGCTGTCATTACAAGGCCCAGACAGGACATAATGACATGCTCCCTGGAGGGAGCTCCTAATTGAATTACAGGGTGTCTCCTGAGCATCAAAGGCAGCCTGTGCTCAGAGGTAGTGGAATAGTCCAGGAGCAGACCTTCTGTGGAGCTGGTGCTGGGAGGGGTTGGGCTTGGGAGGAGCTGGGATGCCTGAAGTAGAGAGGGCTCTGGGGAATCTCGGTGGTCTCGCAGACCCCGGGAGAGAAGAGGAGGAAGCACGGAGAGTGGGGGATGGTAGGCATCCCTGGAGCTCATACCTGAGAAGTGCGTTCAAATCCCATATCTCTCCAGCTTGTTGCAACCAGGAGGTGGTAGAGAGCCAGAGGACCAGGCCTCTGTTCGTTCATTCATTCATTTAACAAGCATCTTTTGTGCCCCTAGGATGTGTGATGAAAGAGAACCAAGTGCTGCTCTGATCTGAGGACGCAGCCTGCTGTGGGACCATTTACTCCTGAAGTCAACTTCTACTTTTATCTACGCACGCCCCACAAGCCGCAGCCAACCCGCCCTTCTTCCTAACAAGTTCTTCTAAGTGGACTAGAGGAGGAGGTGTGCAAGTCACCTTTAATGACTCCAAACTGAATCACGACAAAAGGAGACTTCCCTGGTGGTCGAGTGGTTAAGAATCCACCTTGCAAGGCAGGGGACGAGGGTTCAATTCCTATTCGGGGAACTAAGATCCCACACACCTCAGAGCAACTGAGCCCATGTGCCACAACTAGAAAGCTTGCGAGCTGCAACTACTGAACCCCACATGCTCTGGAGTCTGCAAGCTCCAAGCAACTACCAAGCCCACATGCCACAACTACTGAGCTGGAGCGCCACAACTAGAGCTCCCCGCATCGCAATGAGAGATCCCGGGTGCTGCCACTAAGACCCGACATTGCCAAATAAGTAATAATGACGATAAATTGTGACAAAAGGCAGGAGGAGTCCCTGTGTGGCTGAGGCTCAGGGCTCCCTCTTTCACAGCAATGCTCACACGCACTCCCTTTCCCCGCCTGCCTGGGACTCCCTGAAGACAGGGGTGGTGCCTCTTCTCACAGTGCTCAGCCCACTGTATGAGCTCCATGAATGTCTGCTGACTGTACCCTGAGAGACTGGCACCCCCTCCCCAGCTCCTCTCTGGAGGGAGGGCTCTCATAGGTTCTCTGAGGGCTGCGGGCTGACTATCCTCCTGCTCTAACCCTTCGTCTTTGTGACCCAGACCCAGACACCAGGGTCACAACCTCAAAGGGGGCCCCCTCAATCTGAACACATGTTCCTGAGCCAGCCTTGCCTGCAGCAAGCCAAAGCGTCAGCTGTGTATATTCCTGATGGTGAAGTGGCCAGACAAGGATCCCCTGTGTACCCGCCCGGGCAAGGGTGGGTCTGAGACAACAGCCAAGAGTGATGAGTCCAGATTTCTGAGCTGAGCATTAAGGAGTCTATTTGGCCCTTGCCAAATTCCCTGGGCCCAGTTGCCCCTGAATTAAAGGACAGCCAACTCTTGCTGTTAAGGAAGAGATGTCCTCTTAACTCTTTCTACATGAGAATAAAGTCTGCTGCTTTCAACTTCCTGACCTTATTCTGGTGCTAAAATATGTAACGTAGTTGAAAGAATATGTGATTTATAAGCAGAAGATCTAGGTTTGGACACTGACCCTTAAACACTTTGTGTCCTAAGGTAAATTAACATTTCTTAAATTCAGTTAACTCATCCGAAGACATTGATAATATTAAAAGTGCAATTTTTATTTCTATATAAATATTAGAAGTCTTATTATGTAAAAACATAACAGCCACAACAGTAATCTTTCCCAAAGGTCTAAACAATGCGGAAGCCTAGAAAATCAACACTGTGTCCTATATTCTGATATATTCTCCAGCATATTCCGATCTCCCCAGGGGATCACCCTCTTCAAAACAACTTTAAACAATTAGTGCTAGTGCCTAATATTTTCAAAGTATTTTATATCGATTTGTTCCTTTGAAAGTGAGTTCGTGGCTGTCTTCATTCTACTCTCTCCCCAGTCCTCAAAATAGAAAGTATATATTCTTCCAACAGTCCACGGGTTAACTAAAATAACATTTCTGTCTACTTTGGCTGAACTGTATTAACTCATTGTTGTGACACTAGTTAACTTTTGCTGTGGTTTATGAAAAAAAAAAAAAGGAAACCTAATTAATTGTCAGCTAAGAATTTTCTAAAACCTGGGGTCCCACAAGGAGGGGTAGATAATTAAAATGGCCTGTTATGGAAAGCTGGCTGGGAACCCATGGTCTGGTTTACAAAGCCCACTATGTTAGCAAGGACTCTGGAAGATTCTGGTCTGATAAGGTTACCTGCATCATGGGTCCAGTGGGGATTTAAGTCCCTGTGGATTCAGGAGGAAGAAGAGAGCGATTCACCGAGGCTTTCCCCTAGGACTGGCCCAGGACTGGAGAGACAGTGACAAGTTCATGCTAACGCACCTCAGTGAAATGGAGACTCCTACTTTATCCCATGAAGCTCTTCCCATCTCTCATCCCAGGACTAGAGTTGGCAGATATTTGGCTTTTCTTCTCACATCCACAGCTGAGTCCAGACACAGCCTCAAAAACCCTTTCCAAGATGGCTCCCTGGACAGCCACGACGGACTGACCGGAACTGACCCAGAAGAGAGTCCTACGTTACACCCAGCCATGTGCCCCGGGGCATGGGCACCTGGCAGAGTCGCGCTCTGTGCCACCTGGAGATGAGAATACAGTGGCTTCCGGGGAGTTCCTGGAGAGGCATCAAGTTTCAGCTGCAAAGATAAGGGGGTGGGGGTGCCCGCTGGCTTGTGCTAAGTCCAGCAGACCAGCTGTCTAGCAGGGGAGGGTGGGAAGGGAGAGGCTGTCATTCTATCCGTGGCGGGGGTGCTTTCTGTCCTGGTAGGGAATACAGGCTGCTCTGGAAATCCGAACCCAGGAAGAGGCTGGGACAGTGACTCAGGACCCAAACCGAGTGCACCTGGAAATGACGGCAGGGTATCTTCTGACGCTCATCTCCTGGAGATGACGGACCAGAAAAGGGCAAAGCGGGAGGAACGACCCGGTGGCCTGGAGCCTTGTGCCACCGAGCATCACCCACTAGGAATGCTTTCTGTCGGTCTGGGCAGAAGCCCGTTTAATTTCGGCTGCCGAGTCCGTGGTCGGCTGGGCTATAGTAGTGCTGAGGGTTCCAGAGGTGGCTGTTTCTCCTGTTCTCCAGCCCACCGCACCAGCGCTGATCACTGTAAAATCAGCACTCTCTCAGGGGTACGGCTGGAAAAGGCAATGGCACCCCACCCCAGTACTCTTGCCTGGAAAATCCCGTGGATGGAGGAGCCTGGTAGGCTGCAGTCCATGGGGTCAAGAAGAGTCAGACAAGACTGAGCGACTTCACTTTCACTTTCCACTTTCATGAATTGGAGAAAGAAATGGCAACCCACTCCAGTGTTCTTGCCTGGAGAATTCCAGGGACGGAGGAGCCTGGTGGGCTGTCGTCTATGGGGTCACACAGAGTCGGACACGACTGAAGTGACTTAGCAGCAGCAGCAGCAGCAGGGGTACAGCAAGCCTTACATACTGTGTCAGTTTTGAGGTGACAGAAGACTGTTTTGCCCAGGACTTCCTTCTAAGTGACACTGTCCATCACTTAGAGACACAATTGCTTCGTTAGCTCACCATCGAGACCCCTGGGCAGCTTCATTTTCCCACCCCACCATCCAACTATGGCAGATTAAGCATCAAGTTGGGGATGGACATGGAAACATGTCTTAACCCAGGGTAACCAATATCTATCTGGCCAGTGGCCTTTGACAGAGTTAACTTGAGGGATGGGGAAGGGTGGAGGTGGGGGAGGGAAACAACAGAGTCCCTCCCCTGAGAATCTGAGATAGAAGAATAGAAAGATCTTTTCAGGTAGAAAATAGGGCTGTTGGGCTGTGAGGTTTCATTGAAGTGATAAGGGAGAAGACCACAGAGAGGGCAGAGATGCCAGGAGACAGAGACCATGTGGCTGAGAGGGAGCGTGTTAGACAGAGAAGGTGGTCCCTAAGGCTCTGATGCCTTTCTGATACCAGTTCCAGCCTATGCTGGATCCTTACAATTCAACCTTCTAGTCTTAAAAGTCAAATACTATGTGGTGAAGGCAAAAAAAAAAAAGAGCACCAGAGTGAGTGGTCTGTTTCCTGGGAGATATCAATCTTCTTGGTACTATCATGAGGCTAGTTCTTTCTATCCAAATGCCAGGCTTTCTTGAGGGATACCCACAGCACACTCTTGGTCACTCAAAGAAATCACAGATTAGACAGTAGACAGAAGGCGGTCCAAACACAGAAGCCAAGAGTGTGAACGAGGCAGATGTAGGGAATAGAATAAGAGTAAGACGGGAGATGGGACTAAAGGGCGTGAGAAGGAAGTCACTGAGCTCGAGCAGGAGCAGCAAACATGGCCTGAGCATCAGTGGCCCCTGGAGCACAGACGGTAAAGAAAGAAGGGTGCAGCCGAGGATGTCCAGAAGAGAGCATGTGCAAGAGAAAGCAGTCAAGCCAAAAGGGAGGTGCAAGCAGGGAAATGGAGTGAACATGTAAAGTGTCTGCAGTCAGGTCCAGGCTTAGCCCTAGGGATGGTGGTATGGTACACCTTCCATGACTGCAGCTCAGAAAGAGAGGGTCAGGGGGTCAGGAGGGTCCCAAGGAGAAATCACACAGGACACACAAGGAGGAAACCAAAAGGCAGACCAATCAAGACCAAGGGCTCTGGAAAAAGATGGACTACTGCAAAGAAATGGCAGAATTCATCATCTCTAATCCATAACTTGCTCCACAGCCATATTCTGAATAGGAAGCTACTATCAAGATGTCACTCATTTTGAAAGTACCAACTAAAGTATCCATGTTAAAGAGTTGTCTGCATTATAACTAACTGGTTCTTCATGAATCCTTATCACCAAATGGTAAGTGAACTGGGCTCAGGCAAGAGCAGGTTAACCAGGCTGTGTCCATGCCATGCCGACCCTTCACTAGTAAGGGTCAGCATGCTGCCACATTGAAAACCGAACTCAAATATATACACTCACCAAGTGATGACTCAATTTTAGAGAAACAGATTTTTCCATAATGAATAAATTTTACTTCAACTTTATCTTCTTCTCTACTTAGCCAGATAACTTCCTATTTGTGTATGTGGCGATGGTAGGGTGGGACTGTAATTCCTATGAATGATAACTATCACATCAGCTACAAATGTTTACCTAGTGCTTTCCTTCATGGCCTTTTAGCAAAATCCTCAAAGCACATGATTCCTACAAGATGCTTCTGGATGGTGCAGAATTTAAATACAGGGATTTTGCTCTGTGTGTAGGTCAAGGAATTCTCTCTCTCCAACTATTAGTTACACACTGCTCTACACTAGGACTTCTGATTGGTTCTGGAAGCACAGGTTAGTTTCTCTTTCAAAAGGACAAGAAAATAAACACCTTGAATAAACTGAAGAGCATAGCACTAAATTCTACTCTATTCCTAGCGGAGTTGATGGGGGCACAGCCCAAGGATGGGGAAGGAATGAGTGCTCACGCACGACCCAAACACAGCTGGAAAGTTGATGAAAGCTGGACGACAAGGAAGAGTCCTCCCCACTCACCCATCTCACTTTCCCCAGGTATCCCTTTTTATCACGCTTGTGAGTGAATGAGAAAACTTTGACCTGAAGAGCCAGAAGAGTTGAGACAAATGAAGCAAGGCCCATGGCAGGATCTTTATTGTTATTCCTTTATTATTGCCTAAAGCCCCAACTAGCATCATTGCAAGCAATGCTCAGGGGAGCCTGCTTTGAGGCTGAGACCGTTTCATTTTCTGATTGGCTGGTCATGTGACCATCTCCAACCACAGTTGTGCCTTTCTCCTCAAACCCAACCTGACATTCTCCTTGGTGGAGTCTCCAACTCTGCACACCCCGAATTTTCTCATACCAGAGGGCAGACCAAAGTGAGAAGACCCAGGGCAGGCACACTGAATGCTCTGTTGCCTATAGTCCCTGACCACGTCAAGCAGAGAGAGTGCTGCCCGATCCAGTATTGCCAAGGATGTTGCACCCTTAGACCCTAAAACAAATAAACCAGGAAGGCTCTGGACTTGCTGGCCATCCTTATGGATATATAAGGTTTAAGTATATTTGGCATGCTTTATGGATCCTGAAGTTGGAATATGTCACTCCTTGACATTCTTGGGCAATTTTACTAATTAAGAAAAGAAAAAAAAATTTACCAAGACCTGGGACCTTTCTGGGCACAACATCCAAAGTTCTGCTGAAGAGTCCACATAGCCTCTAATCATTCCTTTGTGTCCCAAAGAGAGGAAATTGTAGTTGAACAACCCTATCTGAAATGTTCCACTATTCTGTTAAACTCCCCTCCCCCATTTAACAATTCACTTAAACAAGGATTCCTGTCTTCAGGATCACTCTGAGTCAAGGACATAGCTCCACTGTGAGTTCCATGAAGCCATGGCTCTGTGGATGGACTGTTTACCTACAACTACAAAGAGAGCATATTACTGGAAATCAGCACTGCAGGCTGAAGAAAGGAGAAAGAAAAGGATTCCAGCTAAGGGGGAAATATCTCTACCTCCACTGCACTTCTGCCCGTGCTAAGCGTGCAGCTTCTGATTTTTCTCAAGTGCAGAAAGGACATTCTAGAAACAAATGATCCTCCTCTATGCATGCGTGCATGCTAAGTCGCTTCAGTCGTATCCAACTCTTTGCGACTCTGTGGACTGTAGCCCGCTAGGCTCCTCTGTCCGTGGGATTCTCGAGGCAAGAATCCCATGGAGTGGGTGGCCATATCCTCCTCCAGGGGATCTTCCCAACCCAGGGATTGAACCCGCATCTCTTATGTCTTCTGCATTGGCAGGAGGGTTCTTTACCACTAGTGCTACCTAGGAAGGCCCTTATCTTCCTCTGCGACCAGATAAAAACTATCCTATTACTCTGCTGAGCCAAAGAAAAAGCAAAAAACCCGACTGTGTTTAGTCAAGTTGGAGAATGTGAAAATTGGATCCTGGGTAATTCCTTATTTGTATAGGTTTTGATGGGAAGATGCCTTTGGCTAAAACTTTACAGAGAAAGCACCCCTGGAAGAGAATGGCCTGCATAATTCTGAAAAAAATACTGCACTATTTCATGGAACAAGGTCTAGCCTGAAGTTAACCATCACCAAGAGATGTCTCAGCTACACTTGTCACTTTTTTCAGCAAGAGATCACTAAGATAAACCTTCTAAAAATTTTTTCTATGAGTTCAATATTTTCCTTCCTTAACAGTTTCAAGGTGAATCAAAAGATTAAAAATAGTCCATAATATATTATTAGTAGTAGTTAAGACATTACTCACAAAAACACTCGTGGATGTGTCCTTCCAGGGCATCTTTCGCCCATGAATTTCCATATTCTTTCCAAAGTTAACATTTTGATGGATAAAAATAAAATGGAAAAGTCCAAATGGGGAGGCTGCTGCTGCTGCTAAGTCACTTCAGTCGTGTCTGACTCTGCAACCCCAGAGACGGCAGCCCACCAGGCTCCCCCGCCCCTGGGATTCTCCAGGCAAGCACACTGGAGTGGGTTGCGGGGGAGACATTAAATCAGCAGCATCCAAAAAAGTCCTTTCTAAAGTCCAGCTTTCTATCATATCTATCTGTGTGATCTTGGACAAGTTGCTTTGCATCTCAGATTCTCACATTTCATAATTTGTAAAACTGGGAGGACAGATACCTTCCAGTTTCAACATTCTGTATTTGCTTGGGAAATGTGGGGTACAGCTTACACTCCATTCTTCTTTAAAGGAGGCCCACTCTATTTAATTAGAGTAGATCTTGCCATTTGCATATTTGACATCTGAGGCTTTGGCTATTCCCAGAGACCCCAAAGGTCAATGAGCTGTAATAATCTTATTTTTGCAGAGGCGCTCTGTGAGTCTGGTGTACAGGAGTGAGTCACGTGTTCAGTGAGTGAGATTAATGTGCAGGTGGCTCGGAAGCCATAATCCCCAGGATGTGCTACAGTAGTAGTCACAAACTACCAGGATTCTTCCAGACCACAAAGATGTCAGTAGTATCCTTCTCAAATATCACGAATTTATTGTAACGTGGGTTTAAAGTAATTATGTACCCACCCCCACACTTCACCTATTTCACTACTATATCTTTAATGAAGGTGACTTTAAAACTTTAGTGGTATCACACACAGAAGGAGAAGCTTTCATTCCCCTTTTATTGAGCTAATCTCAAACTATACTTCTCCCACCTGTTTTGATTTGTCTGTATACCTTGTATCCTCTCCACTGGAGAATAAGATCCTTGGGAGTTAAAATGCCACCTTATCTTGGTCACTTATTTCTCTCCAGTACTAGTAATGTACCTAGGATGTAGCAGACATTTAATAAATGTCCGTTGAGTGACTGAGCACTTTTGATGCACTTAGGCACTCCGCTAACATGCATTTTCTTACTATCTGTATGTGGTACTAATCATAATCTCGAAGGATAGGTATTATTGTTCCTAGCATTGCAACAAAATCGCTGGGACTCAGAAGCTGAAATGACTCGTTAAAGTTACACAGCTGATGTGCGATGGATTCACACCTGTTTGTCAGACACCAGAGCTTGTTCTTCCATCCTACCATGGTGCTGAGGACACGTTTGAAGAAGCAAAGCATAAAACCAAATGAATGAATTCACGGACATAGGCCTGGCTTCGTTCTGAAGATTCAGAGCATTGTGGTGAGGGCAGAAGTGACGGTGCCACTGGGCTTGGTGGGAAAACAAAGCTACATGGAGAGAGAAGGCGCAGAGAGGGAAATTGTTCCAGGCATCACACAGCTTCTGTCTGAGTCCCTCGAAGGTTTCAATTTCAGGGTTCAGACTGTTCCTGCAGTTAGCAGGGTCTCGGCTAAGAGCTAGACTCGAGCTAAGATGGAGTTGAACACTGACACTGGAAAGCAAGCATTCATGATCCAGTCATGCAACTCATCTGAAAAGCCGCTTTCCTTCCTAGGCTTCATGGTTTGGTCAAGAGCTTTAGGGCCTTTCAGCTCTGGGAAGCAGAAGCATCTGGAGCTTGTTAGAAATGAAGAATCTCAAGCCCTACTTTAGATATTGGAAGTCATGATCTGCATTTTAGCAAGATGCCTGGCTGGTTCACAAGCACATTAAAATTTGAGAAACACTACTCTAGAATATCTAGATGATATTCTAAGGTCCTTTCTTGCTCCAACATTTTATGAGTTTAGAATAGTATCCTTCATGGTAACCAAAAAACTAGCATGCTTATTAATTAGGGTGACACAGAAAATCAAGTAACCTGATTACCTCAGTGGTGTCTTCTGAAGAATAGTGTTAACTCATCAGTATTACTATTAATGAGTTTGTTTACTGAGTACATATCATGTACAGGGAATATTGCATACAGTATCATGAATCATTACAATAGACCTGCTAGAGTGACATTATGATCTCCTTTTTATCAATGGGGAAAAAAATCTCATAAATTAATCAAATTTCCCCAATGTGGTTAAATCAGCACTAGAGCCAGAATCCTAATCCACAGAGTACTATACTTAGAGCCCATGGTTTTCTTGCTGTATCATACTGTCTCTAGCTGTAAAATTACAATTTAAAGTATCAAAAGTAGGCCTCCTTTTGTGATAATAGATTAGCAGGTTTTGGACTCATTCTTCTGCAGTGAAGAAGGCCAAGAGGGTAGTCTAAATTCTACTGAAGTCTAAAAAAATAATGCAAAGGAGAAGATGGGAAACCTTAGAATACCTGGGCCAGCATCTCAAACGTGTAGAAGTTCATACATATGTATAACCAATATTACCCAGAAGTGATCATTCATGAGGCTCATTTACACCAAGACAGTAATCAAGCTGAAGACATACATAGGTTTGAGGAGGGTTTAGTCATATTTGGAGATCCCAGGCGCACAGTTGATTACTAATGAGGTAAAGAAATTGGGATCCCAACTTCTGATCTCTCAAAATACTACTCTTTGGTGCCCTCAGCAAATTGGTACTGAATGGGAGGGACCGCAAGTCTCTCCAGTTATGGCCAATGCTGATGTCATTTAGTGCCTGACAGTAATTTATCTACTGACATTGCCATAAATACGCATGAAATTTCATAGGGGTTTTCCTCGCCATGAGGGCCTTCATTTGTATGTATAAGCATCCTCCCCAGAGCACACCGAAAGGGAGAGTATTCTCTAGAAAGGCACAGGTTTTTATTAATGCTAAAAAGAGATTATCCTTTCCCGCAAAATAACTAAACAGGGCTCTAATAAATCAATCTGTCAATGGCTATTTCATTTCAGGGGACAGTATCCCCCTGTTCCATCTGGCTGGTGTGGTTATGACCTACACTGAGCGCCTATGTCTATTTTTCAGAAGATTCTAGAGCTGGGAGGAACTGCAAAAAAGAGCCCACCTCGAGGCAAGGAAAGTATTGCTCTTCCCACTTTTCAGATGAGAGCTTTCATTTCCCATTGAAAGTGTTTTTAGCAGGTTCTTGGAGCAGTTTGACATCTCCCACTTCCTACATGTGTCCCTTTGGTTCCTCCTATCTTCCCCTGCTACTGCTAATTGCTTGTGGATATGAGCAGCAATTCTGAGACAAGGTTCCCCTTTCTCATCCCCTTCCTTCTTGACAACCCTAGAAAGTCTGGTCTCCTGGGCAGAGTCAGTCTGCTTTATTCTTTAGAGATATCCATCCGAGAACAGGACAGAACACCCAGTACAAGACGTTTCAATGCAGAGAGGCCTCAGAGTGACAGAGGCAATAGAAACGTAAGACCCACAGTGTCTGAAGGGTTAAATGGGCCAGTGACCTGGGAAGTGTTTTAGGAGAACTCTGGACTGTGAAAAGAGATGACCACACAGAAGATGTATTTTTTCCCACAATTCCTAAGAGGCTTCTCCTCCACTGCTTAGCCAGATTCTAGAGCTTAGACCTGTGACTAAAGACTGGTGGCCGCTGCCCTGGGAGCTCTGCTTCTCTAAGATACCTCCAGGACTCAAGCCATATTGATTCATTTCACCTAGATTGGGCAAGCCTCACACCATAAAATAAGCCTATTGATGCTTAAAGAGACTGCCAAGTTTCAATCAATTTTGCAATTTCCAGATGAAGGAGAGGTGCCTGAAATCTGCTTATATAATACAACTGCATTATGGTACTGGAAAAACATAAGCCAATGCCACTCACGTTCTTGAGGATGTCCAGCTTGGACTATCACTGATTCAGAATGGAAAGGACTGCCTTCAAAGCTCATGTAAGCCCTTGGCCTGAGAAGAGGAGGAAGGAGAGACCCAAGCAGTCTCCTAGATCTTGCTTCATCACAAGACTCTCCCCAAATCTGACAGCAGAACTTCCATCATCCCACACCCCCACCAGTTATCATTTTGAGTTTCAGTGGACAAAACGTTCTTAGGTCCTGTGTGCTTAGATCCTGCACGGCATTCCTTGCCCGAAAACAATTTAAAGAGAGAAAACTGAAGGAGATTTTGGAAGCAGAACCTGGCAGGAGTGTCTGCTGATCTTGCATACCTGTGATGGAACCAAAGTTTGACATTAACATGAGTATAAGGAAAAGTTTTAAAGCATGGGGCAAGAGAGAAGGGGGT
Source organism: Bos indicus x Bos taurus (assembly GCF_003369695.1). NCBI lineage: Eukaryota > Metazoa > Chordata > Mammalia > Artiodactyla > Bovidae > Bos > Bos indicus x Bos taurus. The sequence continues at coordinate 75,712,620 of NC_040085.1, forward strand.
GACAAGGGATGGAGGCAGATGGACTACGGAAGGGTTACTTACACGGTTTCATCATTCTTGAACTCCAACTCCCCATATATGTCTTCAAAATCCTCACCACCACCCTTGGCGGTCCCTTCTACTGTCCTAAAGGGGACGATGACTGTGCCCCGGGCACCTGATGTCCGCAGAACCTTGACCTCCATGACACCGATGCTTTCACTGACATGAATAGTGTCACATTCAAAAGTGAAGATGCCTGCGTGGTCATCATCCAAGATGGTGACTGTGGCCACACAAGGGGACACCAGGACAGCCCGAGGCAAGGGAGGACTATTGAGTGCTCTGGGAGACATCCCCTCCTCAGGCTGCTCCTCCTCCATGCGAACGTTGCTCAGCCTCACAAAGAAGTGTTCATCCTCCTCAAAAATGTCATCATCGATGATGCCCACAGAGAACTCCTTCTGGGTCTCTCCAGGCTTTAGAACCACAGTACCCTCTGTGAACTCATAGTCAGCCCCTGCATTGGCAGAACCATCCTCTGTTTTGTAGTCCACATACAGGGTCTTGGACGTGTCCCCGCCTTTCCTCACCACTGTCAGGAGCACAGCCCCACAGTTCTCCAGGCACTGGTAAGAGCACGGGTCAAAGAAGACCTTGGAGACAAAGTCCTCCGGCTCATCGGCATGCACCTCGCTCATGCTAGAGGTCTTTTTGGCTTGTTCTGCTGCATGCTTCTTCAGGATATTGCCCGCGCCAGTCATCATACGGGTGGCCTGGATCCGGTAGAAGGCGCGGCTCTTCTGCTGATGGGAGAGAGCATAGTAGTTAGCCATCTCGACCAGCTGATCTAAGTCCTTCTCTGGGTGTTTTTGCTTCAGATCCTTGAGAATCCGTATCATCTCCCTGCGGGACTCATCAACTTCCTTCCCTTCCAGGGGCACCAGGTGCCCATCAAGGAAGTGGGAATTCATCATTTTCCCATCCATCTCAATGCCCTTGGGGTGGTCACCCTCAGTCTCTATGATGATTCCTCGGTGTTTATCTGTGCGGTACTTTTTGTGCATGTATTTGTAGAAGAGCAGTCGCTTATCTGCCACCCAGGCCAGAAGGACACACACTGGAAAGAAGAAGAGAGTGAGGAGGCCTTCCCAAACCTGGACCACACCAGGAGAGAAGACAGCCAGGATCATATAGAGCCAGATGTAGGCAAAGATGCTCCAAGCAGCAGTGACAAAGAAGACTCGTAGATGCTTGATCTTGCGAGTCTCTCCATCGGGGATCACATAGACGCAGATACCAATGATAATGAACATATTGAAGGCTGCGCTGCCGACAATGGTAGAAGGTCCCAGATCACCAGCAATGAACCCATGACCACACACCTCAATTAAAGACAGGAGGATCTCAGGAGCAGAGGAACCCAGGGCCATAAGGGTCAGGTTGGAGACAGTTTCATTCCAGACCCTAATGGTGGTTGTGCTGGTCTCTCCATTGGGCTTTTTGATAGTCACCTCTCTCTCTTGAGAAGTGATGACTTCAATAGATGCCATGAAGCGATCAGCAATGATGGACACCCCGAGGAACATGTATATCAGGGCCACAAAATAGACAATGACCCTCGCAATCTTGTCTCCAAGGGAAGGGTTCTCCGGGTACCAGATTGGCAGGATGACACCCTCCTTGCAGTCCGATGACCCTGTACAGGACTCATTGTTCTGCCCTGTGCTGGGCACATCCCCTGAGCCGCCAGCCTCTGCCCGAAGACCATTCAGGAAGAGCACAAAGGTAATCAGCCCAAAATGGAGGAAGGCAGAGGTGAGAGGCTGCAACCTTAACCACGCCATACACAAGACTTAGCCGCCGGCTTCCACTGCAGCACCAATGGTCCTCCTGACAGGCCAGAGACCTAGAAGAGATCAGAGAGGCAGGAAAAGGCATGAAGAAAAGGAGACAGCTTGGGGGAGAATGGATACCTTATATGTATGGCTGAGTCCCTTCGCTGTTCACCTGAAACTATCACATTATTAATCAGCTATACCCCCAATAAAAAATAAAAAGTTTTTTTTTTTTTAAATAGGACAACAAATGGCAGGTTCCCACCAATAAAAACTGATGCTTCATCTTGAGTGACATATTGTACTAACATATGGGGCAGTCTCTCACTTGGAAAAATGGATGTCACTGGGAGGCTCAAATAGCTGCTCTGTCCTTAGGACCATCTGGTAGAGTCAGTAGAAAAATGGCTTAAAATAGCTGGGAATATTGGTAATGGAAATTTAACTGATACCCCTTTAGTCCTGCCTCCCAACCCTTTTGTTATCTGTGAGAGTTCTCAAGAATTAAGTTAAATTGGCCAAGTATAACAGGAATCTTCATCCCCACTTCTACTGTTTCTAGGGTTTTCAGCCTTCCTTACCACACTGTCATCATACTCAAGAATCTTGCAAAACATAAGTTTACAGGAGTACATGCTGAATTGAACTGTTATCCTGGACTACTCTCCTGCAAATGGAACACCTTGCTTTGTGTGCAGTTGAGCCCAGTTGGGAAAAACTCCTTCCCCAGATGAAAATTTAGGGAGGCAAGTTGTAATTCTGAGATTGCTTGAGAAATCAAGAGAATTGATAGTGAATACTACCTGTCATGTAGCTAAACCGAAGCCCTGTAAGTGGTGCCCAAGGCCCAGTCCATAGCAGTCCTTAGCCCTCCAGCAAGACAGGCTTATGAAAGAGTTTAGGCATCCAGTTACGGGGAGATGAAGATCAGTCAGCCACTCTAACTTGAAACCCAAACACTGCAAGGGCCAAGTGGTAGGAAGCACTAGAAACAACAGGCAAGTGATTCTAAATAAGTTTTTTTAATCTGTAGGCAAGATTTCGGGATGAAATTCAGCCTCCTCTGCTGACCTCAAGACACTAAAAGGTGAACATGAGTTCAGAAGAATGGAAGAAATTCAGCTGAAACTACAATTATCTTTCTACCCATTGTCTCATTCAGATGGAATGAGACTGCAAATAACTATTGAATACCTTAAAGAAAAACAACTTGCCCATGTTTCCACCTCTGTTACAAGCATGTAGGAGTACTGTTAGTAATGGAAGAATGCTGCTATTCTCTACTTGCTCCTCCTCCTTCTCTGCTGTTTCCCATCTCAGAAAATAGCACTTCCATCCACCCAGTTTCTCAGCCTAGAAACCGCTGCCTGTTTGCAAGCCTTTCTCTCTCCAGTCCAACACAGAGTCCCATCAACTTTCCTCCCCATCTCTCTCACCACCATCACGGCCCATTACTTTCCACCTGATGAATTTACTCAGTCACCTCCTCACTGAACTCACTCCAACTCTGACCTTTTTCTATTCCATCTTCTCTTATAGCCATAGTCATCTTAAAACAAAACAAAACAAAAAAAGCCTATGCTCCTTCTCCCCTATTTGAAGCCTTTCGGCATTTCCCCCTCACTTTCTTTCTTTTTTTTTTCTTCCTTTTTTTAAAATTTAAATTTATTTATTTTAATTAGAGGCTAACTACTTTACAATATTGTATTGGTTTTGCCATACATCAACATGAATCAGCCATGGGTGTACATGTGTTCCCAATCCTGAAACCCCCTCCCGCCTCCCTCCCCATACCGTCCCTCTGGGTCATCCCAGTGCACCAGCCCCAAGCATCCTGTTCCCCCTCACTTTCAATATAAAGACCTGCATCCTCACCATGACCTGCTGAGCCTCGCGCGAGCTACCTTCTTCCTCGTCCCCCTCATCTCTTGCCACTGTCCCTCTCACTGCATTTCTGCAGTGATGGCCTTCCCATCAGGTCCTGGAGTACACCATCTTATTTTCCACCTCAGGACCTTTGCCCATAACATGACCCATGACCAAAAATATCATTTCTTCTTTGCACCCCCACTCGTAACAATGCTTTAGCTCTCAGCTTGAATGTCACTTTCTCACAAAAACTTTCCTTCACCCTAAAATGGTCAACTCCTTTCCTTTAATATTTTTCATGGCACTTACAAAATTTTGAAATTACATAGGTATTTGTGGGATTATATGATTGATGACTAACTCATCCATTAAGCTATGACAAAAAGGCAAAGACTATGTCTATTCTGTTTATCATGGTATCTTTAGTAGGTAGTTCGTAGGTGCTCAGTAAATGTATGTTTTGGAATAAATAAATGTGGCAGTAGGGAACCTTCCTCACTGCTATGGACGGAATTGTACAATCCCCCTGCCAATTCCTATGTTGAAGCCCTAATCCACGATGTGACTCTACTTGGAGATAGAACTGTTAGGAGGTAATTAAGGCTAAATGAAGTCATAAGAGTGGGGTTCTAATCCAATAGGCTTGTTGGCATTTAAGAAGACAAGAGAGAGAAAAAGAAAGAGAGAGCGCTCCATTTTGTGAGGACATAGGGAGAAAGCAGTCATCTGCAAGCCTGGGAGAGACCTCTTTCCAGAAATCAAATTGTCAGTATCTTGATTTTGGAATCCCAGCCTCCTGACAAATTTCCGTTGTTTAAACCACTCAGTCTATGGTATTTTGTTAGGGCAGCCTGAGCAGACTAACACACTCAGAAATCAGCCTTCTTAAAAGTCATTTTACAATCTGAATCGTAGCCATTTAGAAAAAAATAGGTCTCGTAGACAAATCCACACTAGATTTTAGAGGCTACTTAGGACCTCTTTCAATTGCCAAGGCTTATACTCAAAGAGAAGTTCCCCCTGGGACACACCCTGGTGCATATGATAATCCTGAAGGCCCTCCTCCCAAAAGGCTCTGTGGATTAACTTGGTTTTGTATTCCTCAGAACGGGAGCCAACTGCTGAGGCCCATAATCCCCACTAGTCCAGGTACCAGGGGTCACCCCAGCAGGTGCTTGGGGCTTTGACCTCACTTGGGGGAGAAAAGGCTATGACATCGACTGTAGAGGAGCAGAGAGGCTGAAGGTGATTGGCATCCATATTCAAAGACTGAAAATGCCCCCATAGCCTGTGATGTACACAGAGACCCTATTCTTAGGGTTAGCACTCACCTACCTGGAGAATTGTGGACAGACACGGATCTTGGCTTCTTGCCTTGATCTCTGAAAACCCAACATTTTGTGAATTCTGATGAGCCCCACACAGGAGGAGACAGCAGGTGGGCACAGCTGGAGCAGCTCTTTGATCAACAGCCAGCATGGTGACAGGCAGTGGCAGCTGCACAACTGGCCAAGCCCAAAGGGGTGGGCTACCCACAGGTTAGGGAAGAGGCTGGCCTGCTGCAGTAGGGGACAGGGGACACTCAGGTAGTAGTGTTTTCCTGATCGACGGGGGACGAGGACTCCGACTGCTCATACCCACCGGGACAATTAAGGAGGATCATGGTCTTTATTCTGTCCCACAGACACTTGTGGCAACAGGTTTTTATGGGGACTGTGCTATCACATGGTCATAATCAGAGGTCAGTTTAGAAAGACTGTTCCCTGAGACAACAGATGAACTGAAGGAACCAATAAAAGAAAACAAGGCAAGAAAGTGGTTAGGGATTGCCTGCACTAAGTTGTTAGAACTGAAGGTGAAAAACCACCGGGGGATGCCTAGTTGTTCTCTCCAGCTCTGCCAGGAGATGGTTTCTGCCTGAGAAGTTAGAGGGAGAGGGGATGTCTCTGATGAACAAGCCAATGGTCATTTTTTGCCATAACTCCAGCCCCAGACACAGATTGAGACAGATCCCTACCTCCTGGGTGGTTCACTGCACTCCCTTAGAGACCCAACTGATCTTTGATGTTTCCAGAAGGCTCTTAATCAGTCCTAAGCCATACTCATGGAGGTGACCCAGCTTGAGATCCCCAGAACTGCCCGAAACAAGAAAGATATTAGTGACAGTAAATAACGCTTAAAAGCAGATATTGTGTGCATAAAGTTTGAATGTATTATTTCATCTTCATAACAACCCTATTAGTTGTTGTTAGAGATCAGTACTATTTTAATCCCTATTTTACATTTTGGGAAACTGAGTCTTAGTTAAGTCATTTGAGTCATTTACTCCAAGTATAAAGCAAAGAAGTAGCAGAACCAGAGCTCACATAGAGATGACATAAAGTTGATGGTCCCAATCACTCCACCTTACGAGGATGTCCCAATTTGTTGCAGAACACCCACGAGCCCCAGTCAGCTTCCAGTCTTCTGTGGTCTTAGAAGCAATCTGGCTGCCCTACGTACTCTCACAGGAGAGCCAACCATTTGGTTGAGTTGACTGCTCCCCAGGTTTCCTGGGGTGTCCTGATCGCCCAAGGCCATCTCCCACCCAAATATTCTCCTTCTATCAGTTCAGTTGGACAAACATTAACAAGTGCCTGTGATTTGCCAGGCCTGTCCTAGAGGTCGCTGGACAAAATAAACTATGATACGGGGTTTTCCCTCCAAGGCACCACTGAGCAGGGGTGGAGAGATGCACACACAGGCACTCCTACTATCACCAGTGAAGGTGTGGGCTGAGTGCTGCCGAACACAAGCAGGGCACCGAGCCAACTCGGGGATTCAGGGAGGCGTTCTGAAGGAGGTGATCCCTGAAATGAGGCTTCAAGCATGAGTGCACTTTAGTTAAAAAAAGAAGAAGAAAGACAGAGAAAAAAAAAAGAAAGAACATGGGAAGGGCATCTGAGTCAAAGAGAACAGCCGAAGCAAAGACGTGGGGCAGGAAAGCCCTCTGTATACATAGGATTACAGGCAAATGAGTGTGAGGCAGGAGGGACAGAAGATGAGGCTGGACACAGAGGGAGGACCCAATTCATGGCAAGTCTTATATGCCAGGCTGAGAAGATGGGATTTTATCCTAAGGGCAGTGAAAAGCCAATGATAGGATTTTGAACAGAGAATGACATGGTATTCCAGAAAAACCAATTTGGCTAGATAGGTTTTAGGGTGGCTGTAAGTAGGACAAAACCAAAGCAGGAAGATCAGTCAGAAATCTATTGGAAACAGAACAGATACAGATAAAGAGGGTGGGCCGAGGGTACATTCTGCATGTGATGACCCTCTGACCCCTCAGCTCAGCCCACGGCCTCTCATTTTTTCCCTGGATTATTTTCCTAAACCCCCCAGGGCCATCTGCAAGGTGTCTGTGTCCTCAGCAGTGGCTCCTGACATCTTTTAATATCACTGGCAAATTTAATTAAAGTCACTTTCCTCTGCTCTTCCAGATCATTAATAAAACAGAGCCACCAGGCCAGACTGAGCAAATTCTCCCTCTTGCTACGCCCTCCACTTTCTCCAATGGGAACACTGCTCCGGGTCTGTCACCAGCCTGGGTAGACGCATCCTGCTCTGCTTCTAAATCTGGGCCCCTGCACAGACGTCACAGCCAATTTACATTAAAGTTTTAGGTGCAGCCAGGCTGCACTGGATCTGAAGTGCCATCCGAGTCCAAGAACACTGCATCTTCTCCTGGACTTCCTCTGCCTACAGGGGCTGAGAGCCTGCAGAGTCCTCTCCATGGCAAAGCTCTCCCAGAAACACAGGAACTAAATTTCCGGCACTCAAGTAGGAAAGACGCAACCTCGGCTACTTAGGTAGTTTGGCTGCCACAATCGGAACTTGGATCCAAGGAAGAAAATGTAAGGATGCTGCTTTTCGTCCATTATGATAGCTTTGAATATTCCAAGTAAAAAAAGTATTATCGTCACGCCCATTTTGAAAGTGAAAGTGTTAGTTGCTCAGTCCTGTCCGACTCTTTGCAACCCCATGGACTGTAGCCTACCAGGCTTTTCTGTCCATTGGATTCTCCAAGCAAGAATACTGGAATGGATAGCCATTCCCTTCTCCAGGGGATAAGCAAATTTGAATTTACAAAGGTTAAAGAATTTGCCCAAATCATGGTTGCTGCTGCTGCTGCTAAGTTGCATCAGTGGTGTCCAACTCTGTGCCACCCCATAGACGGCAGCCCACTAGGCTCCTCTGTCCCTGGGATTCTCCAGGCAAGAATACTGGAGTGGGTTGCCATTTCCTTCTCCAATGCATGAAAGTGAAAAGTGAAAGTGAAGTCGCATGGTAAGTAGACAAATAAGCTCTTGAATTCTGGCAGTCTGACTCTACAGTACTTGGCATTAACCACCATGCTAGGTAGATGCTTTGGGTTTGGGTAGCCCTTTGAAAAGCAAAGGGCCTGGGGAAGGGAGGGTGAGTTTTTCTGGATATGGAGCCCTCACTATGAACTTGGAGATGGTACGTACTCCAAGGCAGCCTGAAACAGTAGAAGAGCCCCAAATCTGAAAGCAAGAGGCAAGAACTTTCTTCCTAGCTCTGCCTCAACAAGCTATGAGACTTCAAAGAGTTAGAGAACTCTTAACGGCATCAGCTTCCTCATCCAGAAAATCCATGTGGGGTTGGATAATCTCCATAGTTGCTTTGAGTCAAAAATGCTTTGATGGCAGGCAGGTCCATCTCCACAACAGGAAAAGAAGTGAAGGCACGTATTTCAGTTAGGTCGGCCCAGGGCAGTGTGAGAGCCAGCCACTCCCCCGGAGGTGTCAGAAGAGAAGAGATTAAGGGAGCACGGTAGGAAAGAAGGGCCCCCAAAGGCAAGGAGAGCCTACACTCTGGCTCTACCAAAAGCACCTTGCATCAAACTCATTTTTTAAACAACTGCTCTTTGAATGCCCATTGTGAACCAAGCACTGCGCTTGTGACTGAGCATACACCCATGAAAGTGCTACACCACATCCCCAACCATTTGACATTTTCTTCTAACGAAGGATAGAGACAAACAAGGAATTATGGGCATGATACTATGACGATGTCATGGGAAGTTCCTCTTTTTCTTGTTCTGCTCTAAGCTCTCAAGTTGGTCACTGCACCGCTGCCTCTAACCTTACGGACAGTGGCTGCAATACATCACGGTTTTATAATATTGAGGACCTTGCAGTAGTATGTGTGGTTGATATTCCACGATTCTTGCTTCTCTGTTCCCATGCAATTGTCACATTTTGCCCTCCTCAAAGCCTCCAAACCCTTAATGGCATCCAAGTCATATGATAACTTCATAAAACCCAGCTGGCCTTCTCCTAGGCACTGCCACACACAAAGAGGAAGCACCAGCAAGCCTCAATCTCCTCATGCTGTATATAAATAAAGGACTTTAAAATGATCACAACAATCGTATCTCTTCATTAAGTATTCTTTACTCTATGGGTGGCACTGCATCAGGCATTTCTATAGCTTCTGTGTAAGACCTAAGGATCCCACAGTGATTTAGGTAGCGTTAACTGTTTTAGAGATGAGGAGACTTGGGCCCAAAGATTACTAATTTACCCAGGTCCACTAGCTGAGTAGCACAGCTGAGCTATGAAACTTGGTGTGTCAAATGCCAAAGTCTAAAAGTGAAGGTGGAAAAACAGGATCGGAATCTGGAGCCCTCAAGTCAAGAACCTCCAGCCCTGGAAATCTCTACTCCTCTGGGAAGCCTTCCCTGATAACACCCTCTTCCTCTACCTTCCAACTGAGTCATTTTCTCCACTGTGTTCCTCTAGCCCTTTGATGACCACTAAAGCACTTGTCACACATCATCACATTAACCTGGGCTGATCTGTCTGCATGTCCATCTCCTACACACTTAGAGAAACTCCCTGAGGGATTCCCCCTCAATATAGGGACTTTTCTTTTCTAGCAAGTTATCACACTCAGTTCAGAGGGCTAAGAGGTTGGATCTGATCTCTAATATCCTCCCTGCCTCCAAAATTCTATGATTCCAAGGCTTGTTGATTCTACTCAAAGGTTTACCACACTCTCTAGAGGCCAGAGGACTTTGCTGTCTATGAGTCCTTCACAGATCTGGAGAATCACAAACCATGCAAGGGGACCAGAGTGAAAGGAAAAAAGGGCCTTGCTCACCTAATTTAAGTTCTGCTTCTCCAGCTGTTGGATCTACATCTGCATGTAAGTCATCCCCCACATTGGAGGCAATAATGGAACCAGGGTCACACGCTAAAGAGGGCTGTGCATTAGAATAACTTTGGAGCTCTAAAAAATATAGGTATCTGGATCTTACTCCAAACCTAAGTTTTGGACTCTCTGGGAGCGAAGTCTCAATATTTAGACTTTTTAAAAGTTCCTTAGTTGATTTAGAGGTACAGCCAAGGTTGAGAATCCTGGGAGAGAATAAAAGGAACACAGACTAACTATGAAAGACATTTGCATCTCAGGGATTCCAACCATTACAGAATTTCTCTGAACCAAAAGAAGGACTCTTAGTGTATCATGAGTTGACTCATAAGTGGGTGTACCACAAAGCCTTTCTATACACCAGACAAACATCCACCCTCCTGGACTCTAACTTCCTTTCATACCCTGCCAATGACAAAGAGCATCAACTCCCTACCCATATAAGTAGATTTCCCCACTGTCTCTCCCTAAACCTGCTGTTAGCTTAATCTACACTTTTACTGAAGAAACAGAGAAGACCCAGAGTTCCCTTATCCACACAGGAAAATGAAGCTGCTCATCCCATTTTCAGCAAGACATGTTTCTAAGTATTTTCCTTTTCATGGATGGTATCTTATGTTGACTTCTCCATGTTTTCTTCACGCCATCTTTGTTTGCTCCGTGATTCATTTATTCACATATACATGCATGCACAGGTATGAAACTCAGTCCGTGTGGTACAGGTCGACTTCCACTGAATCAGATGAGAAGGTACCCAACTCTTTTTTTGCACATTCAAAAGAACTTAGAATAAAAGTTCCTAGAGGGTAGCAATTTTTATCTGTTTGGTATTTCTGTATCCCTGCCATCTATATCAGTGCCTGGCATAGAGTGGGTGCTCAGTATATACTTAGTGAATGAATAGATCCATGAATAAATGTACAAAAATAGAAGGCATAATAGCTAGTGATTTCTCCCACTCTTGGCAGTGTTCAAATGGAGCATCCCATCTGTTAGGGATGCTGTGAGCAAGGTTTTTCTAATTTGAGTTATATGAACAAATATGTAATCCCCCCTGAGGACCACACACTTCACTGGAGAACAGTGACAGAAAACCAAATTACCAAAAAAAGAAAAAGAAAGTCCTAGACTTGGAAGCATGTGCCAAGACAGTGCAGAGGAAGGAAGGTCAAGTGCTGCCTGGGACCAGCAGGGTCACTTCATGGACCAGGCAACTTTGGATCTAGGAGTTGAAGAATGAACATGAGTTAACTGGGTCAAAGCCACTGCACCTCAAATAGGTAAGAGAAAGCCATGCTAAAGAGCAGGTCAGCCTCAACAAGCAATGTCTGTTTAAAGAAAGGTGGGCAGGGTGTCTGAAGGGCAGGGCATTTGAGAGAGCTGAGAGAAGCTGCAGCAATCAGTGAGGAATTGTTTGTGAAAGGCTTTGTATGCCCAGTCAAGGAATTTGGTTGTTACCTTGGTGGTAATAAGGACGTACTGCTGCTACTGCTAAGTCACTTCAGTCGTGTCCGACTCTGTGCGACCCCATAGACGGCAGCCCAGCAGGCTCCCCTGTCCCTGGGATTCTCCAGGCAAGAACACTGGAGTGGGTTGCCATTTCCTTCTCCAAAGGAAGTACTGAAAGTCTTTTAATCACAGGAGGGACAAGATCATTGTTTTTCCTTTGGATGGAGACCTCGACTGACAACAATGCAGAAACTAGATACGTGAATGAAGGTGGGCAAGACTAGGGGCAGGAAGACCAGTTCAGAGACTCTCAAAGTATTTGAGTGAGATGTGATCAGAACCTGAACACAGGCGATGAGAGCAGGCCTGCTGAGGGGAGGCAGGGTTTAGAGCATTTTCGAAAGTAGAATCAATACATGTGCGTGTGTGTGTGTGTGTGTGTGTGTGTGCTCAGTTGTGTCCAACTCATTGTGACCCAATAGACTGTAGCCCACCAGGCTACTCTGTCCATGGAATTTTCCAGGCAAAAATACCAGAGCAGGTTGTCATTTCCTACTCCAAGGGATCTTTCCAACCCAGAGATCAAACCTGTGTCTTTTGCGTCTCTTACATCGGCAGGCAGGTTCTTTACCACTGTGCCACTTGGAAGCCCAGACTCAGAACAGTTTGGACTATTGAGCCAACAAATGGTTACTACCTTGACAAGACTGAGGAGCATTCTGGTCCTTTGTTGGAGCTCTAGGGCCTTCTTCACTAGAGCCCAAATTCTCCTGGCTCCATCTGTCTCACAGTCACAGATGTCCCTAAAGCTATACAGCTATCTAAGTCTGACCAATTTTGTCGAATTTTCCAGCTCACATTTCTTCAGTCCTGGAGATCCTTACAGGAAAAACCCTGCAGGACTACTGGGATGACGATGGTGCCTGATGCGGTTTGGTGCCAGTGTCTCTTCATCCCTCTTTCACTATCAGAATCTTCTGTTTTCAGTTGGTCCACAGAATCTTGGATGTGTTCTCGTTTATTGGGTGCCAACTGTATGTCACACTCTTTTCCAGCTACTGGAGGTTCAATATTATATCTTTTACCTGGACTAATGCAAAGCTGCCAATCTTGCCACATCTGTTACAGTCTGTGCTCCAGAAAAACAGCAACTACCATCTTTTTAAAATGTAAATCAGATACAGTTAAGTACCTTACATACAAATGAGTTCCTTTCCAAGAGTGCATTTGTAAGTCCAATTTGTTCCTAAGTCCAACAAAGTTAGCCTAGGTACTCAACGAACACAACTGGCTATACAGCACTACACAGCAATAGGTTTATAAAACTTTTCACACAAATAATTCATTAAAAAACAAGCAACAACACTTAAAATCTTACAGTACAGTACCTTGAAAAGTACAGGGGTACAGTACAACAGCTGGCATACAGGGGCTGGCATCAAGTGAACAGACAAGAAGAATTACTGACTGGAGGAGGGTGAAGAGCTGGGAGATGGTAGAGCTGAAGGATCCTCAGCTATAGGAGATGGAGGGCAAGCTGCAATTTCACTCATGCCTAATGTTGATGGAATGCATGTTTGCATCTTTGAAAGCTCACAACTTGATCCTGCTTGCAGGATCTCAGTTCCCTGACCAGGGATCGAATTGTGCCCCCTGCAGTGGAAGTGCAGAGTCTGAACCACTGGACCATCAGGGAATTCCCACTCTTTTCTTTTCTTCAGAGCACCCCACTGGCTGGAATCATTGCTTTTCTATTTGTTTACTGGTTTATCATACAATATAAACTTCATGGGAGCAGACAACTTGATCTTTTTTCTCACCACGATATTCTCAGGCTGCTTCACTGCAGCCTGGCGGAGTGAGTGTCAGCATTTGTGGAAGAGATCAGTGCTCACTCTGCAGGACTAAGCGTTTTTGGAAAGATGCACCTGTGAGAGGAGATATCAAGCTTCTGGGAAGCCTTGGGGTAGAGAGGTAAATGGTTACAACCAATGATCTCAGAGAACTGGCAGTTCTGCTCATTTGAAAGCACCAACAGGACCACAAAGTATTTGGAAGGCGGTTGGGAGACTGTCTCTAAACGCATTTCATTCTGCCTACGTTAGTCCTCTCATGAGCACCTTACTTCTCCTCCAGAGTGTGTGGCCTCATAATAGCCAACACTCATAGTGCACTATTCCCTCAACAAATATCAAGTGATGGTCTGTACCAACAGTGGACAAAGGCCTTCTTGCTCCCATTCAGTCCTCACGAGGATGTTCACAATGATGAAGAAACAGAGGCTCAGTTAGCTGCCTAGAGTTTCTAAGCCAAGAAAACGGAGTCAGAACAAAACCTTGGTCCTCCAGCTTTCAGGGGGTCTCCCTCCACCAACCTGGAAAAGCATCATGTCAGCAAAGACCAAGAGACAACATTCCCTATTACTGAAAGGAAATCAGGGCTGGGCCAGGGGTGTGAGAAGCCCAGAGCAGCCTGAAGGGGTATCGTTCCCACCTTTATGTGTTCCCAGAGAAAATGACTTGGGCTCTATCTTTCGGAATTATCCACAGAGAGAGGGCTGACATCCCTCTGCCCTACTGCCTACCCATGAAGGGAAAGCTGGTCATAAAAGCTGGTACTTTTATGTACCTTTTCCTCAGCTCATTCTCCAGGAGACTGATCTATTTTTTAATAGCATTTAGTTCTCTTAATTTTTAAATGTTAAAATATGGGATTAAATCATATCAGTGCCCAAAGGAAGAGCAAATGGACCCGGGCAAGCACTCAGAGTTGTCTCTCTGATACATGGCTGGGAGAGTCTCTTGTACACTCAACTCCAGGGATGTTCTGGGCCCTTCTTTCACAAGAGGGCGCTAGGAGCAGACTCCTAGGACTTCCAGCAGATCCAGCTGCTGTCTTGGCAGCCGTGATCTCTCTCTACCTGACCAGGGATCGAACCCACTGCCCCCTGCGATGGAAAGGAGGAGTCTTAACCACTAGACCATCAGGGAAGTCCCATTCTTCCTCTACTTTAGAGCACACACACGGGCTGGTCATTAATGATTCCCCTCGAAGTTGACTCCCCCATTAGTTCCTCCTGAGAGTCTGGAAGGCACGGACTCAAGGTGATTCTTCCTGAATCCTAGAGGGGGGAGTATAGTGATGTGATAGGAAGTAAGCAGAACCTTTGGAAAGCCGCTGGGCAAAGGGATTCCAGGTAGACTCTCAACCGAGTCTGCTGCTGCTGCTGCTAAGTCGCTTCAGTTGTGTCCGACTCTGTGCGACCCCACCGACAGCAGCCCACCAGGCTCCCCTGTCCCTGGGATTCTCCAGGCAAGAACACTGGAGTGGGTTGCCATTTCCTTCTCCAATGCATCAAAGTGAAAAGTGAAAGTGAAGTCGCTCAGTCGTGTCCGACTCCTAGCGACCCCGTGGACTGCAGCCCACCAAATCCCACTCCTGCATCCATGGGATTTGCCAGGCAAGAGTACTGGAGTGGGTTGCCATTGTCTTCTCCACAACAGAGTCTACATGGATCCAAATACATCCTTCCTGGATGGAAAAGGAAAAGCAGAAGCACAGGACTTGAGACTGACCTGTCTGGAGCATTTGGGGGCCGATTCTGAGAATGCCCTGGAGGGCTGCAGTGGGAAGGGACTCCACACAGGAGGGCCAAGCTCAGGCCACCAGACCCTCAAGCAGCTCAGGATGCCTTGTAGCCCAGACAGCCAGATAGTTGGGTTGGCTGCTCATTTCACCTCTAGAGACCCAATGTAATAACAGACACACTGGGGGCTTCAAATTGCAGCTGGAAAGCTCTGAAGCAAAAGATGTGATCAGCATGAATAACATTCTTAGTAGGAGGTGATCTGTAAGCTGTGGAACCAGACCCACAGAACACAGAATTGTCAGGGAAGTAGATTAAAAGTCAACACATCCAACATAGCATTTTTTAAAGGTAAGGAATGTGAGGCCCAGAAAGCAGCAAAGGGTTTTGCCTGTAGTTGTCAGAAGAAATAACAACTAAAATATACTGTTCTTGCCACTTGTTCAATGCATCTTCTGTGATACCACATTGCCCATTCCTGGGTTGATTTTTTTATTCCTTCACTGGCTCCTTTTATGATAAATAGGACAGATTCTCTTTCTTGCTTTTAGTCCACCTGCCTCAAGAGTGAGGTAGGTTATTCATTTTTCATTGACGAGCCACTGTGTTTCAGGTACCATACAACAAGAAGTGGGAGAGAGAGAAAGGACTTGGTCCAGGAAGAAGGTAAGTCTCAAGATGAAAAATACATATATTTTTTAATAATAAAAAATCTGCATTTAAATAAATATAAGGGACTTGTGAAAAACAGATGCTGCGTCATCAAAATTCAGAATAAGAGACTGCTTCTTCACAGTCTTCCCATCAGAAAGAGGCATTTGAACTGAAGAACAGTAGGATTCTTAGTGAAGGGCAAACCATGAACAAAAGTGCAGAAGAAGAAAGGACAAGAGTACTTAGGTGCCCACATGGGAACTGTAAGAAGTGAGACTAGAAGTGGAGTGGTGAAGCAGGCCAAGGAGGACCTTGAATATTAGGAGTCGGACTCAGGCAAAAAGTGAGAGGCCCTCAAGGCTTTTGTGTGGGAAAATGACAAGCCTAGACTAGGGTTTTAGGAGGGCAATCTTATAATAGCCACTAAAGTGAATTGAAGGACTGGAAGAATGAAGTTGGGAAGATGTTAGAAAGTTACTGTTTATAGTATCATCATAATAATATAGCTTAGAAAGTTATTTTTTTTACAGGTACGGTAAGGACTGAGTGGGAAAACTCAATGTTGGGCACTTTGAATACAGTAGCTTTACTCTGTTGCAAACATACAAATGTTGGCTGCTATAATAATAATTTCTATTATAATTATCATTATTATTATGTTAGAGGTTGTCAAATCCATACTGAGGTCGTGGTAGTAGGGATAGGGAAGAGAGGCATGGACTGAACAGATGTAAGGAACACAATAGTGCTCCTTTATCTGTGTGGGATAAATTCTAAGGCCCCCAAGTGGATGTCTGATATTGCAAATAGTACTTAATTCTATGTATACTATGTTTTTCCCTGTATATACACATTTACAGTTAAATTTCCAAATTAGGCCCAGAAAGATTGAAGGAGGAAGGAGAAGGGGACAACAGAGGATGAGATGGTTGGATGGCATCACCGACTCAATGGACATGAGTTTGAGTAAACTCTGGGAGTTGGTGATGGACAGCAAGGCCTGGCGTGCTGCAGTCCAGGGGGTCACAAAGAGTTGGATGTGACTGAGCGACTGAACTGAACTGAACTGAACTGAAATAGGTTAGCAATAATAACTAATAATAAAATAGAACAATTATAAAGTATACTGTAATAAAAGTTGTGTGAGTGTATTCTCTTTCATTCTCTCACTCAGAATATCTTATGGTGGTTGGTGGTGGTTTAGTCGCTAAGTCATGTTGGACTCTTGCGATCCCATGGACTATATAGCCTGCCAGACACCTCTGTCTATGGGATTTCCCAGGCAAGAATACTGGAGTGGTTTGCCATTTCCTTCTCCAGGGGATCTTCCGAATCCAGGGATTGAACCTGGGTCTCCCGCACTGCAGGCAGATTCTTTACCGACTGAGCTACCAGGGAAGCCCCCAGAATATCTTACAGTACAAATTTAATGCCTTTTCCATCTTAATGGAGCACTTTATCACACACAGTGGCTGTAACTTTTGCAGCCTGAGGTGTGACAGCAAACCTGTGGGAGAAAACTGGGAGGGAGGAGAGGATCTTGGAGATGAAGTGAAAGAGGGCCCACCTAGAGAGCTAGTGGAACCTGGAGAGGTTCTGTGCGATAGAAGTCAAGAGGGGGAAGTTTCACGGAGCTAATGATCAATTTTTTCTGATGGGGGTTGGGGGAAATCAGGAATAAGTTATATTTGGGGGAATGAGAAGTCCTTGGTGAGTGAGAGTTGGGCAGAAGGTAGGAAAAAATGAGAAAGCAAGGGACTAAGTGAATGAATGAGTGATGGGGAAATAGAAACAGATGTCTACTCTAAAATTTCAAGAGTGTGTGGAAAGCAAGATGGGAGGAGAAAATGACGGGAGGAAGTGAACAAAGGGATATTCTTGCTAGGATGTTGAGCATGCTTACAATTAGATGGAGGGGATTCAGTGCTCAAAAGGAAAGAGCTCAGGGCAGGCTGATGAAGGCAGGGCAGGAGGGACACTGGGCAGGAAGGGAAGGGAGAACTTTTAAATTGTGAGACTAGTGACAAGTAAGGGTGGAGAACAAAGTTGGGAGATCAGGGTGCAAAGGAAGAGTGTGCAAGCTCACACTACTTGGTTCATTCTCTAGGATGAACAAAGTGGTGTGTAACCTGGACATCTTCTCCTCTCAAGTGATTTGGAAACTGCCATGTAGAAGCCTGGGCAGGAATACAGTTTCCAGACCCACTTCCGGATCCAGTCCCAACATGACCCAGCATTCCTGTACACAACCAGGAAAGCACTATTTGTCATTCAGACATCAAGGCAGTAAATGCTACCTGACCCATTCCAAGAGCTGTTTTCTTAGTAGACATGACCCTGTATACCACATCTAAATACACTTGATTCAGGAATTAGCCTCTAGAAGGCGATGGCACCCCACTCCAGTACTCTTGCCTGGAAAATCCTGTGGGCAGAGGAGCCTGGTGGGCTGCAGTCCATGGGGTCGCTAGGAGTTGGACACGACTGATAGACTTCACTTTCACTTTTCACTTTCATGCACTGGAGAAGGAAATGGCAACCCACTCCAGTGTTCTTGCCTGGAGAATCCCAGGGATGGGGAGCCTGGTGGGCTGCCGTCTATGGGGTCGCACAGAGTCAGAAAATGACTGAATCGACCTAGCAGCAGCAGCAACTCTTCATATTATAAAAATGTACATATACATGTGATTCTTCCTATCTAGATGTCTTGTTCAATAGTCTCTATGGATTGCAATCCTTCTTACCCCTGACCTTCCTGCTCAAGACCTTCCCCAGGACCCAGAGATCTCAGATCTTTAGGGGTCCACCTTGCTGGGCAGCTCAGCTGACTGGGAAGAGTGTCTTAGACATGCTGGAGCCATTTTTCCTTTCTCTTGAAGTGGTCTACCCAGTGTTGGGTTTAGAGTGCCCATCCAAAAAAACAGAGACAACTGAACACAAACCAATCTCATTAAAGAAAATAGGGAAATTCCTTCCTAGAAGGACAGCTCTGGTTTGTATGCTGAAACAGAAAGAGGACCCCCCTAGCCCTCCCTCCTAGGCCAGCAGGATGACAACGCACAAGGGTTCTGCAATAGTCCCCTGCTTCCTCTCGCTACATTCTGGTCTTGATGCACTATCTAAAACGCAGATCTGACCATGCACTTCAGCACTGAAAACCTTCCTAAGTCCCCACTGGAAACTCAGTGGAAAACCTTAGCATGAAGTACAAGTCCTTCAAGATCTGGCCCCTAGAACTTCTCTAAACTCATCTCTCTGAACTTTACCCTCAGTCTTTAGTCATTTGAAAGAGCTCTTGTCCACTTTAGGCCTTTGCATACTGATCCCTTCAGGGCTTCCCTGACCACTCAGCAATAAAGAATCTGCCTGCAATGCAGGAGACTGATGCAGGTTCGATCTCTGGGAGGGGAAGATCCCCTGGAGTAGGAAATGGCAACCCACTCCAGTATTCTGTCCTGGGAAATCCCATGGACAGAGCCTGGTGGGCTACAGTCCAGGGGGTTTCAAAGAGTTGGACATGATTGAGCACAGCAATATTACAGTAATCCAAGTCTATGCCCCAACCAGTAACGCTGAAGATGAAGTTGAACGGTTCTATGAAGACCTACAAGACCTTTTAGAACTAACACCCAAAAAAGATGTCCTTTTCATTTTAGGGGACTGGAATGCAAAAGTAGGAAGTCAAGAAACACCTGGAACAGGCAAATTTGGCCTTGGAATACAGAATGAAGCAGGGCAAAGACTAATAGAGTTTTGCCAAGAAAATGCACTGGTCATAACAAACACCCTCTTCCAACAATACAAGAGAAGACTCTACACATGGACATCACCAGATGGTCAACACTGAAATCAGATTGATTATATTCTTTGCAGCCAAAGATGGAGAAGCTCTATACAGTCAACAAAAACAAGACCAGGAGCTGACTGTGGCTCAGATCATGAACTCCTTATTGCCAAATTCAGACTTAAATTGAAGAAAGTAGGGAAAACCACTAGACCATTCAGGTATGACCTAAATCAAATCCCTTATGATTATACAGTGGAAGTGAGAAATAGATTTAAGGGCCTAGATCTGATAGATAGAGTGCCTGATGAATTATGGAATGAGGTTCGTGACATTGTACAGGAGACAGGGATCAAGACCATCCCCATGGAAAAGAAATTCAAAAGCAAAATAGCTGTCTGGGGAGGCCTTACAAATAGCTGTGAAAAGAAGGGAAGCAAAAAGCAAAGGAAAAAAGGAAAGATATAAGCATCTGAATGCAGAGTTCCAAAGAATAGCAAGAAGAGATAAGAAAGCCTTCCTCAGCGATCAATGCAAAGAAATCGTGGAAAACAACAGAATGGGAAAGACTAGAGATCTCGTCAAGAAAATCAGAGATACCAAGGGAACATTTCATGCAAAGATGGGCTCGATAAAGGACAGAAATGGTATGAACCTAACAGAGGCAGAAGATATTAAGAAGAGGTGGCAAGAATACACAGAAGAACTGTACAAAAAAAGATCTTCACGACCCAGATAATCACAATGGTGTGATCATTGACCTAAAGCCAGACATCCTGGAATGTGAAGTCAAGTGGGCCTTAGAAAGCATCACTACAAACAAAGCTAGTGGAGGTGATGGAATTCCAGTTGAGCTATTTCAAATCCTGAAAGATGATGCTGTGAAAGTGCTGCACTCAACATGCCAGCAAATTTGGAAAACTCAGCAGTGGCCACAGGACTGGAAAAGGTCAGTTTTCATTCCAATCCCAAAGAAAGGCAATGCCAAAGAATGCTCAAACTACCACATAATTGCACTCATCTCACATGCTAGTAAGGTAATGCTCAAAATTCTCCAAGCCAGGCTTCAGCACTACGTGAACTATGAACTTCCAGATGTTCAAGCTGGTTTTAGAAAAGGCAGAGGAACCAGAGATCAAATTGCCAAATTTCCATGATCAAATTGCTGGATCATGGAAAAAGCAAGAGAGTCCAGAAAAACATCTATTTCTGCTTTATTGACTATGCCAAAGCCTTTGACTGTGTGGATCACAATAAACTGTGGAAAATTCTGAAAGAGATGGGAATACCAGACCACCTGACCTGCCTCTTGAGAAATTTGTATGCAGGTCAGGAAGCAACAGTTAGAACTGGACATGGAACGACAGACTGGTTCCAAATAGGAAAAGGAGTACGTCAAGGCTGTATATTGTCACCATGCTTATTTAACTTCTATGCAGAGTACATCATGAGAAACGCTGGACTGGAAGAAACACAAGCTGGAATCAAGATTGCCGGGAGAAATATCAATAACCTCAGATATGCAGATGACACCACCCTTATGGCAGAAAGTGAAGGGGAATTAAAAAGCCTCTTGATGAAAGTGAAAGAGGAGAGTGAAAAAGTTGGCTTAAAGCTCAACATTCAGAAAACGAAGATCATGGCATATGGTCCCATCACTTCATGGCAAATAGATGGGGAAAGAGTGGAAACAGTGTCAGACTTTATTTTGGGGGGCTCAAAATCACTGCAGATGGTGACTGCAGCCATGAAATTAAAAGATGCTTACTCCTTGGAAGGAAAGTTATGACCAACCTAGATAGCATATTGAAAAGCAGGGACATTACTTTGCCAACAAAGGTCTGTCTAGTCAAGGCTATGGTTTTTCCTGTGGTCATGTATGGATGTGAGAGTTGGACTGTGAAGAAGGCTGAGCGCCAAAGAATTGATGCTTTTGAACTGTGGTGTTGGAGAAGACTCTTGAGAGTCCCTTGGACTGCAAGGAGATCCAACCAGTCCATTCTGAAGGAGATCAGCCCTGGGATTTCTTTGGAAGGAATGATGCTAAAGCTGAAACTCCAGTACTTTGGCCACCTCATGTGAAGAGTTGACTCATTGGAAAAGACTCTGATGCTGGGAGGGATTGGGGGCAGGAGGAGAAGGGGACGACAGAAGATGAGATGGCTGGATGGCATCACTGACTCAATGGACGTGAGTCTGAGTGAACTCCGGGAGTTGGTGATGGACAGGGAGGCCTGGCGTGCTACGATTCATGGGGTTGCAAAGAGTCGGACATGACTGAGCGACTGAACTGAACTGAACTAAGCACAGCACAGCACATACTGATCCTTTCACTCAAAGACCTTTCTCCCCCACCATTCCCCTCCCTACTTTCACCAAAGCCAGCTCCTTCCTAGCCTGTCTTTCTGGGATCAGCTATCCCTAGAAATTCTCCGTAAGACCCCCTAGAGACGTGATCTTCCTACATTTTCACTGCACCTGGGATGTAGCCTTCACAGACAGGAGTCAGTTTAAATGGTAATTGTGTGTTCACTAGTTGGTTATCCCTGCTGGGATGAGTGTGTGTTTATGTGGAAAGGAAACATTCTATTTTATTTGCCTCTGTACCCAGCAAACTTGGCCAAGGGGATTGTTGAATATTTACTGAATAAATAACTGATTGGTTGAATCAATGAAGGCTTTCTTTTTTGGAGTCAAATGTATTTCTGAAACTCATCAAACGTTTGAACTTCCAAGCAAAGCAACCAGGCTTGAGTGCAAAGGGAGTGATTTTCTCTTTTGAGCCAATCTTGGTAGCTTGAAGAGAAGCTGTGTGACACATTCCTCCAAATCCAGATTGTCGGCAGTGAGTGACTGGACCAGGTAGACTGAGGAATAATGCCCACAATGACTGCTGCTGCTGCTGCTGCTAAGTCGCTTCAGTCGTGTCTGACTCTGTGTGACCCCAGAGACCGCAGCCCACCAGGCTCCTCCATCCCTGGGATTCTCCAGGCAAGAACACTGGAGTGGGTTGCCATTTCCTTCTCCAATGCATTAAAGTGAAAAGTGAAAGTGAAGTCACTCAGTCGTGTCCAACTCCTAGCGACCCCATGGACTACAGCCTACCAGGCTCCTCCACCCATGGGATTTTCCAGGCAAGAGTACTGGAGTGGGGTGCCATTGCCTTCTCTGCCACAACGACTACCCATGGACAATACCAGTAACTCCACCAGGGACTGTACAAGGGGCCGCCTTGCACCGGGACAGGGCAGGGCTGGATCAGGGGGACACTCCCTTGGCTTCAGGGCGTGTTTTTTTACAGGGTCAGTTTGCTGGCCCTATTCTTCCTTCTCTGACCAGGAGGCTCTGCAGGGCCATGCGTGTGCATGCTCAGTCACTTCAGCGGTGTCCGACTCTTTGTGACCCCATAGACTGTAGCCCGCCAGGCTCCTCTGTCCATGGGATTCTCCAGGCAAGAATATTGCAGGGGGTTGCCATGCCCTTCTCTAGGGGATCTAGGGTTGGATCTTCCCAACCCAGGGATCAAACCTGCATCTTCTCTCCTTTCCTGCATTGGCAGATGGGTTCTTCACCACTGGCGCCACCTGGGAAGGACTGTAGCCCTTCTGCAAGAGATGCCAAAGTAGAGATCAGAGAAGAGGTAACTTATTCCTCCTAGTTCCATTCATTCACTCAGCACGGATGGAGTAGTTTCTCTATGCCAGGCACACTGCCAGGTCCTGGGGATACAAGATGAATAAACACCAGCTCTCTTTCCTCCCTTCATGCAGCTTGCTGTCCAGAGGCGTGACTGGCCTTACTCAATCACATAAATACATTGAACGTGAATCTTTAAATTACTTCAAAATAATAGGTTCAAGTTAGGAGTGTAAAATAAAGGAATCTGGCTTAGGGAAGGTAGGGAAAGCTTCCTTGAGAAAGTCACCAATGAACTAAGGACAGAAAGATAAATAGGAGTACATTAGACAAGGACGAAGTGTTGGAAAAGCAAGAAAGCATTCCCAGGTAGAGGAAACCACCTAAACAGCCTTCCCATCTTCATGAAGTCTGAGAATCACTTCAACCAAATTTAGGTCCCACCTGCTTCTTCTCAACCCCATATCTATATTTTATTTAAAGGAACAGGTAACCGTGGAGTGGACTTGCATGTGCAAACTGCAAAGGGGAATTGCAGATGGCGGTGAGGGGTTGGGAGACCACAGCTACCCCCAGCTCTGATCCTCGCACGGCAGGAAGGCGCGGGTTCCTCTCAAACTCGGACCCCGCAAGGCCCGCAGGAAGAAGGGCCGGCGGGAGGGAGGGCCTGAGCGGATCTTGGATCTCCCTCCGTCAGGGAGAAGCAGGGTGCAGCAGCTATATTTGAAAATCGAGGTAAACAAGAGCTCAGCTCAAGTGGACGGGGCACAACAGCTGCGGAAGATTAATCACACACGGCTGCGAGTCACCAGGTCGCCACGAGGCCCCCACCAGCAGGCCGGATGTGCTCCTATCACGTACCCACAGCTCCCTCCGCCTGGGGTGTTTCTCGGCCACTCAAGAGCGCGCAGCCCTGCTCCCAGCTGCGGCCTGCCCTTCTGACAAACTACCCCGAGTTTCAATCTTTCTGCCCAGGAGCCCGAACAACCAAACGTTCGGGGTTTGTTTTTTAGTCACCAGGGGACAGAGCCAAAGACAGACAGAGAGAGAGCGCGCCAGAGAGAGAGAGAGAGAGAGAGAGAGAGAGACAGACGGACAAGGAGAGACAGAGAGGGAGAGAGAGACAGGCGGCAGGCAGGCGGGCAGGGAGCGGGTAAATTTATGGCACTGCATTAAAGGCGTTTGTTCTATTTAACCCCCACCCTCTCCCTCCACAGTTAAAAATAAAACACAGTGAATAAAGAGGCGGGGGAAAATCGCTTTTTTCCCCTCCGGAAACATATCGCTTTCTTCGTCTCCCCAGTGGCTTAGGTCCTCGGAGCAGGTCAGGCAGGGTCTTGCAGGAGCAGGCCAGCCTCTGAATGAAGGCCTGTGGCTGTGTGCGTGTGTGCATGTGTGCATGTGTGTGGTGGTGGCGGTGAGGGGTGTGTGGGCGAGCGGGGGTGGGGGTGGGGCGGCGAGGAGGCGGGTTGGGGAGGGGGCAGAGTTACACACTTCACGTCTCTCCACCTGGCCCCGGCCCGCCCAGACCACCGCGGACGGGAGAACACCGGTCGGGAGAAGCCCTCCTTCTCCCCGCCCCCTTGGCCGCCGCGGGCTGGTGCGCCGGGGCTGCAGTTCCCGACCCGCGGCGGTGGAGTCCCGAGGTTGGGGTGCGCGCGGGCGTGCGTACAGGCGGGCGCGCGCCGAGTGGGTAACGCGCTCCCCTCGCAGCCCCCAAACCCCACGGGCGCTAGCCACCCCGGGAGCACAACACTCGTTGGCACAGCCCAGGCACACACATGCATACACGCATCCAGCACGGAACACGGCGCTCAGCCTCCCTAATGAGCACCCGTCCGTAACCCGACAAACCCGCGACCAGCCCAGGCATCTCTGCACCGCGCCCCCCCACCCCACCCACCCACCCACCTACCACCGCACCTCCCAGGAGGCACTCAGTCTGCCAGTACGCCCCCCACCCCACCTCCCGGCACCGCCTGCATCCCAGTACACTTTCCGCTGCACCCTCCCCCGCCACCTCTTCTGACACTAGACCTGCAGGAAAGCAGTTCATGTGAATGATCTCGAGAAAGAACTTAATTAACACCGTTATTCACAAGCCGGAACCCTCACGGGGACATCCCCAAACCCACCCCCTCCATCACCACCAACCCCCGCCGCCCCCGCCCGACCTCTGCCTCCCCGGCCTCTGCCGCCGGTTGAGGGGGAAGGGCAGGAGGCTCAGCCCTTCACTCACCGTTTCCTCTCGATCTCTCGGGCGGAGTGGGCAAGTGAGGGGGGGTGGGTGAGAAAGGTGCGCGATGCCCCCGCCGCCCGGCTCCTCACCGGCCGCAGCGGCTCATCGCCCCAGCGGGCTGCCCGCCGGCCGCAGCCGCGTCCGGGGCATGTCAGTTCGCCGCCGCCTCCCGCCCGCCGGGCTCGTGGGCTGCCAGCTTTCAGGGAGCCTTGGGGCAGCGCATCCGGAGGGCGAGGGCTAGGGCCGGAGCAGGGGGCCTGGGGAGGGGTCCCTCGGCACCGGTTTAAGGAGCAGGGAGCACGCCTCCGTAGACCCCTGGGAAACCCCGACTCGGGCGCGGGCTCGGACTAAAGCCCTGGAGAGGCCCGGAGTCCCGGCCGCCCGCAGCAAGGGGATCCCTGCCGGGAGGGGGCAAGAAGGCGAGCGGCCCGGCGTGCCCTGGCGGCTCCGAGGACCCCGGACTTGCAGTCTGCGTCGCCGGGGCTTTCCCGGGGCTGGGAGCGCGCCGGCTCTCCCCCTAGCACGCCGTCACCGCGGGACTCGTCTCGGCCTCGCCGCGGGCGGAGGGGACGCGCGGAGGGTCTGGTTTCTGGGCGAGCCGAGAGCTTTGCCCATTAAGCTGCAGGAGGAAGCCAAATCAAAAAGCCAATCTCCAAGCCTCCAAAACCCAACGTCACCCTATCACGGCATGACTAGCAGCGCATATTTATCCTCGCGCGCCGATGGAGGTGATTTTCAGAGAGCTTTCCGACCAGCAGCGGGGAGCCGAGTCCGCCTCTCGCATCCCGAGAGCCCCCAGGACCGAATGCAGACGGAACCCGTAGCCCGAGGCCACCCACCCAATCTTTGCAGCCTGGCGCCGGGCGCCTCCTCGCCAGCGGCAGTTCCAAGACGGCGGCGCGTCCTGACCTGGATTCCGCGGAGTCCAGAGCTCCGGGCAGCAGCGGGGAGGGAGGGCAGGCGGGCGCGCAGCACCGGCTTTCCCCTTGTCCTCAGGAGACGCTGCCTGCAATCCCGAAATTAAGTCTCCACCAAACACATCTGTGGTTTTTAAATATAGCAGGGGACGATTAACCAGGCAGGGTCCACCCAGGCCTAGGGGAGGAGTTGAGGGGGGATGGAGGTTAGCAGTGGAGGGAAAAGAAAACTCCCTTTCTCCCCTCTTTTTTTTTCCCCCTTCTGTTCTTGGTGTAGAACTCAGTCTGTCATTTTCTCAACCCAAATCAAACAACAGCTTGTGACAGACGCTTGGGTGAGCGCTGGTATGTTGGCTTTGGGGTTTTCAAGGCTAAAAATACGAGGGGGCTGTATCCCAAATTGCTGCTTCTTCTGGGCCTGGAGTCTGGAAGAGAGATGATCCTTTGATGCAGCAACAGAACTAGGGTTTGGGGCTTGGCTTACACGAAGTGTACACACGTAGCCTGAAATCAGATGCCTGTAATTTCTGCTATATTTGTCAGGCTTGGTCCTGGAGGCCTGAGGGGTGGGCAAGCCTCTCCTAAGAATGGGGTTTCACATCCCTGTCTATGGATGGCATTAGGCAGATCTAAAATGAGACTGGTGGGGGCTTCTGTAGAGACACCAAGGGCAGATTCTGGGAGAGAACATACGGGCACAAAGTTGCTCTCAGGCCTTTGCTGCCTGAAGCCGAAAATGATGGGCCAAAAAAGTGAGAATAGTACTCTGCAAGTGTCAGCACCTCCTCAGGGCCAAGTGCCCTGCTAATGAATTTGATTGCCTAATTTCATGTCATCCTCACAAAACTCTGTGAGACAGGTATAGTTATGAAGTCCATTTTTCTCTTGAGGAAATTGAGCCTTAGAGAGGTTAAAAAACCATCCCAAGGCCACATGCAGCAGAACCAAGGACTAGAAAAAGGTGGAATCAACTGGATTTTCACTGATAACTGCAACAGTATGTGCAACTTCCCAGATTCCTGGCTCCCCTAAGAACTGCTCTGGAACAAGGTTTGGTCCAAAGAGATTAAGTAGGCATAGGAGTTAGAGAACCCCTGAGCTTGGGATGGTATGTGAGTTCTTTCCTGGTCCCTTGAACAATGCTATTTCAGCAAATCACACAGTGGTTTCAGTCCTGAGTCTGAGTCCTGGATATCCTCAGTCCTAATTGAGCCCTGTCAGAGAAGGCGATGGCACCTCACTCCAGTACTCTTGCCTGGTAAATCCCATGGATGGAGGAGCATGATGGGCTGCAGTCCATGGGGTCGCTAGGAATCGAACACGACTCAGTGACTTCACTTTCACTTTTCACTTTCATACATTGAAGAAGGAAATGGCAACCCACTCCAGTGTTCTTGCCTGGAGAATCCCAGGGACGGGGGAGCCTGGTGGGCTGCCGTCTATGGGGTCGCATAGAGTCGGACACGACTGAAGTGACGCAGCAGCAGCAGCAACTGAGCCCTGTGGTCTCACATTCCTCAACATTCACGGACCTTGAATCCAGTTCAGGGCTGAGTCACTGACTCTGCCAAAGTTCAATAACTTCTAACGTGAGATTTCAGGTTATGACAATTGGTGGGATTTACCTTGTGTCTGTTTTCATGGAGACCCATGATGCAGGTTGGTCCATAGTCAAGACCAAGAGACTGCTAGTGGGCCCATAAATTAGCGTAGATTTTAGGGAAGGCAGTTTTGGAAGATACATCAAATTACTTAAAAAATGTGAGCCACTTTTGCCTCTACTAGTAATTTTACTAGTAAAAATTCATTCTGTGGCAATAACGGAGGATTTGTGCTCAAATGTTTAGTTACAAGGACATTCACAGTAGTGTTTATAAGAGGAAAAAACTGGAAGCATCTTAATTTTCCATCAGAGAGAACTGGAGAGGGTAGCCTTTCCCTTTCCCAGGGGATCTTCCCAACTCAGGGATTGAACCCAGGTCTCCCGCATTGTGGGCAGATTCTTTACCAGCTGAGCCACAGGAAAGCCCAAGAATACTAGAGTGAGTAGCCTATCCCCCACATTGTGGGCAGATTCTTTACCAGCTGAGCCACAGGAAAGCCCAAGAATACTAGAATGAGTAGCCTATCCCTTCTCCTGCGGATCTTCCCAACCCAGGGATCGAACCAGGGTCTCCTGCATTGCAGGTAGATTCTTTACCAGCTGAGCTATCGGGGAAGCCCTTATGAGGTATAATTACGTACAATAAAAGTCACCTGTATTAAGTGTACAGGTTGATGAGTTTTGACAAAAGTACATACAAATGTAACAACCACTCAAATCAAGGTACAGGACATTTTCATCTCTCACAAGTTCTTGGTCCCCTCTGCAGTTATCCCTCGACTTCCCTCAAGCAACCGTTGATTGTTTTCTGTCACTCTAGATTCATTTTTTGGCTTGTTTTAGATTTTTTTTCTTCTTGCCTCTATATCTTTTGATGTTTCTTCAGTGAATATTAGTTGTTGTTGTTAAGTCACTAAGTCGTGTCCAACTCTTTTGCAACCCCAAGAACAGGCTTCCCTGTCCTTCACTATCTCCCAGAGTCGCTCAAATTCATGTCCATTGAGTTGGTGATGTTTTCTATCTATCTCATCCTCTGCCACCCTCTTATTTTGCCTACCATCTTTCCCAGCATCAGGGTCTTTTCCAACGAGTCTGATCTTTCCACCAGATAGCCAAAGGATTGGAGCTTCAGCTTCAGCATCAGTCCTTCCAATGAGTATTCAGGGTTGATTTCCCTTTGGATTAACTGATTTGATCTCCTTGCAGTCGAAAGGACTCTCAAGAGTCTTCTCCAGGATCACAGTTCGAAAGAATCAATTCTTTGGCCCTCAGCCTTCTTTATGATACAACTCTCACATCTGTACATAACTACTGGGAAAACAAAAGCTTTCTATACAACCTTCATAAGCAAAGTGATGTCTCTGCTTTTTAATATGCTGTCTAGGTTTGTCATAACTTTCCTTCCAAAGAGCAAGTGTCTTCTAATTTCATGGCTGCAGTCACTATACGCAGTGATTTGGGAGCCCAAGGAAAAATAAAATCTGTCACTGCTTCTGCTTTTTCCCCTTCTATTTGCCATGAAGTGATTTAGATGCCATGATCTTAGTTTTTGGAATGTTCAGTTTCAGGCTAGTTTTTTCACTCTCCTCCTTCTCCCTTTTCAAGAGGCGCTTTAGGTCCTCTTCACTTCCGTCATTATGATGGTTATCATCTGCAGATCTTGAGCTTTTAGATATTTATCCTACCTGTTTTGATGCCACCTTGTAACTCCTCCAGCTCAACATTTCACATGATATACTCTGCATATAAGTTAAATAAATAGAGTGATAATATGCAGCTTTGTCATACTCCTTTCCCAATTTTGAACCAATCAGTTGTTCCATGTAAGGTTCTAACTGTTGCTTCTTGACCCACATAGTAGGCAGGTAAGATGGTCTGGTATTCCCATCTCTATAAGAATTTTCCAAAATTCGTCATGATCCATACAGTCAAAGGGTTTTGCGTAGTCGATGAAGCAGAGTAGATGTTTTTCTGGAACTCCCTTCCTTTCTCTATGATCCAACAAATGTTGGCAATTCGATCTCTGGTTCCTTGGTCTTTTCTAAATCCAGTTGAACATCCGGAAGTTTTCAATTCAAGTACTGGTAAAGCCTAGCTTGAAGGATTTTGAGCATAACCTTACTAGCATGGGAAGTGAGCACGATTGTCTGGTAGTTTGAACATTCTTTAGCGCTCCCCTTCTTTGGAATTGGGTTGAAAAGTGACTGTTTCCACTCCTATGGCCACTGCTGGGTTTTCCAAATTTGCTGACATATTGAGTACAGCACTTTAACACCATCATCTTTTTTTTAATTAATTAATTTATTTTAATTGGAGGCTAATTACTTTACAATATTGTAGTGGTTTTTGCCATACATTCACATGAATCAGCCATGGGTGTACATGTGTTCCCCATCCTGAATCCCCCTCCCACCTCCCTCCCCATCCCATCCCTCAGGGTCATCCCAGTGCACCAGCCCTGAGCACCCTGTCTCATGCATCTAACCTGAACTGGAGATCTGTTTTACATACGATAATATACACTTTTCAATGCTATTCTCTCAAATCATCCCACCCTTGCATTCTCCCATAGAGTCCAAAAGACTGTTCTTTACATCTGTGTCTCTTTTGCTGTCTTGCGTATAGGGTCATTATTACCATCTTTCTAAATTCCATATATATGCATTAGTATACTGTATTGGTGTTTTTCTTTCTGACTTACTTCACTCTGTATAAGAGGCTCCAGTTTCATCCACCTCATTAGAACTGATTCAAATGCAGTTTTTAATGACTAATATTCCATTGCAACACCATCATCTTTTAGTATTTCAAATAGCTCAGCTGGAATTCCATCACCTCCACTAGCTTTATTGGTAGTAAAGCATCCTAAGGCCCACTTGACTTCACATTCCAGGATGTCTGGCTCTAGGTGAGTGACCATACCATTGTGGTTTTCCGGGTCATCAAGACCTTTTTTGTACAGTTCCTCTGTGTATTCTTGCCATTTCTTAATTTCTTCTGCCTTTGTTAAGTCTTTACCATTTCTGTCCTGTATTATGCCCATCCTTGCGTGAAATATTTCTTTGATATCTCCAATTTTATTGAAGAGGTCTCATCTTTCCCATTCTATTGTTCTCTTCTATTTCTTTGCATTGTTCATTGAAGAAGGCCTTCTTATCTCTCCTTGGTATTCTCTGTAATTGTGCATTCAGTTGGGATGATGGAAGATACTTGTACATATAAATCTCTTTATTTTTTCTTTGCTCCCTAATAATAATAATATCATTATTTGAAAGCATATAGTTCTTTATCTGGAGAAGGCAATGGCACCCCACTCCAGTGTTCTTGCCTGGAGAATCCCAGGGATGGGGGAGCCTGGTGGGCTGCCGTCTATGGGGTCACACAGAGTTGGACACGACTGAAGCAACTTAGCAGCAGCAGTTCTTTATCAGATTACCAGGGTACATTTGGATTTGCCTATAATCTCTATTTATAATAGTTCTATTAAAATAAGAAAAAAACATGTATTATTTCTCCTGTTATTCAATACAGTTTTATAAGTTTTAGGCAATACGATAAGATAAAAAAATCACCAAAATATCACTAAATAGTAAAATCTTCAATTTCAGGTTAGAAGATTGTTTTCCAGGAAGGATTAAGAAATTCAACTTTATGACTCAGTTTCCTCATCTATGGGCTTCCTTGGTGGCTCAGATGGTAAAGAATCTGCCTGCAATGCAGGAGACCCAGGTTCTATCCTTGGGTCAGGAAGATCCCCTGGAGAAGGGAATGGCAACCCACTCTGGTCTTTTTGCTTGGAGAATTCCATGGACAGAGGAGCCTGGAAGGCTATAGTCCATGGGGTCACAAAGAGTTGGACACGACTGAGACTAACAGCTTCACTTCCTCATCTATAGAACTGATATAATAGTATCTACCTTATAGGCATATTATGAGGATTAAATGAGTTAATGCACTAAAAGACTTGAAACAATGTCTAGCTGTTAGTTGTTAGTTCTCCAAAAATGTTAGTTTTTGTTATTAAAATGATCGAAAAATGTGGCTGGATACAAAATTAAAATACAAAAGTTAACAGTTTTAATAAACAGAAATTTAAATTTCTGGGGGGTGGAAATCCCATTTTTAATAAAACCTCGAACTATAAATACCTAGAAATAAAGTTTACAAGAAAGGCAAAAGACCCAAATAAATAAAACTATAAAAATATTATTAAAATGTGGAAAAAATATATCTAAATGGAGTCACAACTTCCTAAGATATTAATAGGATGAAATAATGTCATAACAATATCTACCCTTCCCAAAGGAATTTATATACTTAATGAAATTTCAACCAGAATCCTAGTTTGATTTTTTTTTTTTTTACACTGGATATGATGATTTTGAAGGTCAGTGGAGAAATAGCTGAAAACAATCTAGTATATTTTATAGACATCTGGTGTGTGAAGTGAAGTGGGCTTTAGGAAGTATTACTACCAATAAAGCCAGTGGAGGTGATGGAATTCCAGCTGAGCTATTTAAAATTCTAAAACATGATGCTGTTAAAGTGCTGCACTCAATATGTGAGTAAATTTGGAAAACTCAGCAGTGGGCACAGGACGGGAAAGGGTCAGTTTTCATTCCATTCCCAAAGAAGGGCAATGCTGAAGAATGTTCAAACTATAATACAATTGCACTCATTTCACATGTTAGTAAGGTTCTACTCAAAATCCTTCAAGCTGGTCTTCAACAGTACATGATCAGAGAACGTCCAGTTGTACAAGCTGGGTTTAGAAAAGGCAGAGGAACCAGAGATCAAATTGCCAACATTCCTTGGATCATGGAGAAGGTAAGGGAGTTCCAGAAAAACATCTATGTCTGCTTCCATGCTGGGGCTCACAAAGCGATGGGACCAGCTCTCCCTCCGTGTAGGAACCAATTGGAAAATCCTGTGTTAGTTCCTGGGGCGGAGGAACCAATTAAGACCTGACAGGGCACCCAGTGCAGACCAGGAGCCCCTCCCTGTGCAGGGCAATTTCCCCTTTGTCATTATCCCGTGGGGGCCTAAATGCAAATAGCCAACAGGCTGGGTTTAACAAAAAATACAAGAAAATTCAACAAAAACCTAAAGAGAGGTAAACAGCCATTGTGGAAGGAACAATGCACTTGTTGTAAGGAGGAAAGGCATTGGAAAAGATTGCCCTGAGCTAAAACATAAGAAGGAAAAGCAATAAAACAAAAATGGGAGCTTCTCATATGGTAGAAAGAGCGACATTGATGATGAATGAAGAGGCCCAGGGCCTCCATGGGACTTGAGGAGCCCAATTCCAGTTTCTCTGCAGGAGCCCCATGACAGTAGGGAATGAGCTGACTGACTTTCTGATAGATGCAGAGGTAACATCAAGGTGTCACAGAAAACATGGCAATCCATCTGGGTCTCATGGGAGTCTCTGGAGAAGTACAAAGTTGTTTGTTTTTCCAATCTCTTGAAGGCCAGCTAGGGGACCTCACTTTGAAACATAGTTTCTTATACATACCAGAGTGTCCAATCCCTCTTTTGGGTGGAGATCTCCTTTGTAAAGTTCCAGGAACTTTTCTGCCAGAAGGGCTTGACATCAGAGTCCCACCAGAGCAAGCTTTAAGCCTACAGATGACAATCATAAAAATCCCAGAAAAGGAGACAGAGCTCTTTCCCCACCAAGGTATATGGAAATATAAGACCAAAAGGGTGGGCAGATAGCACCCCAGGGAAGGCCAAAAATGCATCAGTTCAGTTCAGTCGCTCAGTCATGTCCGACTCTTTGCCACCCCATGAATTGCAGCATACCAGGCCTCCCTGTCCATCACCAACTCCCGGAGTTCACTCAAACTTCTGTCCATCGAGTCGGTGATGCCATCCAGCCATCTCATCCTCTGTCGTCCCCTTTTCCTCCTGCCCCCAATCCCTCCCAGCATCAGAGTCTTTTCCAATGAGTCAACTCTTCGCATGAGGTGGCCAAAGTATTGGAGTTTCAGCTTCAGCATCATTCCTTGCAAAGAGATCCCAGGGCTGATCTCCTTCAGAATGGACTGGTTGGATCTCCTTGCAGTCCAAGGGACTCTCAAGAGTCTTCTCCGACACCACAGTTCAAAAGCATCAATTCTTTGGTGCTCAGCCTTCTTCACAGTCCAACTCTCACATCCATACATGAACACAGGAAAAACCATAGCCTTGACTAGACAGACCTTTGTTGGCAAAGTAATGTCCCTGCTTTTCAATATGCTATCTAGGTTGGTCATAACTTTTCTTCCAAGGAGTAAGCGTCTTTTAATTTCATGGCTGCAGTCACCATCTGCAGTGATTTTGGAGCCCCCCAAAATAAAGTCTGACACTGTTTCCACTGTTTCCCCATCTATTTGCCATGAAGTGATGGGACCAGATGCCATGATCTTCGTTTTCTGAATGTTGAGCTTTAAGCCAACTTTTTCACTCTCCTCTTTCACTCTTATCAAGAGGCTTTTGAGTTCCTCTTCACTTTCTGCCATAAGGGTGGTGTCATCTGCATATCTGAAGTTATTGATATTTCTCCCGGCAGTCTTGATTCCAGCTTGTGCTTCTTCCAGTCCAGTGTTTCTCATGATGTACTCTGCATATAAGTTAAATAAGCAGGGTGACAAAAATGCATAGATCTCATTAAAAAGGGATGATGGGACACTTAGCCAATACAGAGCTCATTAAAAAGGGATGGTGGGACACCTAATCTAAAATAATATCCTCTGAAACAAGAGGACAAAAAGGAAATCCAGACAATTATCAAGAAGTTTTTGAAAATAGAACTGATGAAACTCTGCAGGTCCCCATACAAAACCCCTATTCTCTTGGTCAAAAAGTCAAACTCAGCAGAATATCGCTTAGTCCAAACTTGAGGGCTATTAATGAAATAATTTAAGAGTTGCAGTCTGCGTCTGCTCTGCTCACAATTATTCTGAGAGAATATGGCTTGTACTCAGTTTGGGGACTTAAAAGATGGTGTCTTTTCTCCCTGCATTCCTATTTGAGGAAGAATCACAGCAGCTATTTTCTTCTGAATGGCAGACTCAGAAACACAGGTAGTCCAAGACTAATGTTGGACAGTCCTGCCTTGAGGATTTAAAAATTCCCCTACCTTATTTGGGGAATAAGGTTGGAAACTTAATATTGAGTGAAGGGCTTGTACTGCAATATATGGGTGATTTGCTAAGGCAATTATCAAGTTGTGATGGGATCGCTTCTCTAACAGACTGACTTGTCAAAATACCAGTCAGTGTATTCAGAAAAGGACAGAGAGAGGGTCAGATAGTAGGTTTTCTCTCTTGATTGCCTGGCTGGAAATGTTGTGCACAAGGAATTGTTTTGATCCCTGAGACACTTCTGGACATTATGCTGCAGCACACTCAGAAATGAAAATGTTAGTTGCTCAGTCATGTCTGACTCTTTGCAACCCCATGGATTGTAGTTTGCCAGGTTCCTCTGTCCATGGAATTCTCCTGGCAAGAATATTGGAGTGGGTTGCCATTCCCTTCTCCTGGGGATCTTCCCAACCCAGGGATAGAACCCAGGTCTCATGTACTGCAGGCAGATTCTTTACCATCTGAGCCACCAGGGAAGCCCTGCAGCACATTCATAATAGTACCAATTATGGGAGAGATGCCACCTTAAATGGATTCAGAAGTATTTAATGGGATCTAACCTACAAACGACTATACAGCAAGTCACTCAGAATGGCTTGATTTGTGCAAAAATAGCCCAAAGACTGCTGTCAGAGTTCCCCAGTTGGGGACTCAACACAGAGGGACCTGCCCCACTGAGAACTGGCAAATAGACTTTACTCAAATGTTTCGAGCTGCAGGAAATTCTAGATACCTGTTGGTGTTTGTGTAGAGTTTTTCAGGATGGGGGGAAGCATATTCCACCCAGATAGCAAAAAGCCTCTAAAGTTGTTATAGCCCTTCTTAAGGAAATTATCCTCCAATTTGGATGGTCTCTGACGTGTTATGTGCTAAGTCATTTTGGTCGAGTCTGACTCTTTGTGACCCTATGGACTATAGCCCGCCAGGGTCCTCTGTCCACGGGATTTTCCAGGCAGCAACACTGGAGTAGGTTGCCACGTGCTCCTCCAGGGCATCTTCCTGACCCAGGGATCAAACCGGTGTCTCTTACGTCTCCTGCATTGGCAGATGGGTTCTTTATCACTAGTGCCACCTGGGAAGCCATTAGATGGTTTAGTACCCTTCAAAGTGATAATGAGGCCTGCCTTTGTCTCAAGCATAACCCAAAAAGTGTCTAAACACTGCACATTAGCTGAAAACAACCACCAACCCGGAGACCACAATCAACAGGAAAAACTGAGAAAATCAATCATACATTAGAAAGGAACATTGTTAAAGTATGTCAAGAAACTAATTTAACTTGAGATAAGGCCTTGCCAGTTGCCCTGCTACAGATTAATGTGGCTCCTAAAAGCAAGCTTAAATTAAGCACTGTTGAAATATTTATGGTAGGCTATTCCAGGTGTCTGTCTGGGCAGAAGAATCTATAGATGTCTTAAAGGACTTAGCAGTCACCAACTGTGTTAAAATTTTAGCACTATATTAACTTCCATTCATGAGTTTATCTCCAATAGTCTGTCTCCCCACATGAGGAAGTCCTGCTCCCCTTCCTGGCTGGGGAAGTTCTTCCTCTACACCTGGAGAGAGCAAGGACCTGAGCATCAACTTGTCCCTCAGTGGACAGGAGCATACAAGGTGCTGTTGAGCACTCACTCCTCTTTAAATTAGTGGGGATAAGACCATGGGTTTACCACACCCAAGTATGACTCACTCTTTCAAAAACTGGATGGAACAAAGAAAAACAGACTTGGTCTTATGAGCCATTGAAAGTGAAAGTGAATGTCGCTCAGTTGTGTCCGACTCTTTGCGACCCCATGGACTATACAGTCCATGGAATTCTCCAGGCCAGAATACTGGAGTAGGTAGCCTTTCAGAGCCAAGGATGGAACCCAGGTCTCCCACATTCCAGGCAGATTCTTTACCAGCTGAGCCACAAGGCTTAAATTGCTCTTTCAAGCCAGACTTCCTACCAGATAAGGAATGATGACTGTTGCTCTGCTCTTTGTTTCACTGCACTGGCGACAGACAAGGGACTTTTGAAAAGGACCAAAGGAGGAAATAACCTTCCCTTTTTTATGAAATGTTTGCATGTGTGCTCAGTCGCTCAGTCGTGTCCGACTATTTGGGACCCCATGGACTGTAGCCCACCAGACTCCTCTGTCCAATAAAACTTGTTTCTCTTTGTAAAAGACCATTGACTTGGTATTTGGTCTTTCCATTGTGCAGCAGGTCACAAACCCACTTGCTCAGTTACATTTCTAGTTATAAGATACAGGTTCTAATGAGGCTTCCCTGGTGGCTCAGACGGTAAAGCGTCTGCCTGCAATGTGGGAGACCCAGGTTCGATCCCTGGGTTGGGAAGATCCCCTGGAGAAGGAAATGGCAACCCACTCCAGTACCCTTGCCTGGAAAATCCCATGGATGGAGGAGCCTGGTATGCTACAGTCCGTGGGGTCGTAAAGAGTCGGACACGACTGAGCGACTTCACTTTCCTTTCCTTTCCTAATGTGTAGGACAGTGACCACGGATTTTGTTATTTTTGTTCTGTCACTAAGTCATGTCTGACTCTGTGATCCCATGAACTGCTGCACTCCAGGCTCCTCTGTTCTCCACTATTTCCTGGAGTTTGCTCAAACTCATGTCCATTGAGTCAGTGATGCCATCCAATCATCTCATCCTCTGCTACCCCCTTCTCCTTTTGCCTTCAGTTCTTCCTAGCATCTGGACTATAGTTAGTAATATTGTATTGTACACTTGAAATCTGCCGAGAGTAGATCATAAGTGTCCTCACCACACACTCACAAAGTAAATCATTACAACGTAACACCTTTAAAAAAATCAAATACAACCTGAATATTTACAAGTTTTGTCAGTGAAACCTCAAAGAAACTGGCAAAAAAAACCAACAAAAACAAAACCAAAACATGAGCACAAGAAAGATATTCAGAAAAGGGCTGAGGCTGTAGGGGGAGTCCCCAAAGGAAAAGTTGATGGAATGAACTGAACACAAAAGAACTAAAAATGAGATGAGGGAGAGGGCCATGTTCTCGGGTGGTGAACACGTTGGTGAGGGAGAGAGACAACAGGGAAACGTTTTCCACCCTGGGCTCAGAGTTTAGTGAGCGGCAGTAAAACTGCCTCAAAACCACCTTCAAAAGCGAGGGGAATGCCACAACTATTTCTGGAAAGCCGACTATCTATGGGAGTGTTCTGGGGGAGAAGATGTACCCATCAACAAGACAAAGTTTCTGCTCTCATGGTACAGGAGGGGGATAATCGGCAAATAAACCAGAGGGCATTTTTATGAATTTCCAGATGAAAGAAAGTGGCATGGAGAAAACTCACGCCAGGTGAAAGTTCAGAGAGTGGTTGTGGTGAGAATAGTTTGGCGGCAATCTAGATTGAATGCTCAGAGAAGGTCTCTCAGGGAAGGTCACATTCGAGCAGTAGCTTAGGTGAAGTGAAGGCATGCGGCATGTGTATATTTGGGGGCAGATGACCAGTGCTGTGTTCAAGAAGCAGGAAGCAGCCATCGTGGCTAGAGCCTAGTGAGGGGTGCAGGGCGAGGGAGAGAGTGGCAGGAAACAAGGAAGGAAGACCTTCGGCTCTGGCTGCTGCTGAAAGCAGGCAGCCTGGAACTCCTGAGGCTTTTAGCTTGATGTCCCCTTCCCTAAATTCTTTCTGCGCAAGATATCTTACCATTCTTCCTCCTGGTGTAAGTCGTCCTCTTCCTAGTGGAGGGCTCTTTCCTTTTCCCATGGCTTGATTGTCCACCTCCAAGGTACTTTGTCTATTGCAGGTCTGTATGCTACAGTTTAGAACTCAACAGAGCTAAAAATAACAAAGTCTTGATGGAGTGCAGTGATAAATCTGCTAAATTCTGCAGAGAGCCAGAGGCAGTAGGAAACCAGACAGCACAGGCCCCAAGCACTCTGCGCGGTCTCTTCCCCCAAGAAATCATCACAAAACTTCTGGTCTTGATCTATTGATCTCTTTCACCAGTGAGAAATGCACTTTTTGATGAAAACAGCTCTGGATAGATTTGCTCCTTCTGGAGGTGGTGAACAGTACCAGCTTTGTAACATAACAGCCTCTTACACTGTGATGCTGATTTTAAAGACAGACAAAAGAAAACAGTAATA
Source organism: Bos indicus x Bos taurus (assembly GCF_003369695.1). NCBI lineage: Eukaryota > Metazoa > Chordata > Mammalia > Artiodactyla > Bovidae > Bos > Bos indicus x Bos taurus. Next base: position 75,751,641 of record NC_040085.1, read on the forward strand.
TTTACCTAATTATGAAGCAATGCGTATTTATTTGGGGGAAATTAGACATGCAGAAAAGTATAAAGAAAAATCATCCAAATAATACCACCTGGATGTAACTATTATGACGTGTAATTTCATACAGTTACACACTTAATATGTGTTTGAGTATATCTGGGCATTTGGTGGTTACAATTTTGTATCCTAACTTCAGCGTTACTTAGTAATCAGCTTTCCACTGATACTGCTTTTTAATTCCACAGACTGGGCTTTAGGCTCTGGTGATACCAAGGAAACTAGTGCACGGAGAGGTTGGGGTTGGCAAAGTCAGAATTATGTCCCATGTGGTTGTTTTCTGAGATAAACGCTGTTGTGTTACAACCTTGGCAGCTCCTTGACTCCCCTCTCCAGTTCATACAGGTGAATTATACAAAGAGGATAGACGAGACTCAGAGATCTGGGGACTGGTTTTTATTTAGCTGATTATTTTATTGTGTAGCTATCAATAGAACTCATTTCAATGCATAGTGCATTGCTGAGGAACAGATACATACACACCCACACAAATGGCATTAAATTTTTTTGACTGCCCCTACCTGTGGTCACGTATGGATGTGAGAGTTGGACTGTGAAGAAGGCTGAGCGCCGAAGAATTGATGCTTTTGAACTGTGGTGTTGGAGAAGACTCTTGAGAGTCCCTTGGACTGCAAGGATATCCAACCAGTCCATTTTAAAGGAGATCAGTCCTGGGTGTTCTCTGGAAGGAATGATGCTAAAGCTGAAACTCCAGTACTTTGGCCACCTCATGTGAAGAGTTGACTCATTGGAAAAGACTCTGATGCTGGGAGGGATTGGGGGCAGGAGGAGAAGGGGACGGCAGAGGATGAGATGGCTGGATGGTATCACTGACTCAATGGATGTGAGTCTGGGTGAACTCCAGGAGTTGGCGATGGACAGGGAGGCCTGGCATGCTGCGATTCATGGGGTTGCAAAGAGTCGGACACGACTGAGCGACTGAACTGAACTGAACCATGGAATACAGCGACTTCCCAGGTAGTTCAGTGGTAAACAATCTGCCTGCTAATGCAGGTGACCAAGTTCAATCCCTGGGTCAGGAAAATCCCTTGGAGTAGGAAATGGCAACCTGCTCTAGTACTCTTGCCTGGAAAATTCCATGGATAGAGGAGCTTGGTGGGCTACAGTCCATGAGGTCACAAAGAGACACGATTGAGCGACCGAACACTCACACAGGTATGCACACACCACAGCATACACATCCTGACCTTTATCCTAAAAAGTGGGGCTTTCTAACCAGAGAAATTGGCTTATTCTTTAGTCTTAAGAGATAAGGGGAGCTGTCTTAATCAAAGATACTATCGGAGATTAACTGTTCTCTGTCTGACTTGAACATAACAGTTCTCTCCTTATTTTTGGCCCTGCTGAGCCTCTAAATGATATTTGTAATGAGTTCAGCCTACATATAATTTTTTAAATTGAAGTTGATTTATAATATTGTGCTGGTTTCAGGCATACAGCTTAGTAATTCAGTTTCTCTTTCAGATTGCTCTCCATCATAGGTTATTACAATATATTGAATATAGTTCCTTGTGCTATACAGCAAGCCCTTGTTGTTTGCCTAGTTTGTATATAGTGGTGTGTCTGTTACTCCCGTACTCCTAATTCAGCCCAAGGAAGACTTTAGCCACCTTTTGCATTTCTACAATGTTGATGTGTTTGTTATCTTCTTTTATTCTGATTGTAGCCAAGGGTAAAGCAAGAATCAAACATAGACCAAACCCATTTCTTGACCAGTCCTAATCATAACAGATAGGTACCTTTATTATCCTTTCTTCATATCAGAGCACAGAGGATCCTATGACACGCTACACCACACGACAGCAGCCACTGTTAGCTCATCCCCCCTTTCTTCAGCCTTGGCCACAGTAAGGAGTGAAAGATCAAAAAATGCGCTAAAGAGGTAGAATAGAAAGGCTGAATATGCATGAAATTGTGACCGGTCTAAGTCAATCAGAACTTTAAATCTCTTTGCCAGATATTCACCTTTCAGCCTGCATTGCAGTCAGAGATGGTTCTTTGATCCAGTTCCCATCTTGGGCATAGAAGAAAGTCTGGAAGATATTTCCTTCTTGATGAACAGGAAAGGTGTTTTTCCTTTGCCCCCTTTTCTCATCTTTGAATGTTGTGTGAAGACCTAAGGCCTGGAGTTTCTGTAGTCACCTTGAGACCTTGTGACAAATGTGAGGATGCAAGGCAACATGCTTCCCATGCTGAAACTCAAGGATGAAAAGTCTCTGGGTCCCTGATGACATGTTTGAGTTGCCAGTCAACTCTGGAACTGCCCACTTTGGGAATTTTCCTTAAGAAACAAGAAAATTTCCAATGGCTTAAAGCACTTTTCTTGCAGGTGAACCTATCCTAATTGGTGCAAAGAATGGTCAAAGAGTGAGAGGTTAAGCTTTTCTGAAGGGTACCCTCAATGTTGTAGTAACTACAAACTCAGTTCAGTTCAGTTTAGTCACTCAGTCGTGTCCAACTCTTTGCAACCCCACAGACTACAGCATGCCAGGCTTCCCTGTCCATCACCAACTCCCAGAGTTTGCTCAAACTCATGTCCATTGAGTCGATGATGCCATCCAACCATCTCATCCTCTATCGTCCCCTTCTCCTCCCACCTTCAATCTTTCCCAGCATCAGGGTATTTTCCAATGAGTCAGTTCTTCGCATCAGGTGGCCAAAGTATTGGAATTTCAGCATCAGTCCTTCCAATGAATATTCAGGACTGATTTCCTTTAGGATGGACTGGTTGGATCTCCTTGCAGTCCAAGGGACTCTGAAGAGTCTTCTCCAAAACCACAGTTCAAAAGCATCAATTCTTCAGCACTCAGATAACAAATCCAATTTCAGGAGTTGACCAGTTGGATGAACAGGGAACATTTGTCTTCTAACTGGTAGAAGCTGATCTTTACAAAAGATGGACAGACTTAGATTAGCAAGTGGCCAAAAAAGAACCAACCAGAATCTATATTCCTCCAAACTTTGAGTACAGCTATATGGCATATTCTTTAAAATATACTCTCTGTTACATCTAAAACATGTTGACATTAGTATATACATTTTTGACAATACCAAACTACTGCACAATTGCATTCATCTCATACGCTAGTAAAGTAATGCTCAAAATTCTCCAAGCCAGGCTTCAGGAATATGTGAACCGTGAAATTCCTGATGTTCAAGCTGGTTTTAGAAAAGGCAGAGGAACCAGAGATCAAATTGCCAACATCCTCTGGATCATGGAAAAAGCAAGAGAGTTCCAGAAAAACATCTATTTCTGCTTTATTGACTATGCCAAAGCCTTTGACTGTGTGGATCACAATAAACTGTGGAAAATTCTGAAAGAGATGGGAAAACCAGACCACCTGACCTGCCTCTTGAGAAACCTATAGGCAGGTCAGGAAGCAACAGTTAGAACTGGACATGGAACAACAGACTGGTTCCAAATAGGAAAAGGAGTATGTCAAGGCTGAATATTGTCACCATGCTTATTTAACTTATATGCAGAGTACATCATGAGAAATGCCGGGCGGGAAGAAACACAAGCTGGAATCAAGATTGCCAGGAGAAATATCAATAACCTCAGATAGTCAGATGACACCACCCTTATGGCAGAAAGTGGAGAGGAACTAAAAAGCCTCTTGATGAAAGTGAAAGAGGAGAGTGAAAAAGTTGGCTTAAAGCTCAACATTCAGAAAACTAAAATCATGGCATCTGGTCCTGTCACTTCATGGGAAGTAGATGGGAAACAGTGGAAACAGTGTCAGACTTTATTTTGGGGGGCTCAAAATCACTGCAGATGGTGATTGCAGCCATGAAATTAAAAGATGCTTACTCCTTGGAAGGCAAGTTATGACCAACCTAGATAGCATATTCAAAAGCAGAGATATTACTTTGCCAACAAAGGTCCGTCTGGTCAAGGCTATGGTTTTTCCAGTGGTCATGTATGGATGTGAGAGTTGGACTGTGAAGAAAGCTGAGCATCGAAGAATTGATGCTTTTGAACTGTGGTGTTGGAGAAGACTCTTGAGAGTCCCTTGGACTGCAAGGAGATCCAACCAGTCCATCCTAAAGAAGATCAGTCCTGGGTGTTCATTGGAATGACTGATGCTGAAGCTGAAACTCCAGTACTTTGGCCACCTCATGCAAAGAGTTGACTCATTGGAAAAGACTCTGATGCTGGGAGGGATTGGGGGCAGGAGGAGAAGGGGACGACAGAGGATGAGATAGCTGGATGGCATCACTGACTGGATGGACATGAGTCTGAGTGAACTTCGGGAGTCGGTGATGGACATGGAGGCCTGGTGTGCTGCAATTCATGGGGTCGCAAAGAGTTGGACATGACTGAGCGACTGAACTGAACTGAACAGAGAAAAGTAACCTATATAGTGTAAGAATGGGCTGCCAAGGTGGCACTAGTGGTAAAGAACCCACTTGGGAATCCAGGAGACATAAGAGACAGGAAGATCCCCTGGAGGAGGCCATGGCAACCCACTCCAGTGTTCTTGCCTGGAGAATCCCATGGACAGAGGAGCCTGGCAGGCTACAGTCCACAGCACTGCAAAAATTCAGACATGACTGAAGTGACTTAGCATGCTCGCATGCATATTATAAGAACAGGGAGTTGGAGTCTGAATAGAGACCTTTCAAGGCGCTCTGGAGGGCAGTAAGGCAGAGAATGAAGTTGAGCTGGTACATGCATCCACCTCCAAGCAGGTGATACTAATTATGTGTCTTCAGAACCAAAGGAAATCAGAAATATCTCTTGATTTCAGCTACCTCATAACTAAACATTTTAATTTCCATCAATTTTTAGTGAGTAGGTATTCATTTTGCAAATCATTACTGAAAACTCTAAATGGACCTCTTCCTCACAGCACCTAAAATATTGTTGGGTCTATTTAAAAATTGAATTATGGAATCTCTTCAGGAACATAGTACTAAGGAAAGTTCCTTAACTTTAAAATCAGACCAAGGAGAATTTAAATTTCCTGATATTAATTAGCTGTGATCTTGGACATATTACTTTACACATTTGAGCCTCATTTCTTAACTGAGAATAATAATGCCCATCACAAAAAGCTGTTGGATGATTTAACTAAAGAATGTAAAGTATAGAACACACAGTAGATATTGATAGGTAATAGGTTCTGTGTCAATTAAGGTCTAACAGGAAACAGATGGAATATTCAAACTGGGATATTTTAAGGTTTACTTTTACTTTAAAAATTATTTCCAATTGTGGGCAGGACTTGGGGGAACTACCTCTAAGAAAAAATTCCAGGGTAAACAAATAAAGTTGCTCTCCAATTTTAATTTACAGGATTGTTTATCACATCATTTTTGTGAACTTGGGGATCATTAGGAAGCTATCCAGATGTCTAAGTATAGGGGGTTGTTATATTCACATAGCTGAATATCAAAAAGCCACTAAAAATAATATTGTAAATGTATTTACATCAAATATTTTACTAATGTAGTACTAAATGAAAAGAGCAGGTTTAAGACATCATGGAGAGTAAAATCTATTTTGCTTTAATTATATGTATGTTTATAATCTACATTTATACCTAGAAATGAATATCTAAAAGTCAGACCCTTAAGATTCTTCTGAGATCTTTTCTGAATTGCCAGTTTCCTCAGTCCTGAAAAAGATAGAAGGTTTATTTCAGCTCTGGGGAGATAGGAGTCACTCTTAACCTGATTGGGATGATTTACATCGAGTGGCCAGAATTCTGTTCAGTAATGAGCCTTCTCATGTGTGTCTGAATCAGAGCTGTCTCTGAGGTGGGGTGGGGTACAAAGTGAAGGTGGAAAAATTGCTCTTGCTTGCCTATGAGTTTAGAGCACGCTGCCTTGATAAGTGTTGCTTGGTCCTTCGTGATTAATGATGCATGGGATATCTGGGAAACTTAAAACCTCATGAAGGCTGTGAAGCGGTATATTCCCTTTCGAATAGACTATGAAATTGTTCCGGCCATGGTTTAGCTTAACACAGGCTGGATGACTGAAGTCCACGTATGGAATTATTTAACACAGAATAACCACAGACAACTGTGGCCTGAGTTCATTTTCTGGCTATACCTCTGAGGGTGGAGAGGTGGAGTTTCATCAACAGGGAACTCAAACTGAAGTGCTTACACTGTGACAGGATGTAATGATACTTTTAGGGAACACTTATATATGCTAAAGAATGTTCTGAGGTTTTCTTGAATTATTACTTTAAACCCTCTAAAAGCTCTGTGAAGGGGACTTCCTTGGTGGTCCAGTGGCTAAGAATCTGCCTGCCAATGCAGGTGACAAGGGTTCGATCCCTGGTCCGGGAAGATCCTACGTGCTGCAGAGCAACTAAACCCCTGCACCACAGCTACTGAGTCCACACTCTAGAGCCCGGGGGGGCTGTAACCCCTCAGCAGGTGCTCCTAGAGCCCACGCTCCCTCAACAAGAGAAGCCACCACAAGGAGAAGCTTGTGCACCGGAATAAAGAGTAGCCCCTGGCTGGCCAAAGCTAGAGAAAGCCTGCACCTCGTGACTAAGACCCAGTACAGCCATAAATAAACAGATTCCTTGGTGGCTCAGACTGAGTGCAATGAAAGAATCTGCCTGCAATGCAGGAGACGCACGTTCGATCCCGAGTCGGGAAGATCCCCTGGAGAAGGGAATGGCTACCCACTCCAGTATTCTTGCCTGGAGAATTCCATGGACAAAGAGGAGTCTGGCTGTCTCCAGTCCACGGGGCTCACAAAGAGTTGAATGCAACTGAGCGACTAACACTTTCCAGGCTGGCCACAGCTAGAGAAAGCCTGCATGTAGCAACTAAGACCCAGCGCAGCCATAAATAAGTAGATTTAAAAAATTTTTTTAATTAGTTTTTAGAAAAAAGCCCTATGAGAAAGACACTGTTATTAGTTCAGCTTTACAAACTGAAGAAACCCATACACAGAGAGGTTAAGTAACTTGTCCAAAGTTACAGAGCTGGTTAAGTAGCAGAGTGGGGATTTGAACCCCAGTCTGGCTTCTTAAACCATTACTGTCTGCTACCTCTGTAGTAAGTGTAATGTCCTTGATTGAAGCTGGAATGATGTAGAGGAAAGGGAGAAGGCGGAGCTTGGCAAACTGGAGATAATGTCCTGACAAATGTCCATTAGCAAGCAACTGCTGTGGAGGAATATGGGCCCAGTGTTTCCAGATCATCCGAGTTGTTAAGAGAAAACTGAAATCTGACTTTTATGTGAAATTCCTAATTTAAAAATATATTGTGACCAAAGCATGAGCACACACGCACACACATATGCACACAAACACACATTCTTACTACCGTGGATGACTAACTTCTGAACCCTGTAATAAAAAGCATGGGTATTTTGGGACTTCCCTGGTGGTCCAGAGGTTGACTCTGCACTTCCACTGCAGAGGGCCTGGGTTGGACCTCTGGTAGGGGAACTAAGATCCCACATGTCACAGAGCGTGGTCAAAGAAAAAAAGGACATGTCCACGTTCAGTTGCCTTGATCTGAGAAAATAATCCAGCTGATTAACCTTAGATGGAAAGGAGAAAAAAAAAAAACCCTCATCATTTATTATCCTGTGTTTTAAGCAAGTTAATGTCTCTAAAGTTTTTATTTCATCTATAAATCAGTGGGGATAATAGTATTATCTCATAGGATTTATGTGGGGAGCCATGTGGGACTATGTGGGGGCTGACTTGGGCAACCAACTTTTTAAAACATAAGTAATAAATAATTATTCAATATATAATGTGGTAGATATGTCATAAATGTATTATATTTTTAAATATTAAATATACAATATATTTAATATATTGTATTATATATAAAAATACATAATTATAATTGACAATTGTTTTATTACACAAAAATGTGAAAAGTGTTTATTGGAAATAACTGAAAATTATACATCATTCTGTATTATTTGGGCTTCCCAGGTGGTAAAGAGCCTGCCTGACAATGCAGGAGACATAAGAGACATGGCTTCTATCCCTGGGTTGGGAAGATCCCCTGGAGGAGGGCATGGCAACCCACTCCAGTATTCTTGCCTGAGAATCCCATGGACAGAGGAGCCTGGCGGGCTACAGTCCATAGGGTCGCACAGAGTCGGGCACGACTGAAGAGACTTAGCATGCACACACCCAAGCAGTCATTTACCAGACGCATCCTTTGCATGTACCTTCTCCCTGTGTATGCCTTGTCTTCTCATTCCCTTGACAGTGTATTTCACATATCAGAAGTTTTTAATTTTAAATAAGTCCAGCTTATCAATTATTTTTTTCATGGATCCTGCCTTTGGTATTATATATCCACGGTCTTCTATCGGTTGGCCAAAAAGCTCATTCAGATTTTTCTGTAACATCTTATGGAAAAACCCAAATGAATATTTTGGTCAACCCAATATATTTTCACCTGTTATCTTCTAGGAGCTTTATAATTTGGGGCTTTATATTTAGATCTATGATCTATTTTGAGTTAATTTTTTGTGATGGGTGTGAGGTCTGCATCTAAGTTTGTTTGTTTGGGTTTAGTTTTTGCTTGTGGCTATTCAGTTGTTCCAACAGCATTGTTAAAAAGATTAGCTTTTACCCTTTGTTAGAGATCAGTTACTATATTTACATGTTTCTATTTCTAGGCTCTCTATTCTCTATTACACTGATCTAATTGTCTATTCTTTCACAATATCACACCATTTTGAATAGTGTAGCTTTAGAGTAATTCTTGAAGTTGAATAGTGTCAGCTCCTCTAATTTTGTTCTTCTCCTTCAATTTTGAGTCTTTTCCTTCCCCATATGAGCTTTTTAAAAAAATTAAAACAGCAACAACAACTGTGTTTTAAACCAGTAAATCTGTGGTACTTTGATTTTGTATATAATCTTATTTATTTTTATTTGGCTGTGCTGGGTCTTTGTTGCTGTTCGGGCTTTTCTCTAGTCGTGTTGAGTAGGGGCCGCTCTCTAGTTGTGGCGCATGGGTTTAGTTGTTTAGCTGTGAAATCTCCCTGCACCAGAAATTTAACCTGTGTCTCCCGCACTGGCAGGCAGATTCTTTACCACCAGGGAAGCCCCTCATATTAACTTTAAAATCAGTTGGTTGATACCCACAAAATAACATGCTGGGTGTGACTGAGATCACACTGAATCACAGATTCTACAAGATCAACTTAGGTTGGGAAGAACTGACATCTTGACAACATCGAGTCTTCCTAACTATGGACATGGAATATATCTTCATTCACTTAGTTTTTATTTGATTTCTTTCATTAGAGTTTTGTAGTCTTCATATACATCATGTCCATATTTTTTAGTTTTACACCTAAGCCTTTCATTGGGGGGGGGCGCTAATGTAAATGGTATTGCTTCAAATTTCAAATTCCATTTTTTCTTTCCTAGTATCTAGGATATAGGATTGACTTTTGTATATTAAAGTGTATGTTGTAGCCTTACTGTAATTACTTACTAGTTTCAGAAGGTTTTTGGTCAATTTTTTTCAGATTTTCCACACAGACGATAATGTTATCAAAATAAAGATAGTCCTGGCCCATGCAGACTTGGTTACATCACTGTTTTGAGAGTAAGTTTGTAAAAATTTGTAATTATTCAAGCTAACTTTGGGTACAGTTTGTGTCTCCAATTCTTACGATAGCACGTATTCCAGTGTTTAAACAAAAAATTAAAATAAATACAGTGGTTATAGAAACAAAGAAATAAAACTTGAGTTACTTCAATTCTGTCATTATATGTAATGTTGTAACTTTTTTGTTTAAAAATTTAAGGTAAAATTAAACATTTAAGATTATAGAAATATTTGCAAGTTACTAGAAATGATTCTGAAAAATAAACACATGGGCAGTGTTTTTCAATTTTGGATTTTATTGTGAAATTGGATTCTTATGAATCTCTGCTTACCTTTTGTCAAAAAAAGAAACTTAACTAGTTTATCTTAGTATACATTAACAGAATTTTTAGTATACTAACAGAAATTGTATACTAACAGCATTTTTAGTATACTAACAGAATTGTTAGTATACATTAACAGAATTTTTGAAGTTAAAATTAATTAAAAATTAATAAATCTGGCTATACTGTCCATTAAACATGAGTATGCAAAGATCAGTTTTGACCAAGTCATTGACAAATCTGCATAGGTTAAAAATGACTTTGTCATATAGAGGAAAAAATGTTAAAAAATAGTCTGCTCCAACAATTAAATACTGGGTTTGATCCAAAAGTAAAAGGTGTCTATTTTCAGGGTAGTCCAGTTAAATTTTTCTCTGAAGCATCAGAGTTCTCGCCTCAGCTCCCTCTCTTTTTCTTCTCACTCTTCTCTCTCTTGGCTTCCTCCTCACTGCCTCATCCAACTCTGAAGTGCTATTTTAATATGACGGATCTACTGAGAGTGAGTGAGTCTGAGGTGAATTCATCAGAATGGGTTGCAAAAGAAACTAACTGAATGAAAAGTCCACGTCACAAATAGGGGAACAGGAAAGATTTTTAAAAAGAATGCTTTATCAAGTGGTGGCCTTTTGGTAGAGAGTGCTGGGTACAGTTTCCCCGTTTCGAGGACTGTGAGGACTCTGAATGGGCTGCTCAGGATGTCCACACAAACTCCTGATGGGAGCAGACAAGCAAGATGGGAAGTGCTGGGTGGGCTGGCAGTTACTGAGATGAGAGGGGAAAAGAGAACTTTAAATGCACTGTAAGGAAAGACGGTGCTTTTCAAAAACACGGTGATACAAATTCCTCTTTTGCTAATGCTTTCTTGACCTGAGACAAGGGTGCTACATATCTAAACAGAACCAAAATTACTCAGAAAAAGTAAGTGCTTCTGGATCAAGGATATTCATGGAAAATTCAAAAAAAGAAATTTAAAAAGCGTGAATAAAATATAAATGTTATTACAATAGTATTGTAATTCTAATAAAATAAAATATGCAACATTATTATAATTTAAGAAATGTGAATGAACAGAGAAGCCACCAAGTGTAAGCATAATGTAATATGTTGTTTGTGGAATATACATTGGTAAGCACTTCTTGATGAATTCAGCAGGTGGCTCTAGCAGTAAAGAACCTGCCTGCCAATGCAGGGGATATAACAGATGCTGGTTTGATCCCTGGGTCGGGAAGAAACCCTGGAGGGTGAAACGGCAACCCACTGCAGTATTCTTGCCTGTTGAATCCCATGGACAGAGGAGCCTGGCAGGCTACAGTCCATAGGGTCACAAAGAGCTGGACACAACTGAAGCAATTTAGCACGCATTCCTTAAAAATCTATATTCATTTGAACCCAGCACTTCCATTGGAGGAAATTACTGTGATTTGGGGGAAAGATTTAACCTTATGAAAGTTAGTTACAGTTAATTATTTTATAACTATAGAAATTCTGGAAATACCTCAACTACCCCAAAATAGTGGTTCAAGTAGATATATTAGAGTTGCCTTTGACTGAAAATTTATCTAGCGATTTAAAATTAGGTACTACGTGCTGTGCTTAGTCGCTCAGTTGTGTCGGTCTCTGCGACCCTGTGGACTACAGCCCACCAGGCTCCTTTGTCCATGGAATTCTCCAGACAAGAATACTGGAGTGGCTTGCCATGCCCTCTTCCAGGGGATCTTCTCAACCTAGGGATGGAACCCAGGTCTCCCACATTGCAGGTGGATTCTTTACCACCTGAGCTACCAGAGAAGCCCCTAAAATTATATATTGTGTGCTATCAAGTATTTAAGCACATGGAAATATGCTCTGAACTTAAAAAAACAAATTACCAAACAATGCCATATTATCCTTCATGCTTAGACAAGTAACTGGAAAATATATATTGAAATAGAAAGAAAATCTTTTCCCCCTGATTTCAGTCTTCCCTTTTGCACTTCCCTAATCCATCCCAATCCTGAGGAGTTTATAATATTTTGTCAAATGCTGGTGTAATGTTTTGGCCAGTGATAAATCGGCAGTCTCTCTGCATTCAGACGGCATATATATATAACTCCTTCTCTCTTGTTTCCTACTGCCCCCATGCGGTAGGATTGGTAAATTGAATCGATCAGCTGGGACTAGCTGTTTCACCTGATCTCTCTTCTTCATAAGCCTCATTACTGCTTAGGCCTCCTGTACCTTGTGGTGAGTTAGAGAGTGGAAGATCCCAAGACATGTAATTGGGCTAAGGAAGAAGTGAAAATTCTAAGTTTAGAGGGAACTGTGCTGAATCTACCCAGCCTATCAAGGTCTAGGCTGACTGTCTAAACCACAACAAGGGTAGGGGATTCCTAGAGATAACAACCATTATTTAAGCCACAGAAAATAGAAATCTCAAGGAATGGAGGCTTTTAGGGTGAGAAAATTTTTTTGACCAAATCCTTTTGTAGCCAGACTTTTGCCCAGACTATAGTCAGAAATAGTAATAACCATCTGTTTTTATTTGCCCCGCATCCATTTTCTCTTAACCTGATAAAAACAGCATGACTTCCTCTATTGAGGTTTTTGACTTTCATGAGCTAAACGTTTTCGTGGCTTTAGGAGTTGTCACGTGGTACGAGTCTGATTGAGAAGAGCTCTGCAATGCTCTGTCCATGGTATTTTGTTTGGAGATGAAACTGCACAAAAGGGAAGATGTTTCTTTGAAACTAGGTGCACTGACATGAACTACAACTCTAATACCTGGAAAAGTCTGTGCAAAGAAAAATTATGCAGAACTCATCTGGGAGAAGAAATAGAGAACACTCATTGATTGAAACGTCAATCAATCAATCCCTGGTAGGGCATAAGAGATGCTATAATGTTAGTGCCCACATTTTGTTGTTGTTCATTGCTGTTCAGTCCCTAAGTCTTGTCTGACTCTGCGACCCCATGGACTGCAGTACACCAGGTTCTTATGTCCTCTACTGTCTCTTGGATTTGTTCAGATTCATGTCCATTGAGTTGGTGATGCTATCTAACCATTTCATCTTCTGCCTTCCCCTTCTCCTTTTGCTTCAATCTTTCCCAACATCAGGGTTTGTTCCAATTAGTCAACTCATTAGATCAGAGGGCCAAGTATGTATTGGAGCTTCAGCTTCAGCATCAGTCTTTCCAATGAATATTCAGGGTTGATTTCCTTCAAGATTGACCGGTTTGATCTCCTTGCAGTCCAAGGGACTCTCAAGAGTGTTCTCCAGCATCATAATTCAAAAGCATCAATTCTTCGGCTTTCAACCTTCTTTATGGTCCAACTCTCACATACGTACATGACTGCTGGAAAAACCATAGCTTTGACTATACAGAATCTTTGTTGGAAAAGTAATGTCTCTGCTTTTTAATATGTTATCTGGGTTTGTCATAGGGTTACTTTCAAGGACTAAGAGCCTTTTAATTTCATGGCTGCAGTCGCTATCAGCTGTGTTTTTGGAACCCAAGAAAATAAAGTCTGTCACTGTTTCCACTTATCCCTTTCTATTTGCCATGAAGTGATGGGACCAGATGCCATGATCTTAGTTTTTGAATGTTGAGTTTTAAGCCAGATTTTTTACTCTCCTCTTTCACCAAAATAGCAGTAGAATTAAGTAATTACCAGAGTGATTATTCATCATTTCTTCCAGTAAGTGCCACTGTGATTTTCTCCATTAGTGTTTCTTTTGTTCAGGGATTTTCTGTTTCATTAAAATTTGTTTCCTATTTTCTCTCTTACAAAACATCTATTACATGAAAAATGATACCAGCAAAATTTGTGCTAACAGAAGTATGAAACGAATACACAATGCAGCTACAGTCATGTCTACACTAAGTATTATTTTGCCTCGAATACCTGATTTCATGTCAGGTGGAGGGCCACTGAGTATACTGCCACCTCTTCCTTTTTCCTTACAGTTCAGTAGTTTCTAACCTTGCTGATAGAGACAATTTTTTGTTGTTGTTGCACACCCCTCTGTAATTGCATTTCTTCGCATCATTAGAGTGGATAATAGTTTCTTATAAAGTTAAACTTACATTTGCTCTATGTCTCGGTGACTCTACCATAGGAAGTTCCCCACAATGATTCATATATATATATATATATATATTCATAGCAGCATAATGCATGGATTTATTCCACAGACTGGAAACAAACAACCAGTACTGAATAGAAGAATGGCAAACAGACTGGCATATTCATTCAGTGGGAAAACCCTCAGTAAATCTGAACAAGTTTCTGATATGTGTACAATCATGGAGAAACCTGTATGCAGGTCAGGAAGAAACAGTTAGAACTGGACATGGAACAACAGACTGGTTCCAAATAGGAAAAGGAGTACATCAAGGCTGTATATTGTCACCCTGCTTATTTAACTTATATGCAGAGTACATCATGAGAAACGCTGGGCTGGAGGAAGCACAAACTGGAATCAAGATTGCTGGGAGAAATATCAATAACCTCAGATATGCAGATAACACCACCCTTATGGCAGAAACTGAAGAAGAACTAAAGAACCTCTTGATGAAGGTGAAAGAGGAGAGTGAAAAAGTTGGCTTAATGCTCAGCATTCAGAAAACTAAGATCATGGCATCCAGTCCCATCACTTCATGGCAAGTAGATGGGGAAACAATGGAAACAGTGGCTGACTTTATTTTTTGGGCTCCAAAATCACTGCAGATGGTGATTGCAGCCATGAAATTAACAGACGCTTACTGCTTGGAAGGAAAGCTATGACCAACCTAGACAGCATACTAAAAAGCAAAGACATTACTTTGCCAACAAAGGTCCGTCTAGTCAAGGCTATGGTTTTTCCAGTGGTCATGTATGGATGTGAGAGTTGGACTGTGAAGAAAGCTGAGCACCAAAGAATTGATGCTTTTGAACTGTGGTGTTGGAGAAGACTCTTGAGAGTCCCTTGGACTGCAAGGCAATCCAACCAGTCCATCCTAAAAGAGATCAGTCCTGGGTGTTCATTGGAAGGACTTATGTTGAAGCTGAAACTCCAATCCTTTGGCCACCTGATGCGAAGAGCTGACTCATTTGAAAAGACCCTGATGAAAGACCCTGGGAAAGATTGAAGGCAGGAGGAGAAGGGGACGACAGAGGATGAGATGGTTGGATGACATTACGGACTCGATGGACATGGGTTTGGGTGGGCTCCGGGAGTTGGTGATGGACAGGGAGGCCTGACGTGCTGCGGTTCATGGGGTTGCAAACAGTCAGACACAACTGAGCAACTGAACTGAACTGATGGATGTATCTCAGAGATAGGATGATGATAGAAAGAAACCAGAACAAAGAAACTTCATATAGGACTTCCTTTGTATGAAGTTCTGGAACAGTCCAAACAATACAAAGGAATGGAATTTTCATCAGTGTTTCCTGACGTGAGGGAATGAAGGGATAGAGAGAACTTTCTGGAGTGATGGGAAACTTGTATCTTGATTGGGGTGTGCTCAAGATGAATGTTACCTTCCAAAATCCACATGTTGAAATCCTAAGCACTGCGCCCCACCACCACCCCCGCCCCTGTCAGGTGATGGTATTAGCAGCTGGGGCCTTCGGGAGGTGATTGGTGCTTTTACAAAGAGGCCTCAGAGAGATCCTTCAACCTTCCTGCCCTTTGTGGTTACAGTGAGAAGGTGCATCTATGAACCAGGAATGGTTCTTGCCGGGGTCCAGCCCCGACTGATCCAGGGTATTCGAAGGAGAGACGGCGTAGGCGAAGATCAGGAAACAATTGCTTAATTAAACGTTAATTAAGGATATAAAGAGTAATAGAATGAGGATAGCTCAGTGAGGAAATTTAGTGGAGAAAAGCGGCTGAAATAAGGATAGTTCAGTGAGGAAATTCAGTGGAGAAAAGAGGCTGAATAATTCAGCCAGAAGGTAAGAGAAAGAACGACATGGTGAGACCAAGTTTTGGTGAACAAGGCCTGCACTTTATTTTCCAAAGTAGTTTTTATACCTTAAGTTATGCATAGAGGATAATGGGGGAAGGGGTAGAGTCATGCAGCAAGCCAGGCTTTCTTCCTGCAAACTTATCATATGCAAAAGCTTAGGTGATTTGCATCATCTTCTGGCCCGGAGGCCCGTTAACATTTTAAGACCCTTTCTTCAGAAAACTTATTTTTCTCTAAAGGTGATTGGTCAGGAGCCACCCTCCAAAAGCATTAGATAAAGTTGCATTCCTACAGAGCAAAGGTGTGGTGGGCTATAACAAGAAAAAGAATTAACTCAAGGGTCCCAGGTTACAAACATTAAAGCTACTACTTACACCAATTATATTAATCAATACACTGCCAGGGACACAGCAGGTAAGGGATATGGAAACTTAGCAGCAAACATTGGCCCAACAAGTGAAAATCCCTTCACCAATACAATTTCTAATCAATCTTTTAACTACTCAAAAGAATCTATGTTTAGACAGTTTAGAACATCTCCTGCCTCTCACAGTTGGGAGGCTCTGAACAATCACATGTGGCCGGAAAAACCTATTCAGGCAGGCTAGAGGATTTCCAAAGGAGTTTGTAGGTTAAACACTGTCACACCCAGGAATTATTAACTGGAACTGTAAGCTAACTCTTTTTTCAGAGAGAGGTAGTGGGGGACAGCCCCCCGTAAAGTCAGAGGTATAGGTGAAAGCACAAAGCAGAAAGTAGGCAGACTCTGGTTTTGGGGGTAGATGCTCGAGAATTTCCAGGGGGACTCCTGAAGCTCGATCCCGCCTTTGTGTATGCCGAGCCTCCTTCCTCATGACCTTTGTCATGGGCGGAGTTCCTCACGCTGGCTCCCGGCAGTGATAGAATTCCAGTTGAGCTATTCCAGATCCTGAAAGATGATGCTGTGGAAAGTGCTGCACTCAATATGCAATATGCACTCAATATGCAATATGCCGGCTCCCGGCAGTTCTCACCAGACACTAATTCTGCTGGTGTCTCGATCTTGGACTTACTAGCCTTCAGAACTGTGAGAAATATTCTTGTTTATTAACCACCCAGTCTCAGTTCAGTTCAGTTCAGTCACTCAGTCGTGTCCGACTCTTTGCCACCCCATGAACTGCAGCACACCAGGCCTCCCTGTCCATCACCAACGCCCAGAGTTCACCCAAACTCATATCCATTGAGTCGGTGATGACATCCAAACATCTCATCCTCTGTCGTCCCCTTCTCCTCCTGCCTTCAATCTTTCCCAGGGTCTTTCATCAGGGTCTTTTCAAATGAGTCAGCTCTTCGCATCAGGTGGCCAAAGGATTGGAGTTTCAGCTTCAACATAAGTCCTTCCAATGAACACCCAGGACTGATCTCTTTTAGGATGGACTGGTTGGATTGCCTTGCAGTCCAAGGGACTCTCAAGAGTCTTCTCCAACACCACAGTTCAAAAGCATCAATTCTTTGGTGCTCAGCTTTCTTCACAGTCCAACTCTCACATCCATACATGACCACTGGAAAAACCATAGCCTTGACTAGACGGACCTTTGTTGGCAAAGTAATGTCTTTGCTTTTTAGTATGCTGTCTAGGTTGGTCATAGCTTTCCTTCCAAGCAGTAAGCGTCTGTTAATTTCATGGCTGCAATCACCATCTGCAGTGATTTTGGAGCCCAAAAAATAAAGTCAGCCACTGTTTCCATTGTTTCCCCATCTACTTGCCATGAAGTGATGGGACTGGATGCCATGATCTTAGTTTTCTGAATGTTGAGTTTTAACCCAACTTTTTCACTCTCCTCTTTCACTTTCATCAAGAGGCTCTTTAGTTCTTCTTCAGTTTCTGCCATAAGGGTGGTGTCATCTGCATATCTGAGGTTATTGATATTTCTCCCAGCAATCTTGATTCCAGTTTGTGCTTCCTCCAGCCCAGCGTTTCTCATGATGTACTCTGCATATAAGTTAAATAAGCAGGGTGACAATATACAGCCTTGACATACTCCTTTTTCCTATTTGGAACCCGTCTGTTTTTCCATATCCAGTTCTAACTATTGCTTCCTGACCTGCATATAGGCTTCTCAAGAGGCAGGTCAGGTGGTCTGGTATTCCCATATCTTTCAGAATTTTCCACAGTTTATTGTGATCCACACAGTCAAAGGCTTTGGCATAGTCAATAAAGCAGAAATAGATGTTTTTCTGGAACTCTCTTGCTTTTTCCATGATCCAGTGGATGTTGGCAATTTGATCTCTGGTTCCTCTGCCTTTTCTAAATCCAGCTTGAACATCTGGAAGTTCACAGATCACATATTGCTGAAGCCTGGCTTGGAGAATTTCTAGCATTACTTAACTAGCGTGTGAGATGAGTGTAATTGTGTGGTAGTTTGAGCATTCTTTGGCATTGCCTTTCTTTGCGATTGGAATGAAAACTCACATTTTCTAGTCCTGTGGCCACTGCTGAGTTTTCCAAATTTGCTGGCATATTGAGTGCAGCACTTTCACAGCATCGTCTTTTAGGATTTGAAATAGCTCAACTGGAATTCCATCACCTCCATTAGCTTTGTTCATAGTGATGCTTTCTAAGGCCCATGTGACTTCACATTCCAGGATGTCTGGCCACCCAGTCTAAGGTACTTTATTGTAGTATTCTCAACACGCTAAGACAGGATGGTACTTACAAGTCAAACCTCACTGTTAACTCTGAGCATTATATTGTATACTGAGTATACCTCAAAAGAGTTGATTTATTAAAAAAAAAAAAAAGTTCTGACTTCAGCTTCTTTGTAGCTCTTTCCAGAATCGTACATCATTATCATGATCATCACTGTCTTATACATCATTTTCTTTGTGTTTTCAAAAATCATTTCTGCATAGGATTGCCTGTAGATGAACTCAACTCAAAATAAGGTAGTTACCATGAGCAACTTATCTCACTTGATTTCTTCTTTTGTGGATTATATCTTTTAGTTAGAACCAGTACCACTCATGTTAACATTTAGAAAAGAAGAATGTCCTACTGTATGAATGTGTTGTAAGCAACACTGAAGGATTTTTTAAAAATTAGTGCACTCAGGAATATTCAAACAGATACAAGTATGCTTGAGCTCAGCCTGAAATCAATTTACCATGAGGAAAGACAATTTCTTATTTTTTCATTGAAGTGTATTTGATTTACAATATTACATTGTTTTCAGGTATACAACATAGTGATTCAATAGTTTTATGGATTATACTCATTGGAAGTTACTGCTCTTTAAATACATGATGCCAGATGCAACTCCCTTCTAGCCTCCAAAGTTTTGACAGAAAAGTCAGTGATGGCCTTTCTTCTTCTACATACCCAGGTGTGGAGTTGCTGGAACATATGGAGGTCTTACTTTTAGCTTTTGATAAACCTCCATACTGTTCTTCATAGTGGCTGTACCAGTTTACACTCCCACCAACAGTCCATGAGTTTCCCTTTTCTCCACGTCTTCACTGACACGTTGTCTCTTGTATTTTTGATGATAAGCATTCTGAAAGGTGTGAGGTCATATCTCACTGTATCTTTGATTTGAATTTCTGTAAAGATGAATGATGTTGAGAATCTTTTTTTACGTTTTTATGTATGTATGTATGTATTTATCTTTGACTGCGCTGGGTCTTTGCTGCTTCACGCAGGCTTTCTCTAGTTGCAGCACGCAGGGGCTACTCTCTGTTGTGGTGCGTGGGCTTTTCATTGCGGTGGCTTCTCTTGTTGCAGAGCACAGGCTCTAGGCGAGCGGGCTTCAGTAGTTGTGGCACAGGAACTTGGTTGCTCCATGGCATGTTGAATCTTCCCAGACCAGGGATTGAACCTGTGTCCCCTGAATTGGCAGACGGATTCCTATCCACTGTGCCACCAGGGAAGTCTGAGAATCTTTTCCTGTGCCCGTTGGTCATCTGTATGTCTTTGGAATGTCTCTTCAGGTCCTCTGCCCATGTCTCAATCAGCTTTTTAAAAAAAAATGTTGAGCTGTTCTTTGTATCTTTTGGATATTAACCCCTCATGGGCTATATCATTTGCAAATACCTGGTCCCATCCATCAGGCTGTCTTTTCATTTTGTCAATAGTTTCTGTTACTGTGCAAAACTTTTTAAGTTTGATTAGGTTCCATTTGTTTATTTTTTTTCTTTTGTTTCCTTTGCCCAAGGAGACATATCCAAAAATACATTGCTAAGACCAAAGTCAAAGAATGCAGTATGTTTCCTTCTAGATGTTTTATGATTTCAGGACTTATATTTGAGTCTTTTGTCCATTATGAATTTATTTACACATGTGGGTGAGAAAGTTGTCCAGTTTTATTATTTTGTGTACCTGTCCAGTGTTTCCCAACACCATTTCTCAAAAAGGCTGTTTCCCGTTGTATTTTCTTGCCTCCTTCATAATAGGTAATTACCATATAACGTGGCTTTTGATTACTATTGCTTTGTAGTATAGTTTGAATTCGGGAAATGTAATATATCCAGCTCTGTTCCTCTCTCTCACGATTGCTTTGGATATTCAGGGTCTTTTGTTTTTTCCATGCGAATTTTGGAACTATTTGTTCTAGTTCTATGAAAAATTCTATTGGTATTTTCATAACTAATGAAAATATACATTGAATCTGTATATGCCTTGGGTAGTAAGATCATTTTAACAGTATTAATTTTCCCAATCCATGAGCAAGGTATAGCTTTCCATTTGTTTGTAATGTGTTCAATTTCTTTCATCAGTTTCTTACAGTTTTATGAGTACAGTCATTTTCCCTCAGATTTATTCCTAGGTATTTCATTCTTTTCATATGATTATAAATGGGATTCTTTTTTTCCTGATAGCTTGTTGTTAGTGTACTGAAATGTAACAAATTTCTGTATGTTAATTTTGTATTATACAACTTTATAATATAAACTACAACTATAGTTTAAACAACTGTAAGCTACTGTAATAAATAATATATACTGTATTCATTGATGAGTTTTAGTAGCTTTCAGGATTTTCTATGTATAGTGTCATGTCATCCTGTGACATGTCCTGTGAACAATGACAGCTTTACGTCTTCCTTTCAATTTGGATTCCTTTTGTTTCTATTTCTCGTCTCATTGCTCTGACTAGGACTTCCGACACTATGTTGAGTAAAAGTGATGATGGTGGGCACCTTGTCCTGTTCCTGATCTTCAAGCCTCTTTAAGTCTGGTCAAGATCAGCTGACAATGAGCTGGGTCCTGGTGCTCCTCTCAGTGCACGGACCTTCTAGGATATGTCTCCCAGATTACTACAGTCTTAGGTTCTGTTAGTTTTCAAAGTGGTTGGGGATCATCTCTCTGGTGCAGGTCCTAAAAGTTGAAGTTACTGGTATGGAAATAAACCCTTTGCTCCTCAGAGAGGAGCTTCAGGTTTTGAACTTTCTCTGGGTTGTATGCCACTGTGCTGGGGGTGGTTTATGGCAAGATTACATCCCAGACTCCTACCCAGTTTGATGTCGTTCTTCTTGTTTGCCTGATGTGTAGTCGTCACTCAGCCAGGCTTTAAGTTTTTGAAAGACATTGTTCTATACATAGCTGTAGACTCAGTGTGTCTGTGAGATCAAGATTTTCCTATATTGTCATCTTGAACCAGAATCCTCTTTTTTTGCGTTGTTTCTTTCCTTGTTTTTGGCTATTTTCTAGATAGTTCTGATTACCTTTGACTATCTCAGTTATTTCTGTGGGTCTTGGAGTAAAAGCAAAAATTAGAGAACCCACTATAGTAGTAGTGGTAGTATAATCACTGTCTTTTATTTTCTGTATTTCGATGCTTTGACATCTGGGGCCTTGCTGACCCTGAAGGGACTACTCCTCTGGAGGTTAGTACATTTTTAGAGATAATAAACAACTCTCTCATGAGCACAGTTTTCAAATACAAAGGAGCCAATCCAGAGCTCACATTCCAACGATCTTTTTTACTGAGCTCTCACACTTAGGGCCATTTATCCACATGCCCTCATCACCCTGGGGCTAGGTACCAGATAGCTAGTAGGGACAGCCCCTATGCTACAGAGGCCATTGACATTATTCAAACTAATCCATCCTAAGCCTGCCTACCTGGCCTGGTCAGTTCCTTCTCGCAGAAACCACAATAAAGGCTCTCGCCCACAGTTCCTCCCTCTCCCTCTGCCCTACAACCAGCATCAGTGCTTCCCTGTGTGGCCCCCAAGACATAGAGTGTCCTCTTTTCTTGGCAACTGTAATAAACTAACCTTTCAATGTCAGCTGTCTCCTGATCCTTTGGCCCTACTTACCTCTCGCATTCTATTAACGCACAAGTCAGAGAAAACTACCCATATTTAAAATAGGTAGGAGAAAACTACCATTTCTTCTTATTCCCCATCTTTTTTTCTGCACTTGAAGAGATGCTATTTTGTATATGTGTGTGACTAGTGATTACAAATAATTTTTATACATAATTTTTCCAATAACTTATCTTCCTACATAGATTATTTCCCTTTCAAACTCAAAAAGCAGGGGCAACGTGGTGGAGTATGTGGTAGAAAATGTTCTGGTTCTGGTTTCAAATTTTGGCTGTTTAAATTTTAACATTAATAACATTAACTAGAGACATTTAACTTCACATCTCCAAAGTTCGATCTTTCTATCTTTAACATGGAGTAATAATTTTAACCTAACAAGATTTCTTAAGCATGAAATGAAATAACTTCCATAAAGTATCTAGTGAGTTCTTAATATTGCTCTAGGTTTTATGTGAATCCTTGGATTTGGATGGTGTCCTGGCTATCAGGGCTTCCCTGGTGGCTCAGACTGTAAAGAACCCAGGAGTTCTTCTCCTGGCAATGCGGGAGACCTGGGTTCGACCCATGGCTTGGGAAGATTCCCTATAGGAGGGCATGGCAACCCACTCCAGTATTCTTGCCTGGGAAATCCCCATGGACAGAGGAGCCTGATGGGTTGCAGTCCCTGGGCTTGTAAAAAGTTGGACACGACTGAGTAATTAAGCACAGCACCTGGCTATGATGGCTGCTTCATTAAGTCTGACAATGGTCACTGTTCAGCTCATTTCCAAAATTACAGTAGGGGAAATTTTCATTGGACTTTTCCTGGCTTCTCTTTCTTATGCTATGCTATGCTATGCTAAGTCACTTCAGTCGTGTCCGACTCTGTGTGACCCCACAGACGGCAGCCCACCAGGCTTCCCTGTCCCTGGGATTCTCCAGGCAAGAACACTGGAGTGGGTTGCCATTTCCTTCTCCAATGCATGAAAGTGAAAAGAGAAAGTGAAGTCTATCAGTCGTGTCTGACTCTTAGCGACCCCATGGACTGCAGCCTACCAGGCTCCTCCGTCCATGGGATTTTCCAGGCAAGAGTACTGGAGTGGGGTGCCATTGCCTTCTCCATTCTCTTTCTTGGAGGATGCACAATATTTTAAAAAGCCATTACTAGAAAATGTGTCAGTTTGGAACTCCAAGGGATCAACATTTGGGGACTTTCTTCTCTCATTTTCACTCTTAAAAGTCTATTCAACCTGCAGTGGTCTTGAGAGTGGTCTTCAAACTATAAGTTTTTGTAAATATAAAAAAACCAACCGTATAGGACCTTGTGCCTTTGCAAATAAAGTTTTACTGGGACACCGTCGCATTCTTTTGCTCATATATTGTCTATGGTTGCTTTCATACCCCAGACTGCAAAGACCCAAGGCCTGCAAGCCTAAAAGATTTACCATCTCATCCTTCGAGAAAACGTTTGCTGACCCCTAGTCTTTGCTGTTTGAAGCTTGGCTTCTTTCTGTGTGGATTAAAAATGACTACACATTCTTTGCACTGTTCTCATCAAGAGGTGGAGTTTAGGGGGACTTCCCTGGTTGTCCAGTGGTTAAGACATCACACTTCCACTGCAGGGGGTTCCAGTTCCGTTCCTGGTTAGGGAACTAAGATCCGACATGCCTCATGGAACAACTGAAAAATGGGGTTGGGGGTGGGGAAGTACATGTGACGTATTTTTTTTAAAAAAAGAGGTGGAGTTTAGGTCCCGTCCTGCAATGACTCTAAGCTTGGCCCTGGCCTGGTCTGGCCAATAAGACATTAGCAAGTTTGACAAGTACAAAGGCTTGACTAGTGCTTTCTACACTGGGACTTGCCTTCTTAGAACAATTCCCTGAGAACACCCCCTCCGCATACAGTGAAAGTCCAGTCTGGTTTGTTGGAAGATGAGAGGCCATGAGAACAAAAACCAAGGCACTCTAGTCTACAGTTAGCATTAAGTGCCAGTAAGGAAAGAGAGGCCACCTCTGTCATCAGATGAATGCAGTTCCATGTGACTCTAGGTGGTACCAGAAGAAACAGTCAATGCACAGAATCTTTTTAAATTAAAAAAAATTTCAGACATTAAGTTGGCTGTGGTTTGTTATGTAATTGCTAACTTACATGCTTTCTTTGCCCATCAAGGGAGAAAATGGCCATTCTGTACACATTACTGTTAAGAGACTAGCACTTTGACTCCCGGTCTGGACTTTGCTTGAGTCATATGGCACAGCAATGATAACTTTTCATATCAGAGTATGCAAGGTAACTTAGGCAAAACGTCAATATTCAGTTCTGACAATGCCTTTCACATCCTGTGGCACAAACCCTTTTCTGTCTTCTATGTATCTTATGAGGTTTGGGGAGATGGAAGGGATACAAGTCAGAAAGCAAATGTTGGTAACTACTTTCAAACTTTGTATGAAATGAATGTTGTTGTAGAACATTTAATGTAATGCAGTTAGTAGAACATTTAATGTAATGCAGTTAATTCTTTATTACCTATAATGGAAGGGTGTCCTAGCATGGTTGAACCAAATTCAATTAAAATATAATAAACTTTAATTTCCTGGAGTGATGGAAGAGAAGTAGAGTCCTAATGGCTTAAAGGAAATTCCCAGGGCTGGCACTGAGTAGCTATGTATCTTGAGCAAGTTATTAATTTCTTTAGGCCTTCAGTTACCTTATCTATAAAAATAAATTATTGATATTGCCTTGCATAGTTATGAGAATTCGCTGGCATTTAAGTTACTGAAAAGGATGGCCCAGTGTAGTGCCTGGAACCATAGAGAGTAGAGACAGCATATTATGGTTATGTATGTAGGTTCTGAAGCTAAACTGCCTGGGTTTAAATCCCAGTTCTGGCACTTAATAGCTGTGTAATTTAGCAAATTAAGCTTTCAATGTCTTTGCTTATCTCATCTATAAAATGGGGACAACAGCAGCAGTTTAGAGTTGTTGTGAGGCTTAAATAAACACATGTAAGTGACTTGGCACAGTAGCTGAAATAAGACTGATTGAAATAAACTGATGAGTTTAATAATTGTTCAGTTCAGTTCAGTTCAGTTCAGTCACTCAGTCATGTCCGACTCTTTGCGACCCCATGAATCGAAGCACGCCAGGCCTCCCTGTCCATCACCAACTCCTGGAGTTCACTCAGACTCACGTCCATCGAGTCAGTGATGCCATCCAGCCATCTCATCCTCTGTCGTCCCCTTCTCCTCCTACCCCCAATCCCTCCCAGCATCAGAGTCTTTTCCAATGAGTCAACTCTTCACATGAGGTGCCCAAAGTACTGGAGTTTCAGCTTTAGCATCATTCCTTCCAAAGAAATCCCAGGGCTGATCTCCTTCAGAATGGACTGGTTGGATCTCCTTGCAGTCCAAGGGACTCTCAAGAGTCTTCTCCGACACCACAGTTCAAAAGCATCAATTCTTCTGCACTCAGCCTTCTTCGCCGTCCAACCTCACATCCATACATGACCACAGAAAAAACCATAGCCTTGACTAGACAGACCTTTGTTGGCAAAGTAATGTCTCTGCTTTTGAATATGCTATCTAGGTTGGTCATAACTTTCCTTTCAAGGAGTAAGCGTCTTTTAATTTCATGGCTGCAGTCACCATCTGCAGTGATTTTGGAGCCCCCAAAAATAAAGTCTGACACTGTTTC
The DNA here is from genome assembly GCF_003369695.1 of Bos indicus x Bos taurus. Classification (NCBI taxonomy): domain Eukaryota; kingdom Metazoa; phylum Chordata; class Mammalia; order Artiodactyla; family Bovidae; genus Bos; species Bos indicus x Bos taurus. The sequence continues at coordinate 75,777,510 of NC_040085.1, forward strand.
CACTCTTTCCCCATCTATTTGCCATGAAGTGATGGGACCGGATGCCATGATTTTCATTTTCTGAATGTTGAGCTTTAAGCCAACTTTTTCACTCTCCTCTTTTACTTTCATCAAGAGGCTTTTGAGTTCCTCTTCACTTTCTGCCCTAAGGGTGGTGTCATCTGCATATCTGAGGTTATTGATATTTCTCCCGGCAATCTTGATTCCAGCTTGTGTTTCTTCCAGTCCAGCATTTCTCATGATGTACTCTGCATATAAGTTAAATAAGCAGGGTGACAATATACAGCCTTGATGAACTCCTTTTCCTATTTGGAACCAGTCTGTTGTTCCATGTCCAGTTCTAACTGTTGCTTCCTGACCTGCATACAAATTTCTCAAGAGGCAGATCAGCTGGTCTGGTATTCCCATCTCTTTCAGAATTTTCCACAGTTTATTGTGATCCACACAGTCAAAGGCTTTGGCATAGTCAATAAAGCAGAAATAGATGCTTTTCTGGAACTCTCTTGCCTTTTCCATGATCCAGCATATGTTGGCAATTTGATCTCTCGTTCCTCTGCCTTTTCTAAAACCAGCTTGAACATCAGGAAGTTCACGGTTCACGTATTGCTGAAGCCTGGCTTGGAGAATTTTGAGTATTACTTTACTAGCATGTGAGATGAGTGCAATTGTGCGGTAGTTTGAGCATTCTTTGGCATTGCCTTTCTTTGGGATTGGAATGAAAACTGACTTTTTCCAGTCCTGTGGCCACTGCTGAGTTTTCCAAATTTGCTGGCATGTTGAGTGCAGCACTTTCACAGCATCATCTTTCAGGATTTGAAATAGATCAACTGGAATTCCATCACCTCCCTAGCTTTGTTCGTAGTGATGCTTTCTAAGGCCCACTTGACTTCACATTCTAGGATTTCTGGCTCTAGGTCAGTGATCACACCATCGTGATTATCTGGGTCATGAAGATCTTTTCTGTACAGTTCTTCTGTGTATTCTTACCATCTCTTCTTAATATCTTCTGCTTCTGTTAGGTCCATACCATTTCTGTCCTTTATCGAGCCCATCTTTGCATGAAATGTTCCCTTGGTATCTCTAATTTTCTTGAAGAGATCTCTAGTCTTTCCCATTTTGTTGTTTTCCTCTATTTCTTTGCATTGATTGCTGAGGAACGCTTTCTTATCTCTTCTTGCTATTCTTTGGAACTCTGCATTCAGATTCTTATATCTTTCCTTTTCTCCTTTGCTTTTTGCTTCTCTTCTTTTCACAGCTATTTGTAAGGCCTCCCCAGACAGCCATTTTGCTTTTTTGCATTTTTTTTCCAAAGGGGATGGTCTTGATCCCTGTCTCCTGTACAATGTCACGAATCTCATTCCATAGTTCATCAGGCACTCTATCTATCAGATCTAGGCCCTTAAATCTATTTCTCTCTTCCACTGGACTTCTGGACCATCTCACATAACCACTGGACCAGCAGGACTTCCCTGATGGTCCAGTGGTTAAGACTCTACCTGCCAATGCAGAGGACCCGAGTTCAATCCCTGGTGCAGGAAGATTCCACATACCCGTAAGACAACTGAGCCCATGCCCCAGAGCCCGTGCTCCACAGAGAAGCCACCATAACAAGAGCAGCCACCTCAACGTGGAGCCCTCACACTGCAACTAGAGAGTCGCCCACACACACTGCAACTAGGGAAAAGACGTGTACACAGCAATGAAGACGTGGGGCACTCAAAAATTAAAAAAATAAATTAAAAAATTTAAAATATTAACATGTTTTGGGGGTACAACATATCTGTACTTTACACAATAAAAACAATGTTCAACATAAAAAACAGTAATAAGAAACTCATATTCAAATTGGCACTGCAGATACAGAATTAAAAGGGGAACTAGGATCCCACATGCCCGGCGCAATGAACCCTGAGTGCCCAACTACTGAACCCACGCACAGCAACTACTGAGCATCAGCACCACAACTAGAGAAGGAAGCCCGCAAGAAAGACCTGGCATGCTGCAAGGAAGATCCCCAGTGACACAACTAAGACCCAAGGCAGCCAAATAACTAAGTAAAAGTTTTAAAACCACATTCCATTTATTAAGAAAAAAAAATGGGATTCAATTTGATGATGCCATTTGCAAATCTCAAAACAGAAAGAAGGATCATATTTTCTTGACTGGTCAATCAATTTAATGATTACAGGAAATACAAAGTTCTTTTGTAAATGACTCTGCTAATGATTGACTTGCATTTGAAAAATGCACGTCAGCTCTCTCCCTCTCCCATTTATCACCCTGCAAAAGAAAGGAAAACATTTAGAAACAGGACCTAATGTTCGCAGTAATTTGATTCCTTAGATAGAGCAATGCTTGCTTATACCATAGGTTATTACACTATCATCAAATGTATCAGGTAAGCAGATGAAGTGCTTTGAAATCTCTCTACAAGTATCTACATCAGGCAAGAGAATATGGCTGTTAAGAACTTGGTTCTGATCAGAATTCCTTAAAATACTGCCTTCCTTTTGTCTTCCTTTGATTACAATTGCCTTTTGGGATGTGAATGTTGGTCTCAAAAAGATGTGCAGATAAAAAAGAAACAGCAAACGGGCTTACCACAGGAGAGCAACCAACTGTAACCCTATTACATAATAGGTGAGAGTATTCTTGCCCGGAGAATCCCATGGATAAAGGAACCTGGTGGGCTACAGTCCATAGGGTCGCAAAGAATTGGACATGACTTAAGAGACTCAGCATGCACGAACAAAGAGCTTTACGGGGTTTCCCAGGTGGCACTAATGGTAAAGAACCTGCCTGAGAATGCAGGAGACATAGAGATGCAGGTTCGATCCCTGAGTCAGAATGATCTCCTGGAGGAGAGCATGGCAACCCATTCCAGCATTCTTGCCTGAAGAATCCCATGGACAGAGGGGCCTGGCAGGCTATAGTCCATAGGGTCACAAAGAGTTGGACATGACTGAAGTGACTTAGCACACACCCATAAGAGCTTCACAACTCGAATGTACTGCTTCTAGGTGAAATCAGAATACTTTGACATCAAGATCACCAACAGGACTTCCCTGGTGGTCTAGTGGCTAAGAGTGTTCTCTTCAAATGCAGAGGACCCAGGTTCAATCCCTGATTGGGAAACTTGATCCCATATGCCCCAACTAAGACCTGGCACAGGCAAATAAATAAGTAAAAATATTTTTTAAAAAATCACCAGCAAATACTCCCTCCCTTTCAGATGATAAGTTATTTCAGCTTGCTGCTGCTGCTGCTGCTGCTAAGTCGCTTCAGTCGTGTCCGACTCTGCACGACCCCATAGACAGCAGCCCACCAGGCTCCCCCATCCCTGGGATTCTCCAGGCAAGAACACTGGAGTGGGTTGCCATTTCCTTCTCCAATGCATGAAAGTGAAAAGTAAAAGTGAAGTCGCTCAGTCGTGTCTGACTCTTCGTGACCCCGTGGACTGCAGCCTACCAGGCTCCTCTGTCCATGGGATTTTCCAGGCAAGAGTACTGGAGTGGGGTGCCATCGCCTTCTCTGTATTTCAGCTTAGAGTGACCCTATTTAATTTATATTTGTACCTTCAGCACCTAGCACATAGCGCATGCTCAGTTGTGTCTGACTGTGACCTCATGGATTATGGCCCCCAGTAGATTGTGGCCTGCCAGGCTCCTCTGTCCATGGGATTTTTCAGGCAAGAATACTAGAGTGAGGTTGCCATTTTCTCCTCCAGGGGATCTTCCCAACCCAAGGATCAAATTAGTGTCTCCTGTGTCTCCTGCATTGGCAGGCAAATTCCTTACCACTGAGCCACCTGGGAAGCCCAGGGGGTCTATATACTGGCTCAGTAATAAATGATTTACAGTATTATGTGCAATTTAAAGAGAACGATATACACAAGCACAAATCTACCACTATAATAAAATGTCATGGTATTTTCAACAGCTGTGCATTTCTGTGCATGATTCCGCTTGACTTAAGAGGTTCCTAGGTCATTTTCTATAACTTGTATTTCCAATTTAGTCTTGGGAATCATGACATAACATTACAGCACCTTGAGACTTTTTCTGCTTTAATGATACTCACTGAATTGTCTGGCTGTTTTAAAAGTTATTTTTAATCTTCCTTTCTTTGTAAGGAGAATCTTCATATTCTCTTATAGTATTCATTAATGTGATATAGTATCATTTAAGGAAACGATGGTCACAAGGTGAAAAGTCAAAATGACCACTAAAAACGGTCCCTTAAACTAGCTAGCATCTATTCAGTATTTGCTAGGGAGAAGGCAATGGCACCCCACTCCAGTACTCTTGCCTGGAAAATCCCATGGGTGGAGGAGCCTGGTAGGCTGCAGTCCATGGGGTCACAAAGAGTAGGACACGACTGAGCGACTTCACTTTTACTTTTCACTTTCATGCATTGGAGAAGGAAATGGCAACCCACTCCAGTGTTCTTGCCTGGAGAATCCCAGGGACGGGGGAGCCTGGTGGGCTGCTGTCTATGGGGTCCCACAGAGTCGGACACGACTGAAGCAACTTAGCAGCAGCAGCAGCAGGCCCCTTGAGTGGAGAAGGAAATGGCAACCCACTCCAGTACTCTTGCCTGGAAAATTCCATGGATGGAGGAGCCTGATGGGCTGCAGTCCATGGGATGGATAGCAAAGAGTCAGACACAACTGAGCGACTTCACTTTCTTTCTATCATTCCTGTTGGAGAAGGAAATGGCAACCCACTCCAGTGTTCTTGCCTGGAGACTCCCATGGACATAGAGGCCTGGTGGGCTGCAGTCTATGGGGTTGCAAAGAGTCGGACACGACTAAGCAACTAACATAGGCCCCTTAAGAACCTTCATGTACTGAATTATCTAGTCCTTCCTGTGTCTCTGGTGGCTGCAGTCCATGGGATCGCTAACAGTCAGACTGAGCGACTTCACTTTCACTTTCCTGTGTCTCTAGGAGGTGGGCTTAATTGTCAGCCCCATTCTGTCAACAAGGAGTCCCAAACACAGAGGTTAAGTGACCTGTCCAAGTGATAAAGCCAGTAGTTGGTTGAGCTGGGAATTTGAGTCTTGGGTGGAGGGCTAGAAGAACAGAGGGTGGGGGACTTCCCTGGTGACTCTGGGGCCATGACTCATGCAGGGAGTCTGGATTCCATCTCTGGTCAGGAACTAGATCCCAAAGGCCACAACTGAGAGTTTGCAGGCTGTGACTAAGACCTGGCGCAGCCAAATAAACAAAGAATGGAAGGTGGCTGAAGGTGATTCACTGAGTGGCAGTGCCCCATGGGGTCTGTCTCTTCCTTCCTTCTTGATCTCTAGTGCTATCTTGAGGTCTGGGAGTTTACCTTTTCCACCCCTTCTATAAGCTACTCCATACCCTCCAAGAAAATCACTCCCACCTTTTAAAATTTTGCTTGTCACCAAGAATCAGTGTCTGTACTTACGTCCGAAAGAGCCTCGAGTCACCCAACAAGTTGACATACCGCTCACACAGAAACCTAAGGCCGACTTCCTGCCTTCCAGCTGCTTACATATATCTCAGAAAAGCTATGGTAATGACTGAATCCTCTGTCCTCCTATGCAGGTTCTAAGTGAAAGACAGCCAGACCTACGTGGGATAGATCAGTGGAGAAAAAGGCTTCACGGAGGGCCTGGCATGGGATCTTTGGAGAGAGTCACTGTCATGGACACCTTTTCATCATCTGCCCATCCCACAATCCCTTCTTCAAACACTGTCCCTCTCAGAACAGTTGATCCTGATGCACATGGTAGGCACTTGTTTGTTGAATGAAGGAAAAACCCCCCATCTGTCCAAAGATATATTTTGACTAAAATAGATTGGAATAAAATCTTTATCAGCTTCACATGAAATTACATGAACTCTACTCTCCCACATTGTTGAGAACCTTGTTTCATTTTAAAAAATTGTTTATTTACACAACAAAAACGATGTCCAATGTTAAAAACAAACCATACTTCTCTAGTTTTGAACTATTGAAATTAGTTGCAGAAGAGCTCATCTGATTCGATACTAGGTCTGTCAACTCCAAATTGGCACTTGCCATCTGCCTCTATAAGGATTAAATTATGAGTTGCTGCAGAAGATCAGCATCCTTTTTAGGCTCCTCTACTGATTTTCAACACCCCTGAAAGGAGTTCAAGGTGGAGATAGCAATGAGGCACCGTGCTTTGGGAAAACTCAGCAGAACAGGTCTTCAGATAGATATTTTCAGGAGCTGATTTTATGAGCCCAATTCTTGTATCTCCTCATACCTAGAAAAACACTTAATCCTTCATGGTAACAGCTGCTCCTCATGACTAGTAGAAAGCTTTTGCCAAAAAAAAAAAAAAAAAAAAAGTGTTTGATTGCATGTACTCCCCCTTCACCAAAATCACATAGTCTGAACTTCCCCCCTACCTCTTTGGAGCAGTTTCTCAGTTATCTTAAATGCTGTCTCCTGGACTATAGTCCTCATTTTGCCACAAATTAAACTTTAACTCCCAACTCTCACCTTGTGCTTTTTTAAGAGGGCAGATCCTTCTCAGATTATTCTGTGCAATCTCCCAATCAGGCATGATGCTTGCAATAATACCCTTCAGCTGTCAATCAGTTCTCTGACCTTTATTCAAGGCCCAAAGAAAGAAGAGGGAAGCGAGATAAAAAGGATAGTTTTACCTATGTTCATATAGTGGATACATTCAAGACATTTAAGACAGAAAGGGCACTTCTGCAAGACTCTCTAATCTGGATTGTTAGTTTACCTCTGAGCCCTGATTTTCTCATCTTTAAGACAGATTCATTCTAGAATCTTTTAGTTCCAATGTTCTATGATTCAGTTCCAATACATCCACACACTAACATGCTAATACATTTTGCTGAAAGTTGGTCAGTCCCTAACAAATCAACAGCCAAAGAATGCTCCACTTCTTATTTCACATCTATACTTGAGGCATAAGCTAATGGAGGGCTGGGCTCCAAAAAGGCCTGAGTGAGATTCTTATTTTGGGCTGGAGCAATGCCTGGATGTAATAATTTAAATAGAGTCTAGGTTTAAATGCCATAGCTTTTTTTTTTCCTGACACTGCACAGTGGAATCACCTGATGAACTGTTTTATTGCTGCCCTGTTTCCACCCTTAAGAGATTCCGCTTAATTGATCTAGGTGCAGCCTGGACGTGAGAATTTTTATCAGCTCTCCAGGTGATTCTAAGCTGAGAAAAAGGCGACTATTTGCATAGAGCAGTGATTCTCAAACTTCAGTGTGAATCAAGTTACCTGGAAGGATTATTAAAACTTATTTCTGGGTGCCCTACTAAATTTCTGACTCCTAGGGTGGAGCCCAAGAATTTGCTTTTCTTTTTTAAGATTATCTTTATTATTTTTTTTAATTAGAGGCTAATTACTTTACAATATTGTATTGCTTTTGCCATACACCAACATGAATCCGCCACGGGTGTACATGTGTTCCCAATCCTGAACCCCCCTCCCACCTCCCTCAGAATTTGCTTTTCTAACAAATTCACAGGTAATGCTGATACTTTTGTCCAGAGACCTCACTTTGAGAACCACTGCCAGTAAAAAGGCAATGGCACCCCACTCCAGTACTCTTGCCTGGAAAATCCCAAGGGCAGAGGAGCCCGGTAGGCTACAGTCCATGGGGTCGCGAAGAGTCAGACACGACTGAGCGACTTCACTTTCACTTTTCACTCATATGCATTGGAGAAGGAAATGGCAACCCACTCCAGTGTTCTTGCCTGGAGAATCCCAGGGACAGGGGAGCCTGGTGGGCTGCGGTCTATGGGGTCGCACAGAGTCGGACACGACTGAAGCGACTTAGCAGCAGCAGCAGCAGCCAGTAAGGAAGTATCACTGGTGGTGGCACCTGAAGTCCTGAGTTTAAATCCTGATTCTATTATTACCACCTACGCAATCTTAGGAAGCAACTTATTCTCTTTTCTTTACTGTCTTTTTAACAACCGGAGAAGGCAATGGCATCCCACTCTAGTACTCTTGCCTGGAAAATCCCATGCATGGAGGAGCCTGGTGGGCTGCAGTCCATGTGGTCGTTAAGAGTCGGACACGACTTTACGACTTCACTTTGACTTTTCACTTTCATGCACTGGAGAAGGAAATGGCAACCCACTTGTATTCTTGCCTGGAGAATCCCAGGGATGGCAGAGCCTGGTGGGCTGCCGTCTATGGGGTCGCACAGAGTCGGACACGACTGAAGCGACTTAGCAGCAGCAGCAGCAGCAGATCTCACAGTTGTGAGGCATCAACAGTGTTACCATTCAGCACCTGGCAGAGAATGCAGTTAACAGGCATTCATTTCCTTTTTCTGTTACACATGGCAAGATGGTATGAATAAGTTAATAGCACTGGTTAAAATTTGGCAGGAAAAGATAATTGAATTGAAGCAAACAATGTCTCATTAGAACTGTATATATAACATAGGATGATAAATGTAGAGAAGTGTTTTAAGTAAACGTCTTAAAAGATACTTTCTTTCAATCTTTAGAACTTTGAACATTTTGAACATAGAATTTAGGTGCGAGGAATATTAGATACAACTGATAAAGTGATAGAAATGTTAGATTTGATCTACAAAGAGCATGAATGTTTTAATGACCTACAATGGACTCCAATACTTCACTTATAATTATCTAGAAAATCAGAAATCAGTATAATTTAAGTAGCATACCTGCCTAAACCTTTTAATATATTGATCTTTGTTTTTTAATTAATTAGACTGCATCTGGTCTTGGCTGTGACTCGCGGGCTCTAGCGTACTTTGGGCTCAGTAGTTGTGGTGCAGGCTTAGTTGCCTTGAGGCAGGAGGGTCCTCAGTCCCCCAACCAGGGATCAAACCTGCGTCCCCTGCATTGGAAGGTGGATTCTTAACCAGGACAACCAGAGAAGTCCCTATTGACTTTTGAATACAATTCCAGAGAAAACCTGAATTATTAAAGTATATCAGAATCCCTACTATCAAAGCAAAACTTCTACCAATGATGTGATAGGTGTTTTTATTTACATATACCAACACACAAAAGATGAAATAGCCTTCCATCCTGCTTGCCACTTGCTTCCCGTTGTATGTCTCAAGGTCCTCTCAGGAGTTAATGTTTAAACCGTGAGAGGAATCCTGGGAGGAAAGCAGGCCCACTGCAGAAGCAGCTGTACATTCCTCCCAACACAGGAAGGGTACCTGAGGCTGCGCCTCCACAGTGGGGCTGGTTGAGGTGAGAAGTGGAATACTGTGAAGGTTTCTCCATGGAATCTATGACTGCGGTTGTCTAAGTTGAGTCTCAGAGGTATTAAACTGTCAGGTCTGAAGGCAGAAGTCCTCAGGATCGTTTACAGCAAGTTTCTTCTTCTACCAATAGGTGACCCAGAGGCAAAGTCTTAACTGAGATTTTGTTTTAAAAGCCTTCTCTTTCCACTCTGGCCTGATGCCATCAACAGCTTTCTTTTTCTGAATTCCTTTAAAAAAAAAAAAGTGCACATCTTTGTTGCTGCATCATATTCTGAATAGTGCCATTTCTTTTATTATTGTTCTCAACTATTACTTAACCTTATGATATACTTTTAACCTCTCATCTATTTATGAATTCTCTTAACTAGACTGTGAACTCAAGGGTACTTAACTTGACCTCTTCCTCCACAGAACTTTCTCAATTGCCTCAATTCTCAGTAACCATCCCTTTTGTTGTTTGCAATATAAATTTGACCCTAACTTGCATTGCCCTGTCTATGGAGGTAATTGTATACTATTTTATGTGTAAAAGTGTTCTCTTCCCAAATGGAACAACAAAAAAAAAACACAAAAAACAAAAACCCTTCAGGATGGAGGCTATGTATTTTGCTTCTTTGTAAAAGTCGTAACAAACCTGATGTCCAACAGACATTTGTAAAATTCTTATCAGATTATCCATGCTAAAAATTGGCACAACTGCCTTCTTGAATCCTGAGGGAAAGTTTTCATACTCTTGCTGCCAAGATTATGTAAAGCCTATAGCCTGCCAAGTATACGTAGAGGATGGAAATGATTTTCTTTAAGCCAGAAAACTAGCCTTGGTTCAGCTCTCATGAGTGCTTTAAAATCAACCTTCAATACCATAAGAACAGGAGGGTTCCCACCTCATTAGTGCCCTTGATATTCCCTAATATCCATTCATCCATAAGTTTTCCTCACAAAACATAAACCAAACTTCCAGAGCCCCTAAAACAAACAAAACTTTCTTCCTCTTCCTTGCAAAATAGTTCATTCATTAAAAGCCATAACCAGTGCTTAGAAAATTTCAAAAAAAGAAAAATCAGCAATCCAAACCATTTCAACTTAATTGAAGGAGAGCTGATTTCATGGCCGTCCCGCTGGGGAGCAGTCCCTCTCTCTGAGTTTGCCTGTTAACAGAAACAGGAAAGACTGGTAGATGGCCTGAGTTTTTTCACTGGGTTGGTTTGGCCTCATAGCTCTGACTACAGCCATTCCAGTTGATCCTTTAACAGGACTATAAGGTACCAAAAGAGTCACTAGAGTAGTCCAGAGACTAGTAAGATTTACGTTTACCTCTCCCAAGTTTTTTAAAGACTTGTTTGCACAAAGCTGGATTATGGCATTTTACCTCAGCCGTCACCACAGGTATTATGAAGAAGAAATAGTGTTCTAAGATTTTTAATTAGTTGCTTTAGTTTTCGTTTTTTTAAAAGACTCAGATTGCTATCCTCTTTACTCTATTACTCTTGCTACATACTGAATTCTTCCATTGAAGACTATCACTTAATCCTTACAGCAGAAACCTAGAAACTGGAGTTGCTTTCCACTTCTTTAATTCTCCATAAGGCATCACTATTATCACATCATACATGAATATGTATGTATATATATGTGTGTGTCTGTATATATAATATTTGTTTTAAAACGTAGAAATGTTCTTCTCATTCATCTTTGTTTGATACAAAGTAGGTGCCCAAGTAGGTATTAATAGTTAGAAATTAAATAAAAGGCCACAAAAACTTCCCAAGGAAGATCATTAAAGAGAAAAATCCTTTTTTCCTCTTATTACAGCTGGCCTTTGATGCATGCCAGGTAAGAAAAAAAGGAATACTGCAGGGTGATGGGAAGACTAGACCTTTCCCATTTTTTGGGTTGTAGCTGAACTTCTATTGGCGGTTCTAGTAAAATATATAACTCTTCGTTTGTTCTAGGCAAGTCCTTCTTTTGGGTTTCCTTCAGACACTGCCTTTACTCTCCCATGAGAAAATGAGGATTCAGAGATTTCGAATAGCAAGATTCTGGTTGGATAGCAGTCTCTTGAAATCATGAGCTGGCTATGTAGAGGGAAAGTTATGGGAGACTGGCAGGAGAGGGTGAGAGAAAAAGAGAAATGTATCTTCTTCTTTGGGAGCACAGGAAGAAAGCAAGTTTTTCAAAGTCGTTGCCGGTATCTCATGAAGGCCCAGGCTGCTACCATGGTGAGGGCAAACACTGGCACCAGCACCATAGCTATGGGAATACCACTTGGCTCCCCTTCACCTTGAGGTCCTATGGGCCCATTCTGCACCTGTAACTGGAAGGGAAAGAAAAATGTTAACTCTAGTGACAATGTGTGTTTACCACAACTGCAGTGTCCAAGCTGACACATTACCTGGGTCAGCAGTCTCTGTATCACTCAGAGCTGTAAGCCCTTAGCACTACCAAACAGAAGGTGTCCTCTCTCTATCCTGAGTTGATACATCAATGCCACTGATTCTTTGGAAACAAAGTAAGTCTGATGGAAGGGCATTTAACCTTGCTGTGCTACTGACCTAAGGGACCCAAGGGTAAGTCAGATAACCTCTTTCTATTTCTGCACTGTCTCCACTAAACTATATGTATACCATACCAGGAAAATGAAGATATGAAATGAAGCCTACTGATCCTATAGGAAGCCTGGAAATTACTGGGCAAGGGCAGGGGTGTCCATCTTTCTAGAAATGTTTATCGAGAAAGATTTATCAGTAGTCAGCATGTAATAACAGCAGATCTGAGCAATGGGACAGGCGCAATGCCATTACTTAGAAATATTTTTCAATTCCTGAAAGATACCTACTCCTTCTCAAGTTGGGGTCCTGTCCTTCATCCCCAATTCTATAATACTAGGCAAAGATAAAGGTGAAACACATGGAATGGAGGTAAAAGATTCAAAGGTAAATAAATTTAAAAATTTCAGATCCTAACAGTTATAATTTTCCATTGCCGAAACATTCCCTTTTGAGGCTGGTAATTTTTCTTCATTTCAGTCAATTTTGAAAAAGATAGCCTTTCTTAACATCAACTTTTTTAAAAAACCATTTTAAAAAATTGAAGTATAGTTAATTTATAATGCTGTGTTGGTTTCAGCCAAGTGATTCAGTATATACATAAATATATTCTTTTTCAGATTCTTTTCCATCATAGGTTACTACAAGATACTGAATAGAGCTCCCTGGGTTATACAGAAGGTTCTTATTATTTATTTTATATATAACAGTGTATATATGTTAATCTGAAACTCCTAATTTATCTCTTCCCCTGCCTCCACCATCCCTTTTGGTAACCCTAAATTTTTTCCTATGTTTGTGAGTCTATTTCTGTTTCACAAATAAGTTCATTTGCATCATTTTTTTTTTAAACTTCACATATGAGTGATATGATACAGTATTTGTTTTTCTCTGATTTATTTCACTTAATATGATCATCTCTACATCTATTCATGTTGCTGCAAATGGCAATATTTTATTCTTTATGGCTGAGTAATATGCCACTACCACATACAAACACACCCCGTATCTTCTTTATCTAGTCATCTGTCACTGTTGCTTCTACGTCTTAGCTATCGTAAACAGCACTGCTATGAATGTTGGGGGCATGTATCTTTTCGAATTAGATTGACATTAACTGGTAATAGATAACTTGGTAACTGTGAAGCCGTCTTGTTTTAGTTAGATTTAATCTCATTAGTCCATGAAACTCTGACCCCTCAATCTGAAAGACAAGACTGAAAAAACTACCTTTTCTATCTTCTATCCCCTCTATAGCTTTCATTCATTTCCTGATGAGATGTCCTGAGAGAACATACTCAATAGAAAGACACGGCTTTTATAGGCCAGTTCCTTGACAAGAACAATCTGTTTTGTTTGGAGTTATTTATGGATGTTTCCTTAAAAAATGAACTCACATGCCTTCAAAATTAACTCTAATCATATTAGACTGTATGCCTATATTTGCTTGCCTTTATCTGTTGCAGATCAATACTTTCTCCCATGCTTTAGAAACACAGAAGGGCCAAGGCAGAAGCAGCTGAATACTAGTATGTCTCCTACTGACCTGGTTTTCTAATCCATCACGCCCAGATTCTGCTTGCAACCCTGGCTGTTTTCTCAGGTATCTTTCATGCCTTGGGCCCTTTCCACTTCTTTCACTATCTCCTGTTGAATTCTTCAGTCTCTGAAGCCTCACTCAGGAGTTGGGTGAGGCAAAGACAGCATCAATTTAAGAAGGAGCAACTTTAAAGACACAGTGAACCTGTGTTATAAGTGCATTCCAAAGTCCTTCATGCTACAGGATTATGTCCATTCAGGCTTTTCTTCTTATCATGCAAATGATAAAATACTAGGAACTTAGGAGAGGATATAGGGATAGGTAGCTGTCTTGATCAAATTCTGAATCTCATTTCTTTTCTCCTGGAGCTCCCCTTTGAGCACTAGGGCTTTGGTCAAGAGGATCCCCAAGTTGATAAGAAAAGCATTTATGATGATGGTAGGGAAAAGCTCATAGTATATATCAAAAAACCTACCACCTCTGTCACTTAAGAGTGTCATAAATAAAAATGTTCAAGGGAAGACATATGTTTCCTCTCCTACTAAGAAATAAAATTGGCCCGGTTATATTTTCCCCGATTTATTTTAATTTGCTTGTCAAGCTTTATCTTTAGGGCACATTACTTTGAAGCTACCGGGTTGCAAATGTAGTTATGAATTTCCTTTAGTGATTAGAAGTCTCAGAAGACCCTTGCCTATGTACAGATAATCCCTTCAAAAGAATGAGAGGGAAAGGAAAAAAGCCAAACACACTACTGAAGATTACACCACATAATTAATTCATAACAATGTCACAAAAACCTGGTGATGGCAAATGACACCTACCCTGTGCTGCACTCTCAGGGACACAGCATAGCCCGCGTTACGGAAGAGGTCCACAGCGTCCTGGTGCAGCAGGTTCTTTAGGTCTTGGCCGTTGACCTGCCAAAAACAGCAAGGAAAAGTAGTGAAAGATACAGAATGTGAACTCTCATAAGTCAAAAGATTTACTTACATGCGACCACAGATTTAAAAACAGAGACAATTCCGAGGGCTAGGAGAAGGGGTAAAGTTACTTAGAACTCAGAATAACTTTTTCATCTTCAAAGCTACCAGTCTTCCAGGTTACCACTCTATACCCTTTATATTTTTAATCCCTGGCATGGCCGGGCCAGCTTCAGCTCTAGAAACGTAACTCTAGGAAGCTCTCCCACAATTTAGTCTCATGTGGTATAAATCGACTAGCCTCTTCTATTGTTTTTGTTCTATTCTGAACAATTTCCACTGATTCCTTGGATATTCCTATCCTCCTCAAATTTACTAAAAACCATGTTTCTGTGATGATACAAACTTCTAAAAATGTTTTGGTGAAGCTGAGTCCTACCACCTAAAGGTAAGAGATGCGAAGGACTCTGCTATCAACACTTCTCAGTGTCAGGAGTGACACTGGCCACGAGCGATATCTAGTCTATGCTGTACTCAAGGGATACTGCGTAGCCCACTTTATGTAAAATCTCCATAGCTTTTATACCTGGCAATGGCAGCAAGAACATCTATTTGGTAGGTTCTGTTCTACATGCTTTCATACATTATCTCATTGAGTAATCACAATCCTATGAGGTAGACGTTATTTTTATCGATAAAAAAAAAACCACAAAACTGAAGCTTAGCAAGGTTAGGTAATTTACCCAAAGTCATAGTAACTGTAGAAGCCAGGGCTAAGGGGTTTTATATCCTGGAAGAACACTAAGGTGCTCTTGCCTCTTACTGCTCGTTCTGCACTATTACCCCTCTGCCCTGACCCACCAACTCTTCTTTCCTCTGCTGAAGCTCAAGTCATTTACTTATTCAACCTTCTCATCCTCCTTGTCACGGTTTCTATTCTCCATGAGGTTCATAACTATCCCTCCAGTCTTTTCCCCGTCAATATTCTTACTGAATAACTCCATCATCACTCTGGCCTTATTAACATCTACCTTTCCAAACTGAAGGATTCCAGCTCTATTCCATTCTAGTCACCAACTGGCATAAGCCTTCCACTTCAACATTAGGGATGCTTCAGCTCCAATATCTCAAACTTAAAAAAAAAAAAAAAAGATAAAAAAATCTACTTTCTCCATATTTCCTATACCTCTGAAAATCTCCTCTGCATTCTCATCAATGCCTTTTACACATCTAGGAGTTCCTACTATTTCAAAAAGGCATTTGGAAAACTACTGGAATCCCTTATCACCATGATCTTCTACCATCCTTCCAGTCCTGGGCAACACACTGCATTTCTTTTCCTTGTCATCAGTGAGCTCAATATTCCGAGAGAAAGATACACAGTCACATTTTCCACCACAGACCCATGCGAGCTGGCTTCTGCTGTACCTTTACAACCCTTCTCATCGGGTGAACTCCCTAATACACATGTAGCGGGTAGCTGTTCCCAAGACCTTTCCTACCATCAAACTCCAATTCCATCTCTTTTCTCAGCAGATCCCTGTCTTATCTTTCTTGAGAATACTGAGAACTTACGACAAACATTCTCTCCATTTTCCTTCCTTTCCCCTTAAGGTTTCTTAATATCCTCTTAGTGCTGCTTTCTCCTTTCTTTTTTTTTAAAGAATTTATTTATTTTTGGCTGTGCTGGGTCTTCACTGCTGCGTGGGCTACTCTCTAGTTGCAGTGTGAGGGCTTCTCACGGCAGTGGCTTCTCTTGTCGTGGAGCACAGGCTCTAGGGTGTGAGGCCTTCAGGGGTTGTGGTGCATGGGCTTCCCCAGTGGCTCAGCAGTAAAGAATCCGCCTGCAGTACAGGAGACGCACAAGATGCAGATTCAATCCCTGGGTCAGGAAGATCCCCCAGAGGAGGAAATGGCAACCCACTCCAGTATTTTTGCCTGAAAAAGCTCATGCACAGAAGAGGCTGGCTGGCTACAATGCCTGGGGTTGCAGAGAGTTGGACACAACTGGAGCTACTGAGCAGCAGAGCACGGAATCAGTAGTTTTGGCTCCTGGGCTCCAGAGCACAGGGTCAATAGTTGTGACGCATGGGGTTAGTTGTTCCAACACATGTGGGATCTTCCTGGACCAGGGATCGAACCCATGTCTCCAGCACTGGCAGGTGGATTAAATACCACTGAGACACAAAGGAGGCCCTGTTCTCGGTTTGTTTTTCTAGGTCCTTCTTCCTACATTCCTCTCTTGTTCTTTCCTCCTGTGGTTTGATGACCATCTTTAGTGTTGTGCTTGGATTGCTTTTTCTTTATTTCTCTTGTGTGTGAGAGAGCGTGTGTGTGTCTGTATCTATTGTAGTTTTAGAGTTTGCTGTTCCCATGAAGTTTTGATACAATTCTGTATCAAAACTATATATATAAAAGGTTGTTTTAAGTTTCTGGTATCTTCCCTGCTTTGAGAAGTTCCTTTAGCATTTGTTGCTGGGAAGGCAAGTGTAATCTTGGTCCTCATGTGAGCTTCCTTTTGCCAACAGGGAAGAAAGACACTGGGTGACATCAGACAAAAGAAGGGCACAGGCCAATATTACCTTTCAACCCTCTTAGTTTTCTAAAGGTATTCTAAGAGGTCAGTTATTCTAATCACTTAAAAAAAAGCCTTTTAGAAATGCAAAGGGAATTTCATTTTTAAAGAATCATTTCTCATCCTTTGCCTAAGTATGTGGGAGGTAAAATAGCTCCATAAAACTGATTTTTTCTCTCTTGAAAAGTATGCATCTCTCTAAAGCTGAATTTACTTTCTAATATTTACCTCCTCTAAGTGTTTTTACAGATTCCAGCTCATACAGACTAACTTCCAAGTGCTGTAGATTTTACTCCCAAATATATGTGGAATCCACTCTATTGCCATCCTATTAGGTTGGTGCAAAAGTAATTGTGGTTCTACACTGTGGAAATTTGCCATTTGATATTGGGATACATTCTTAAAGAAATGTGGCTATGCTCTACACCATTTAAAGTGCATTTCCTGCTTTATGTTCTTTTAATAGTGACTTATTACTTACTGTTTGTTTTATATTTATTTTAGACTATAGAAATGATTGATGTTAGACAAACAGCAAATTCAAAAAAATTTTTTATTTGAGTTCAAAATGGGTCATAAAGCACTGGATACAACTTGCAACATCAGCAACACATTTGGCCCAGGAACTGCTGATGAACGTACAGTGCAGTGGTGGTTCAAGAAGTTTTGCAAAGGAGACGAGAGCCTTGAAGATGAGAAGTGCAGTGTCTGGCCGTTGGAAGTTGACAACAACCAGCTGAAAGCAATCATAGAAGCTGATCCTCTTACAACGACACAAGAAGTTGTCCTAGAACTCAACGTCAACCATTCAAGGTCATTCAGCATTTGAAGCATGTTGGAAAGATGAAAAGGCTTGATAAGTGGGAGCCTCATGAGCTGACCAAAAAACAAAAAAAACTGTCATTTTTGAAGTGTTGTCTTCTCTTATTGTACACAACAAAACCAACCATTTCTCAGACTGTGACATGTGACGAAAAGTGGATTTTATATGACAACTGGCAATGACCAGCTCAGTGGCTGAACTGAGAAGAAGCTCCAAAGTACTTCCCAAAGCCAAACTTGCATGAAAAAAAGGTCATGGTCACTGTTTGGTGGTCTGAGGCCGGTCTGATCCTGGTGAAACCATTACATCTGAGAAGTATGTTCAGCAAATTGATGAGATGCACTGAAAACTGCAATGCCTGCCTCTGGCATCGGTCAACAGAATAGGCCCAATTCTTCTCCATGACAATGTCCAACGGCTCATCACATAACCAATGCTGTAAAAGTTGAACGAACTGGACTATGAAGTTTTGCCTCATGGACCATATTCATCTAACCTCTCGCCAACTGACTACCCTTCAAGTATCTCAACAATTTGTTGCAGGCAAAACGCTTCCACAACCAGAGAGGCAGAAAATGCTTTCCAAGAGTTCATCGAATCCCAAAGTATAGATCTTTACCCTACAGGAGTAAAAAAACTTATTTCTCATTGGCAAAAATGTGTTGATTGTAATAGTTCCTTTTTGATTAATAAAGGTGTGTTTGATCCTAGTTATAATGATTTAAAATTCATGGTTTGAAACTGCAGTTACTTTTGTACCAACCTAATAATATAAATCAAAGGTTCGCAAAGTATGGTCTCAGGACCAGCAGCATTAACTTGGGAATTTGTTAAAAGTGCAATTTATTAGGCCCTATTCTAGTAATCTGGTGATTCTGAAGTTTGAGTTAGCTTTAACCTAAATTGCTTGAAGCTTTCTTCACATCCAGTCTACTTACCCTACTTAATCCACAGTCTATGCATCCAGACTCCATCAATGATTTTCCATTTACTAGAGTAGTGATTTTCCAAAGACAGGTTTGTTGACCCATTACAAAAGATAGTGAAGTCAATCCAGTGGGTCAAGATTAGAATTTAACTTTAAATACGAGAAATAATTTTAAATAAGTGAAATTAGAAAACACAACATATCAAAATGCACCACATACAGAAGAGACAGGTATTATTTTGTTTAACTTTGCTTATGTGTGTGTGCATGCATTTCCCATTACAGGTCATAATCTGAAATGTTTGAAAAACACTTGCCTATAGCTGTGCTTCTCAAAATGTATCCACAGGCTGTTTCCTGAGACTCTGCATTTGTAATAAACTCCCAGGTGATGGGCAGATGGTCCTTGGACCTCAATTTTACTACCAAGAGCTATTCAACTGAGAAATCTTAGAATACTGCTAAACTTGTTACTTCAGTTTCCTTAACTCATGGTATTGTAAGTTGTATTAAACTTGAGATATGATAGATTTGCAACATGCTAGAAAATTTTAACTGAATGATCAGTGTTAAGACTGTGGTATTCTAGTTAACTGATGGGGAGTCATATGATTTTTTGCTTTGACTATGGCTGACTGCAAGGAGATCCAACCAGTCCATTCTGAAGGAGATCAGCCCTGGGATTTCTTTGGAAGGAATGATGCTGAAGCTGAAACTCCAGTACTTTGGCCACCTCATGCGAAGAGCTGACTCACTGGAAAAGACTCTGATGCTGGGAGGGATTGGGGGCAGGAGGAGAAGGGCACGACAGAGGATGAGATGGCCGGATGGCATCACTGACTCGATAGACGTGAGTCTGAGTGAACTCCGGGAGTTGGTGATGGACAGGGAGGCCTGGTGTGCTGCGATTTATGGGGTCACAAAGAGTCGGACATGACTGAGCAACTGATCTGATCTGATTATCAGTATTTAAAAATGAGTTTCCCATTTCCTGCCTTAGAAAAGGAGTAAACTGAGTTAAAATAAGTCTTCTTGGATGATTAATAATTTTGGACAGCATTAAGATAATCTAACATTTAGGATAATGTAAGAGTTACTGGAGTGCTAACTATAGGATAATATAAATGCAGATGTGTAAGATATAGAGAAAGAATGGATTCAATTTAGTAAGCACTGATCTCAGATTATACTCTGGATAATTTAATTCTTCCCCCAAATCTTGAAATGAATTACATTTTGGGGGGAGGGATCCTCTTTTTTCAGTAAAGGAAAAAAAAACTATGTAGTTCCAATTAATAAAGTCAAACCAAAAAAGTCAGTTATGTTATAATTCATTCCTAATATTCTGCATTTGCAATAAGCTCCTAGGTGACGGAGCTTCATTCACAGAGCAGCTAGCTTACTAGATACTTCCTCTGTGCCAGCTACAGGTGTACATGGTGCTAACAGAGATGAGAAAACAAGGACTTTTCCTTAGAGGTACTCTGTCTAAAGGATCCTGCATATTTCAATGTCTCTGTAACTGACTGGATGAGAGTTTCTAGTTTCCAACTGATCTCCTAAGTGAAAAGTGAAAGTGTTAGTTGCCCAGTCATGTCTGACTCTTTGTGACCACATGGCAGTAGCCTGCCAGGCTCCTCTGTCCATGGAATTTTCCAGGCAAGAATACTGGAGTGGGTAGCCATTCCCTTCTCCAGGGGATCTTCCTGACTCAGGGATCAAACTCGTCTCCTGCATTGCAGGCAGATTCTTTTACCACCTGAGCCACCAGGGAAGCTTTAAACTAATAGTCAATAATTACTCACATGAAATCTAGGTCATTTAACGATACTTCTATTAGTTACCAAAAATGAATATATACTAAAGAAAGGACATATTCTTAGTCTGATTACCTAGCACCAGATATAGTTGGAGCAAATTTTACAACATGGGCAAATAACCATGTGAGGAAAATATGGAAGTCCTTAAAGAACAAATGGGAATACAGGCCAATAAATAATTTAGCATCATTTTATAGAGACTCCAAAGTTAATTATAAATGAGCACTTAAGTACATCAAAGAGATAAAGCAAGCTCAAGAACAGGTGGAACCATTTAATGGTTAACACCTAACAAGTACACTTAAGGATACAGAGGGAACAGGATGGTGAGGCAATGTTTCTTAAGAAACGGGATCTAGAATTTAAGTTTTGCAGCACACTCTTAGAAGGGGAACTGGAGACAAAGAATGTGGCCCCAGACAGAACAGAGAACACGCTGGCCTTTTCTTCTTGTATAAGCTCTGTCTTTTCTTCGGTCTTCTCTATTTCTCTCAGTATCTGTCTTATGATGAAGGCAAAGAGTAAGAGAGACCCTGTGGTGAGGGTGACTGTATTCCTTGAGGTATGGTGAAGAAGGGAAGAGGGTTGTTGCTGTGGTTAGTGGCAGAGTCGTGTCTGACTCTTTTGTGACCCCATGGACTGTAGCCCACCAGGCTCCTCTGTCCATGGGATTTCCCAGGCAAGAATACTGGAGTGGGTTGACATTTTCTTCTCCAGGGGATCTTCTCGACTCAGGGACTGAACCCACATCTCCTGCATTGGCAGGCAGATTCTTTACCACTGAGCCACCAGGGAAGCCCAAACAATAGTGAGATACCATGTGTGCTCAGTTGCTAAGTCATGTCCCAACTCTTTGTGACCCCATGCATTATAGCCCACCAGGCTCCTCTATCCATGGAATTTTCCAGGTAAGAATATTGTCTTATATTTTTGCCTTTTGTTTGCCTGGCATTTTCTATTCCCTTCTTTTATATACCTCTTCCTTATCTGGCCAGAACATAAACTTGAATCATTCTTTGGAATATGTCTTATATATAGTTGCAATGTTTTATATCTTACAAGAGATCTTTATAATAAATTTTTTATATTTTGATAAAGTCAAGTTCTCTGCTATAAATTTTAAAGACAATTGAGCTGAGGTTTTTAGACATCTACTTTTCTCTTCATTGACATTTATCTCCTACCATATCTTTTAAAAACACTTGAGTGACCTTCCAGTAATTTCTTTTCTCTCTGAGGTGATGGTTCACGTACGAAAGGCTCCTTTATCTTGGCTCAGGTCTAATACATTCTCTCACGTTGAGGTGTATGTCCTTTGGTTCTGTCATTTTACCCTTAATAGAAAAGACTAATTTCAGTTTTTATGTAAAACCATACATAAACTCTACTAATTCACCATGCAACTTTCTCTTTAGGATAAAGAACCCCAGCTCCTCATTTATCTTTTAGGAGACAATATAGTGTATGGGTTAAGAGTAGAGGTTCCAAATTTGCAGACCAAGTCCTCTGCCATCTACTAGTTATATGACCTTGGGCAAGCTGTTTGACCTCACTAAGCTTCCTTAGCTGCAAAATACGCATAACAATTATACCCACCTCGTAGGGTTGCTATAATATTAAATAAGTTTAAAGTTCTCAGTATACTGCTTGGCATAGAATGCTCAAAACCTTTAAACTATTCTCATTTTTCAATGATTTATCTTTAACCAAAGCCTTTTGAATAATGACTCTCTTCTTAACCCTACTTTTTTCAAGTCCCTCTTCACCATGAAGCCTAGTTCCCAGTATTTTGAAGAGAATGCAGTTATGTATCAAAACATTACACTGCATAGTCTCCAACCACATGCTACACTTTAATCTTAACAACCTATTCTCAAGTTTTCCTTAACACATCACTCAAGTTGACTTCATGTTTTTAGACTGTCTTTTTCCTAGGAGCAATAAGAAATAACCTGCTTCTAAATTTAGGTAGATTATTATTATCTTTACCTCACAGATGAATAAACAGGGCCTAGGAGACAGTAAAGAGGCAAAACAATCAGTGAGAAGGATTAAAATGGCGTATTACCATCCATGATGCTATTATTTATATTCTAGATCAGCCAACCTTTCCGGGTGTTCTTAAATTTCTTAACTTGTTAATTTGTTAAATATATATGTTAAACACTGTGCTAGAATATAAATGGTTAAAAAAAGATGTAGTCTGAGCCCCTGACGAACTTTCAGAAAATAATAAAATCAATGGTTACCATGTAGTCAATGCCCTCTTAGAGACATCAGCAGGGTGAAGTCAGAGCACGGTGGACAGATAACCAAATCAGACTGCATTCCAAATTTCCTCTAAATAATGAGTTTAGAAAGGGTCTTTGAGTCTAAAAGGACACAATTTCTACCTTCCTCTTTTATCTCCAATTTTGGAGTAAAGCAAGACTCACTTTAGTGTGTTTAATCAACAAAAGGAAGTAAAGAACAACAAAAAATGTGAGTTTTAAGTCCCTTTCCCACACACCAATCCCTCACATTCTGGATTTAATTTGCCTTCTCCATTGCGTGAGGTACTATCCTCCATGCTCTATGGCAGGGCTGTTAAAGATAACTGATCGAGGTCCCTCTTACCAAACTCTGCAATCTGGATACAGTAAGTCCCCTACATACAAACGTTTAAAGATGCAAGCATGTGTTCGAATGTCCAGTCACGAAAGGCCTGATGAAACTGCAGCTTGCCCTCCATCTCCGATAGCTGAGCATCCTTCAGCTCTATCATCTCCCACCTCTTCTCCTCCTCCAATAACTCTGCTTGCCTGTTCACTCACTGTCAGCCCCTGTATGCCAGCTGCTGTACTCCTCTACTTTTCAAGGTACTGGACTATAAGATTTAAAATGTTTCATTTTCTGTTTTTAATGCATTACTTGTGTGAAAAGTATTATAAACCTATTATAGTACAGTACTATGTAGCCAATTGTGTTAGCTGGGTACCGAAGCTCACTTTGTTGGACTTACGAACAAATCAGCCTTATGAACTCGCTCTCAGACTGGAACACGTTTGTCTGTGAGGGAATTACTGTATTTCCAGATCCAAAAAGGCAGGCAGGAATCTTCCTAAGGAAGGGGTTGGGGTTAGGCACTAGTGCCTAAGGAGCCAGGGACAGTGAAGGAGGCGGAAGCCAGTTCTCACCGAGAGGATCTTATCACCCTCCTGGAGCCGCCCATCCAGGGCCGCAGCCCCGTTCTCTTTGATGCGGCTGACGAAGATGCCACTGTCGTTGGAGACATACTGCTGATCTGTCCCACCGACGATGTTGAAGCCCAGCCCTAAGAAAATCATGGAGGAGTTGTAAAGGAGACAGGGGTGAAGAGGCGGAAAGAGGTTAAAGAAGATCAGGAGAAAGAGAAAGGAAAGGCCTTGTGGCAGGGGTAGGGGTTAGGGAGTGGCGGTGGTAGGGGGTAAGCGGGGTGGGGAAGTCCAGACTGTGATGTAGCTGGTGGCTAGTAATGGGCAAGGTCAGTGATTAGTATCACTAACAGAGATCAAGAGTACCCAGAGTTACTCAATCAGAGCAGGCAGGGCTAAAAACACAAACACAGTGATCAACATGGTTAGTTGAATACAAAAAAGAAAACAAAAATTTTTTTCAAAGTCATTAGCACTGTGATGGCTCACAGTAAGTGGTTAATAAATATCACCTGTCATTATAATGACACGAAAGGCTCTGAGAAGCCCTGCAGGAAAGCACCCTGCTCAACTTGAGCTCAGCCTCTCCCCCGCCTAGCTGCCTGCAGAGCCACCGTGGAGCTCGCAAGATGCATCACTGCACAGAATGTATTTGTCTTCATCAGTTTACACTACTTCCTGAAAGCCATGACAACCTCAGCCCCCCGACCCCCACCCTGAGAGCAGAATCAGGGCAGGAACCCAGGCCTCTTGGCTCTGAGCTCTAAGCTCTTTCTTGCCTTTATGATCTCTCTCTACCCGCAAAGCACTTCTCTCAACCAATAAACAAAAGAATTAGGAGCCATTCTCCCAAGCTCCCAAGACTAAATATTTCACATTTGGATTCTTCAGCACTTAGTGGTCAGCTTTGCAGACCACAGGCAACTAAGGCAATTCTAAGATGTGCTGCTCATATTTGATTTAGATTCTGCTCGTAGCATTTGGAGGATCCAAAATACTGACTTTCCTGCTTAGAAGAAGCAATGCTTTTAACTAGTTGGCAAATGAACTGTTCCTTATTGAGAGGGAGATTCTTAAACAAACCTTCCCCTGTATATTTCTCTCAGCCTTCAGAAGAGTTTGTGTATGGTGGTGCTTTGGAAGAAATGGCCTTGGGAGTTTATTTTTTTCTATTTTGAATTGAGGTGGTGGCAGGGAAAGGTAACTGATAACAGCTCATGACAGGACTAAACCACCAAATTCATTCTTCTTTCCTTTTATGCCTCAAGTGCAAACAACTACACCCTTGGGTATAGTGACTATTACTGTGTGTTAGTCTTTATTCACTGTGTGTGTGTGTGTGTGTGTGTGTGTTAAGTTGCTTCAGTCGTGTCTGACTCTTCACGACCCTATGGACTGTAGCCCACCAGGCTCCTCTGTCCATGGGATTCTCCAGGCAAGAATACTGGAGTTGGTTGCCGTGCCCTCCTCCAGAGGATCGTCCCAGAACCTGGGTCTTATTTACTATAGATAACTAATAACCTATTGATTAGCAACTACCCATTTCCTGCTCTTCTTAGCCCCTGGCAACCACCATTCTACTCTTCACGTCAGTGAGTGATTATTTTAAACAGGTATAAGGTTTCAGTTTTGCAAGATGGAAGTTCTGGAAATCTGATGTACAACATTGTGCCTACAGCTAACAACAGCCGTATTAGATATTTAAGAAACTGTGGAGAGTAGACCTCATTTAAGTGTTCTTACCACAATAAAATAAAATTGAATTAAAAAAAAAATGGCTACCAAGGTACTATTTCCAAGGACCAATCAATAAGTTGTGGAAAGGGCTTCATTTACAAAACTACTGTTATATGGTTTCTATCTATGCAATAGAGAAAAGCCACTTTTTATCTATGCAATAAAAAGAAAAGAAAGAAAATAGGGCCTTCTTTACATCCGGTGCTGTAGAAGTCAAAAGACACGGTGCAAAGAGAAAAGAGACAGGAAACACATATATCAGGAAACACATAAAACAGATATGAAAAACATTATCTGGCAGCACAACTGGAAAAATACAGCCATAATCACTGGTTTCAACAGAACACAGATACTTGAAGGGATGAGATGAAAGCCTAAGGGAACCTCATCGTATTAACATACGCACTTGCAAATCAATCTATGATTTAAGGAAACACATGGCCAAAGATAGAAGCAGTAGGAGATGTCTAATTGAAATAGCCTACCTCCTGTACAGAGTATCTGCAGCTAGAGAATGAAAAGGATACATAATACAAAGAACTTCTGCTGGAAGATGACTACTTCAACTTCTTTAAAGGGTAGATTATAAAAATTTTAAGTTACTAATTGGTTTCTCTCAGAAAACTCTTAATTTTTATCATAGTGGGTAGATGGTACTGGAAACGGGATGGGAGGCAGTTCAGATCAGATGGAAAGGTAGGTGGAGCTTGATTACAAAAGGCTTTGAATTGGAAATAAAAGCAAAAATAAACAAATGGGACCTAATTAAACTTACAAGCTTCTGCACAACAAAGGAAACTATTAGCAAGGTGAAAAGGCAGCCTTCAGAATGGGAGAAAATAATAGCAGACGAAGCAACTGACAAACAACTAATCTCAAAAATATACAAGCAACGCCTACAGCTCAACTCCAGAAAAATAAATGACCCAATCAAAAAATGGGCCAAAGAACTAAATAGACATTTCTCCAAAGAAGACATACAGATGGCTAACAAACACATGAAAAGATGCTCAACATCACTCATTATCAGAGAAATGCAAATCAAAACCACTATGAGGTACCATTTCACGCCAGTCAGAATGGCTGCGATCCAAAAGTCTACAAGCAATAAATGCTGGAGAGGGTGTGGAGAAAAGGGAACCCTCTTACACTGTTGGTGGGAATGCAAACTAGTACAGCCACTATGGAGAACAGTGTGGAGATTCCTTAAAAAACTGGAAATAGAACTGCCTTATGATCCAGCAATCCCACTGCTGGGCATACACACTGAGGAAACCAGAAGGGAAAGAGACACGTGTACCCCAATGTTCATTGAAGCACTGTTTATAATAGCCAGGACATGAAAGCAACCTAGATGCCCATCAGCAGATGAATGGATAAGAAAGCTGTAGTACATATACACAATGGAGTATTACTCAGCCATTAAAAAGAATACATTTGAATCAGTTCTAATGAGATGGATGAAACTGGAACCTATTATACAGAGTGAAGTAAGCCAGAAAGAAAAGCACCAATACAGTATACTAACGCATATATATGGAATTTAGAAAGATGGTAACAATAACCCTGTGTACGAGACAGCAAAAGAGACACTGATGTATAGATCAGTCTTATGGACTCTGTGGGAGAGGGAGAAGGTGGGGAGATTTGGGAGAATGGCATTGAAACATGTATCATATCATGTATGAAACGAGTCGCCAGTCCAGGTTCGATGCACGATACTGGATGCTTGGGGCTGGTGCACTGGGACGACCCAGAGGGAGGGTATGGGGAGGGAGGAGGGAGGAGGGTTCAGGATAGGGAACACAGGTACACCTGTGGAGGATTCATTTTGATATTTGGCAAAACTAATACAATATTGTAAAGTTTAAAAATAAAATAAAATGAGAAAAAAAAAAAAAAAGAAATACCCTTAAGACCGTGACAGGTTTCAGCAAGGTGCGCTGAGGCCAATCAGTCTCTCTCAGTACTGGGAGAAACAATTTGGAGACAATTTTTCAATGAAATCCAATATCCTCACCAAACAATAGAGTTGCCTCTGGGAATCTTGGGAATAGGAAGTATATGTTATGTAGCTGAATGCAACATAGTAATTAGAAAGAAAAAGGACACTGCTGCTGGGTATTTAAAACTACAGAATAGTGATTAAAAAAGAAGAGTGGAAAAAAAAATCTTCCCCAAATTTTCTATATACAAACAAGTATAGTCTACTCCTTCCCCCACCACAATATATAAGCATATTTATAATGCTACACTTATTGCTACATCAACTGTAAATGAACCACACCACTTAATATGACAACTTCTAGACTAACAAGAAGTCTCCTTCTTCAGCTACAACATTTACAAACTGAAGTGAAGTGAAGTCACTCAGTTGTGTCCGACTCTTTGCGACCCCATGGACTGTAGCCTACTACGCTCCTCTGTCCATGGGATTTTCCAGGCAAGAGTACTGGAGTGGGTTGCCATTTCCTTCTCCAGAGGATCTTCCTGACCCAGGGATCGAACCCAGGTCTCCCGCACTGTAGGCAGATGCTTTACCATCTGAGCCACCAGGGAGGTCCTTACAAACTGAACTTACCTTTAACTTGAAGCGTCGCTGCAATAAACAGGAGTCTCTGAAGCACTGAGGAGCAATATTACCAATTCAAGCCCAGGCCCCATGGATATCTACATAATCCTCAATCAACTTATTCATTATTGATCATTTACTATATGTTAGGCATTGCATTATATTCTGAGGAAGACATAAAGCTGGACAGTCTCTGCTTGAACAACAAATAGAAATATATCCTTTTTCCTGTCCCTCTTA
Source organism: Bos indicus x Bos taurus (assembly GCF_003369695.1). Taxonomy (NCBI): domain Eukaryota; kingdom Metazoa; phylum Chordata; class Mammalia; order Artiodactyla; family Bovidae; genus Bos; species Bos indicus x Bos taurus. Next base: position 75,805,634 of record NC_040085.1, read on the forward strand.
GAGTCTGCAAAAGTATATTAAAGTCAGATGACCTGGCCACAAATTCAACTCCATAACTTACCCAATATGTGTACTAAAACAAGTCAGTGTACCTTTGATCCTCAGCTGCTTCTTCTATAACCTAAGGATTATCAATTCTGTCCTCTCTAACTCAAAAAGTAGGGTCCAATAACATAAAGTCTGAAAAAATCCTTTATAAACTGTATAGTGGTTGCTACATAGAGTAGCTCCTTTAACAGCAGCTGCCAGGAAAACAGTAGTGCCTGCTACACCCCCAAACTAGACAATCTGATGGAGAAAGGATGAATGAACATAAAGTACAAATGTGAAAAATCCTGAAATAAAGGAAGACAGATTAAAATTTCCATCCGTCTATTAATAGGATAAGACTATTAACTTTCATCCTTATGGAAATTAAGGCTGTCTATTACCTGTGACCCAGACATCTCCCTCATTGAGTAATTTCTAGCAATGGCAGTACTGAAAATATTCAATAATCAAGCCAGTACATGCATCAATTCAGATGTCAGCTGGAAACAATCAGAATGGGAAGGCCTATCCTAGTATACAACCGATGATTATTGGCGTCTAGGGAAAATCTTCCATCAAGTGGACCACATATCTTGGTTTGCCAGGGAATCTTGATAAACACATACTGTCCCCAGTGCAATTAAAATAGTCCCTTTCAATTTCAAAAGCATGTCAGTTTGGACCAATGTGATCATTTTGTCAAGGGTAATGTTAGAATATATTAATTGCTGCATGTTTTGTGGTAGTGAGGACCTGACGGCAATTTAGGTGTTCATCCTTTGGGGAACAGGTAACTAAAAAAAATTAAAACACAGATGCAATGAATAATCATACACAAAGTAACCATTTTAAAATATAATGTTGATATTACTAGAATGTGTATATGCATGCTCAGTCACGTCCAACTCTCTTGTGACCCCATGGACTGCAGCCCGCCAGGCTCCTCCATCCATGGGATTTCCCAGGCAAGAATACTGGAGTGGGGTGCCATTTCCCTCTCCAATAGTATAAAATCTTCTTAAAAACATGTCTATGTGGAACAGTGTCACCTATTTACAAAAATGTGTACATATTTAAGACACATTATCTGTGAGGGAGGGATAGAAGATAAAGCTTAGGAATGAAAACCAAAAGGGACTTTGAACCTACTGATGAGGACAATTTATTATGGAGCTGAAGTTGCTGTTGTTCAGTTGCTTAGTCGTGTCTGGCTCTTTGCAAACCCAGGGAAGCACGCCAGGCTTCCCTGTCCTTTACCATCTCCTTGAGCTTGCTCAAACTCATGTCCATTGAGTCGGTGATGCCATCCAATCATCATGTTCAGGGTCTTTTCTAATGACTTGTCTCTTCACATCAGGTAGCCAAAATACTGGAGCTTCAGCTTCAGCATCAGTCCTTCCAATGAATATTCAGGACCGATTTCCTTTAGGATTGACTGGCTTCATCTCTCTGCAGTCCAAGGGACTCTCAAGAGTCTTCTCCAACACCACACTTCAAAAGCATCAATTCTTCGGTGCTCAGCCTTCTTTATGGTCCAACTCTCACACCCATACATAACTAATGGAAAAACCACAGCTTTGACTATACAGACCTTTGTTGGCAAATGTCTCTGGTTTTTAATCTGCTCTCTAGGTTGTCAAGCTTTTCTTCCAAGGAGCAAGCGTCTTTTAATTTCATGGCTGCAGTCACCATCTGCAGTGATTTGGGAGCCCAAGAAAATAAAAATAAAATAAAATTAATAAAAACAACAAATAAGATTGTTTCCCCATCTGTTTTGCCTTGAAGTGATGGCACCAGATGCCATGAGCTTAGTTTTCTGAATGTTGAGCTGTAGGCCAGCTTTTTTACTCTCCTCTTTCAATCTAGAGGATCCTCAGTTCCTCTTCACTTTCTGCCATAAGGGTGGGGTCATTTGCGTATCTGAGTTTACTGAAATTTCTCCCTGCAATCTTAATTCCAGCTTGTGCTTCATCCAGCCCTGCATTTCGCATGATGTACTCTGCATATAGGTTAAATAAGCAGGGTGACAATATATATAGCCCTGACATACTCCATTCCCAATTTGGAACCAGTCTGTTGTTCCATGTCTGGTTCTAACTGTTGCTTCTTGACCTGCATACAGATTTCCCAGGAGGCAGGTAAGATGGGCCTGGTATTCCCATGTCTTGAAGAATTTCCCACAGTTTGTGATCCACACAGTCAAAGGCTTTGGTTTAGTCAATGAAGCAGAAATAGATGTTTCTCTGGAATTCCCTTGCTTTTTCTATGACCCAACGGATGTTGACAATTTGATCTCTGGTTCCTCTGCCTTTTTTAAATCCAGCTTAAACATCTGGAAGTTCTCGGTTCATGTACTGTTGAAGCCTGGCTTGCAGAATTTTGAGCATTACTTTGCTAGCACGTGAGATTAAGTGTAATTGTGTGGTAGTTTGAGCATTCTTTGGCATTGCCTTTCTTTAGGATTGGAATAAAAATTGACCTTTTCGAGTCCTGTTGCCACTGCTGAGTTTTCCAAATTTGCTGGCATGTTGAGTACAGCACTTTCACAGCATCATCTTTTAGGATTTGAAATAGCTCAACTGGAATTCCATGACCTCCACTAGCTTTGTTTCTAATGATCGTTCCTAAGGCCAACTTGACTTTGCACCCCAGGATGTCTGGCTCTAGGTGAGTGATCACACCATCATGGTTATCTGGGTTTTGAAGATCTTTTTTTGTATAGTTCTTCTGTGTATTCTTGCCACCTCTTCTTAATATCTTCTGCTTCTTTAGGTCCATACCACTTCTGTCCTTTATTGTGCCCATCTCTGCATGAAATGTTCCCTTGGTATGTCTAATTTTCTTGAAGAGATCTCTAGTCTTTCCCACGGAGCTCAAGGGTATTAATTAATTCAGTACTGGCATCTACTATCCAAAAGCAGTTGAAGGGAGAGGGAGAAAGAAAAAGGCAGGGACTCAATAGACTTTTTAAAAAGTGAATAAATGAAGACATACTCCATAGTGAACCCTGATTATAATGAGCCAATAAATTTTTAAAATGTCATCAAGATTAAAATGGATTGCTTGGTCTCTAATTTGGAGGAGAAGTTTAAGCACAAAAATATACAGATGGCATAAGAATGACACCATCATATGACTGGGAGAGAAAGAAAGTGTGTCTAGTTTAAGAGCTTTGTAAAATGAAACAAGAAATGCCTTCCTGGGGCCTCTTCCTGTCTACAGGCTTGGATCTTGTGCTTGTTTACAAATAAGACCAGCAACTAATAGTTATTGTTTACCAGGTATAATGCCATGCACTCTACATACATTATCCCATTTAATCTCCCCAATAAACACATGAAGAGGTTATCACACTTTACAGATGAACTTGGTAAGTGTAAGGCATGAAGAGATTAACTTTTTAAAAGGTAACACAGCTAATTCTTTGTAAAGCTCTGACACTAAGTTAGGATGTTTGATTGCTAAGTATAAGTTTTAAACCATTTTGCTATGCTGTATCTTTGTAGAAAATATGAACAACTGCATTAGAAAAAAAGTTTGCATAAATCAACTTGTTTTGGGGGCTGGCTTGAATAAGCAATGTTGGGATAATGACTGTAGAACAGTCCTTCCCCCTATCTACCTGAAAGTTTTTCTATCCCAAGATAATCTCAATAATTTTCCCTAGATACCAGTCAAGCTCTATTGGTCACACAACCCATTATTCATTTAATCATTTCATGGCAAAATATATGTAGCATAAAATCAAGCTCTAACGGAAAAACAACTTACTGTTTGTTTAAAGGTAAAATATATGCAATACAATATTTAACACTTTAACCATTTTAAAGAGTACGATTCAGCGACATTAAGTACATTCACAATGTTGTGAAACCATCACCATTGTCCATGTCTGCAACTTTTTCATCATATCAAAGAGAAGTCTCCATCCATTAAAAATAATGTCTCACTCTCCCCTTCCCCTGGTAACCTTTATTATACATTCTCTCACTGTGAGTTTGCCTATTCTATATACCCCATATAAGTGGAACTAGACAAATTTGTTCATTGTGTCTTGCGTATTCCACAAAATATGTCTTCCAAATTCATTCATGTTGTATGATGTATCAGAATTTCATTCCTTTTAAAGGATGACTAACATTCCACTGCATGTACATACCACGCTTTGTTTAGTCAACTGTCAATGGACACTTGGTTGTTTCCATATTTTTGCTACTGTGAATAATACTACTATGAACACTGGTATACAAGTGTCTGAGTTTCTGCTTTCAATTCTTTGGGGTATATATCTGGAACTGAATTGCTGGATCACATGGTAATTCTATGTTCAACAATTTGAGGAACTGCCCAACTGTTTTCTATCACAGATGTACCACATTTTACATTTCAAAAAGCATTGCCTATGGGTTCCAATTTATCCACATCTTCATTAATGCTTATCATCTTCATTTTGGGGGGGTTTAGGACAATTAGTTATTCTCATTAATGTGAAGTGGTATCTCACTGTGATTTTGATTTTCCAAAGGCTAGTGATGTTAAACATCTTTTCACGAGTTTATTGCCCATTTATGTATCTTCGTTAAAGAACTGTCTCAAGGCCTTATTTTTGAATGAGGTTGTTTTAAGCAGTCTTTATGTACACTGGTATTAATTCAGTATCAGATACATGCTTTGCAAATATCTTCTCCCATTCTGTGGGTTATCTTTTACTCTCTTTATAGTCTCTTTTGAGTCGTAAAATTATTAATTTTGGTAAAACCTAATTTTTTTCTTCTCTGCCTGTGTATCTGGTGTCACATTAACAATATCATCAGTGAATCCAATGTCATAAAAAAATTTCCCTATCTTTTCTTCTTAGCTTAGCTTAGCTTAGAGTTTAGTCTTAGCTCTCATATTCAAGTAGTTGATGCATTTTTAGTTAATTTTTGTATAAAATGGAAGGCAAGGATCTAAATTCATTCTTTTTCATGTAGATATCCAGTTTTCCCAACATAATTTGTTGAAAAAACTGTCTTTCCCCTCACTGAATAGTGGTGGTGTCCTTTCAAAAATCATTTGACCATATATGAGAAGGCTCATTTCTGGGTTCTCTGTTCTTCCCCATAGCTCTATACATCTGCTCTTATGTTAGCACCACAATGTTCTGAATATCGTAATTTTCAGTAAGTTTTGAAATCAGGAAGTTGTGAGTCCCTTAACACTGTTCTTGTTCTCAAGATTGCTTTGGCTACTAGGGGGTCCTCTGAGATTTTATATGAGTGTTAGGATTGGATGTTTGTATTTCTGTAAAAAGGCAGATGAGATTTTGATAAATACTGAGTTTGCAGATCACTTTGGATAGCATTGTCACTTTAACAATATTAACTCTTCTAATCCATGAACATGGATTATCTTTCCACTTATTTATGCCTTTAATTTCTTTCAGTCAAATTTTGTAGTTTTCAATGTACAAGTTATTGTCTCATTAGTTATTTCTAAGTATTTTATTATTTTTAATGCTATTATAAATGGAAATGTTTACTTAACATCCCTTTCAAATTGCTCATGTAAGGAAACTCAATTTTGTGTTGATTTTGTATCTTGCAACTTTGCCAAGTTTGCTATTAATTCTGGGGTTTTTTTGGTGGAATCTTTAGAATTTTTTACACATAAGACTGTACCATTTGTGAACAGAGACAATTTACTTCTTCCTTTCCAATTTATATGCCTTCCTTTTTCTTGCCTAACTGTTCTTGATAGAATTTCCACACCATCTTGAACAGAAGTGGTGAACCGAAGCATATTGTCTTGTTCTGGATCTTAGAAGAAAAGTTTCTTATACCAAGTATGACGTATCCATATACGTCATATATGGATTCTTCATATATGACCTTTATCATGTTGAGGAAGTTTCTTTCTATTCCTACTTTGCTGAGTGGTTTTAACATGGAAAGGTGTTTAACATGGAAAGGAAATTTTCTCAAATGCTTTTTCTATGTGTTGGGATGATAATGTGGGCTCTTTTTTGTTCATTCTATTAATATGTTGTAGCATATCAACTGATTTTCTTATATTGAACCATCTTTGCATTCTTGGAATAAACTGCACTTTGTCATGGTATGCTATGCTATGCTAAGTCACTTCAGTTTTTGTCCGACTCTGTGCAACCCCATAGACGGCAGCCCACCAGGTTCCCCCGTCCCTGGGATTCTCCAGGCAAGAACACTGGAGTGGGTTGCCATTTCCTTCTCCAATGCATGAAAGTGAAAAGTGAAAGTGAAGTCACTCAGTCGTGTCCGACTCTTAGCAACCCCATGGACTGCAGCCTACCAGGCTCCTCCGTCCATGGGATTTTCCAGGCAAGAGTACTGGAGTGGGGTGCCATTGCCCTCTCTGTTGTCATGGTACATAATCCTCTTAAAAGGCTGCTGAATTAAAACCTTGTAGCTCTGTAATCACCATAGCTTTCTAAAGGAAAATTCTGAGTTACTACCACAAGGTGTAAGGCCCAAACAGAATCTAGCAACTTCACTGGCTGGATCAAACGGGGATCAGAGTTTGGGGAGGGTGAGGCTGCTGGAAGTTAGTTCTGGAAGGGCAAAGTTCTGGAAAGGAGGAAGCTAGACCAAAAAAAAGAGAGTACAAGACAGACTGCCAGGTATTCGCATGAGTCTACTGAGAGGCCATGTATACATTAAGTGAAACTCCACGAGGGTAGACAAATAAAAACTAGTAACAGGCTAAGCAATTCTCAAAAGTTAACACAAGGTAAAGAGACCTTTAACCAACCAGAATCAAAATCCTCAGTGATAATTCAGTGGCAACCCACTTAGAACATTTGGAGGGTTCAACTATTCCTGAAGTGAATGCTACTTTAGATTCACCCTAGAAAAGTTTATAAACAGTCCTAAAGAGGTAAAACTGATCTGCAAGTTACTTAACTGCTTACCAAAACAAATTCAACAATGTAATACTAGAAATGTTAATACAACAAAACAAAATGCAGACACTGAGCAATGTAACCAGTCACAACATCCAAAATCTAATTAAAAACTTTTAACATGCTGAGAAGAAAACGAGGGTCCATATAGTCAAAGCTATGGTTTTTCCAGTAGTCATATATGGATGTGAGAGTTGGACCATAAAGAACGCTGAGTGCTGAAGAACTGATGCTTTTGAACCATGGTTCTAGAGAAGAGTCTTGAGAGTCCTTTGGACAGCAAGGAGATCAAATCAGTCAATACAAGGAAATCAACCCTGAATACTCATTGGAAGTACTGATGTGGAAGCTGAAACTCTGATACTTTTGGCCACTTGATGCAAAGAGCTGACTCCCTGGAAAAGACCCTGATGCTGGGAAAGACTGAGGGCAGGAGAAGAAGTGGGCAACAGAGGATGAGATGGTTGAATGGCTTCATCAACTCAATGGACATTAGTCTGAGCAAACTCCGGAAGATAGTGAAGGACAGGGAAGCCTGGAGTGCTGCAGTCCATGGGGTTGCAAAGAGTCAGACTTGACTGAGTGACTGAACAACAAGGAAAGAAGAAAACATGACCTAGAATCAAGAAAAAAATTGGTCAAGAGAAAGAGAATCAGAAATATGAAACTAGCAGACAACGATGTTTAAAAGGCTATTACAACTATGTGAAAATAAAGGAAGTCAAACATAATGAGAAAACGGAAGTTTTTTCCTCAAATATTGAAGTTGCCTTCATTTTGAGCTGATTTTTTTGTGTGGCATAAAACAGTAGTCCAGTTCCATTCTTCAGCATTCAGTTTTTTCCAATATCATTACTGAAGATATAAATGATACATTTATCATTCTTCCACTGTATAGTCTTAGCTCCTCCATCACAGATTAATCGATCATATGCATATGGGTTTACTTTCTGGACTCTATCTTGTTCTATTGATCTGTGTGTTAAAATGGAAGCTCTTTTAGGAAAATGAAACTAATAAGTTTAAAAACTGCATGTCTGAAAGGAAAAATACACTAGATGTGAATGACAACAGATTCGATACAACAGGAGAAAAGTGTAGGGGAACCACAGTAACACGTGGGATAATGGTACATGGTTTAATACATATGTAACTACAGTTCCAGAAGGAGAAGAAAAAAGGGAGATAGAAAAAAATGTCTGAAGAAAACAACTGGCTCAAATTTGATGAAAATATAAATGAATCTGAGAAGTTCAAACTCCAATCAGGATAAATACAAAAGAAAACAAACACACAAACACTAATACATATCATAGTCACATTGCTCAAAACCAGGTATAAAGAGAAAATTTTAAAAGCGGTCAGAGGGAAAAAGGACATAGTAAGTATAAAGACATCATAGACTCAACAGACGAGTTTGAGCAAGCTCCGGGAGATGATAGACAGGGAGCCTGGCGTGCTGCAGTCCACGGGTTCGTAAAGAGGAGGACATGACTGAGCAACAACCAAGTACAGAGGAGTAAAGATAAGAACGACAATAGACTTCTCCTTAGAAACAATGCAAGCCACAAGTCAATGAAGCATCATCTTAAAATGCTAAAAGAAAAATACAAATTAACTTATAATTCTATGTCTAGTGAATACAGCCTTCAAAAGTAAGGCAAAATAAACACTTTTTCAGAAAAACAAAAGCTGTCAGAACGTGACATAAGCAGATTTATACTACGATAAATATTAAAGAAGTCTGTCAGGCAAAAACATAAATACGGAACAGAAGCTTGGATATGAAGGAATGAACACCACTGGAAATCATAAATATATGGGCAAATGCACCTTAAAATTAAAAGGATGAACACAGATATACTAAGCAGCTGGACTGGTCCCCTGAATGTAATAAAAAGTAAACTTTAGAATAAGGAAAATTACAAGGGATAATTAAGGGACATTTCCTGATTTTAAAAAAAGGAGTCAATTCATGAGAAGACATTAAAACACTAGATATGGATGCACCAATAACAGAACTTGAATATCAATGAAACAAAAACTGAAATGAGAAAAAGGCAAGTCAAAAAAGACTTGCAGGATTTTCCTGGTGGTACAGAGGATAAGAAACCGCCTGCCAGTGTCTGGTCAGGGAAGATTCTGGTCAGGAAGATCTGGTCAGACCAGATCAGTCCCTGGTCTGGGAAGATTCACATGCCATGGAGCCACTAAGCCCATGCACCACGACGACTAAGCCCACGATCCAGAGCCCAGGGGAGCCGCTGCTACTGAGGCAACTACTGACCCCACGTGCTGGAAGTACTGAAGCCCAAATGTGTAGAGCCTGTACTCTGCAACAGGAGAAGCCACTGCAATGAGGAATACAGGCACCACAACTGAAGAGCAGCCCCTACTCACTGCAACTAGAGAAAGCCCATGCACAGCAACGGAGACCTGGTGCAGCCATAAACAAATAAAACTTTTTCAAAAAGGACATGTGGATTTCAACATTTCTCCCTCAGTAATTGACAGAACAAATAAACAGAAAAGTCAGTAAAAATATGGCATCTTTGAATAACACTAAGAACGAACTTAACCTAATTTACATTTACAGAACAACATACTCAGCAACTGTAAAATAAACATCCTTTTGTAGCACACAGGAAATGTTCACAAAGACTGATGGTAGGTCAATAAAGTCAGTCCAATAAATTTCAAAAGATAGAACTGAAATCAATAAAAATAACTATATTAGTCTTCTTGGGCTGACATAACTAAATACCACAGACCGAGTGACTTAAAAGAAATTCTATTCTGGAAGCTTAGGAAGTCTAAGATCAAGGTACCAGCAAGACAGATTTCATTCTAAGGCCTCTTCTCTTAACTTGGAGGTGGCCACCACCTTGCTCTCGCTCCTATGACGTCTTTGTGTATGCACAAGGACAGAGTGAGCTCTCTGGGTCATTTTCTCTAAGGACACTGATTCTATAAGATCAGGGCCCAATTATTATAACTTCATTTAATCTTAATTACTTCAATAAAAGGGTCTGTCTCCAAATACAGTCACATTAGAGCTTAGGGTTTCAGTATATGAATTTTGGAGGGACACAAACATTGTCCTCAACAATAAAGATATCTTAAAAAAAAAAAAAAATCCCTAAATGTTTGGAAAGCAAATAACCCATGAGTTAAAGATGAAATTATAAGGAAAAATAGAAAACATCTTAGCTGAATGACACATTAAAAAAATTTTACATTGTGGTACACAAAATTATTAATAAAAACTAAATAAATGAAGCTCTACCATGTCTTGGACCAGAAGTCTTAGTACTTATAAGATGCAATTCTCCATAAATCAAAATAGATTCTAATTTACTTTTTTATTGAAGTACAGTTGATTTACAATATTGTGCTAATTTCTGCTATAAAGTGACTCCGTGATACATATATATATATATACTTTCATATTCTTTTCCATTAAGGTTTATCACAGGATATTGAATACAGTTCCCCGTGCTACAGAGTAATACTTTACTGTTTATCAATTCTATAGTTAATAGTTTGCATCTGCTAATCCCAGCTCATAATCTACCCCTCCACCACCCGACCTCCCCCTTGGCAACCGCAAGTCTGTTCTCCATGTCTGGGAGCTTGTTTCCGTTTCACAGAACACTTTATTTGTGTTACACTTTAGTTTCCACATATAAAGTGATACCATATGGCATCGGTCCGTCCCCTTCTGACCTCACCGAGTACGAAAATGTCCAGGTCCATCTATGTTGCTGCAGATAACGTCATTTCATAAAACAGTAACATTCTCATGTAATCCCAATCAAAATCCCACCAGATATTTTTATAGAAATTGGCAAGCTGGTTCTAAAATTTACATGGAAATTTATACTCTGGGTTTTTTTTTTTTAATTTACATTGTTAAACTTCTATTTTATAATGGTCAAAACATTTTTGAAAAGGAACAAACAAAATTGGAAGGCACACTTTATTTCAAGGCTTACTAAAAAGCTACATTTGTCAACATATTTGTATAGACAAAAACAGGATAATGGAATCAATTTGAACCCAATGCTGGGCCCACATATAAATGCTCAATTTATCTGATACATTAATGTATTTCAATGGTGAAAGGATAATATTTTCAATAAGTGTTGGGACAACTGTGTATGAGACAGACATAAAAAGGAACTTGCATGCTTAACCCCAAATACATGCAAAATAAATTAATTTGAAATGAATCACAGAACTAAACATAAAAGCTAATCTGTAACGTTTTATTAGAAAACATAGAAGAAAATGTTCTTTACCTTGGGGTAGTTAAGATTTCTTAGACATTATACAAATAGTACCAACCATAGGGGAAAAAAGAAAAAAAACCCAACAAACTGTTCTTAAAACTTAAAGCCTTCCACTCTTCAGAACACAAACCCCACTTCCCAAAGCGAAAAGGCAAGTCAAACCAAAAGAAAATATCTGCAGCACATAAACATGACAAAGGACTTCTGTCCAGAATATATAAAGAACTCTTACAGTCTGATGAGAAGACGACAAACAATACAATACAAATGGGTAAATGACTTGAGTACTTTCCAGAATATATATGAAAGGGCAATAAATATATCAAAATATGCTCCATCATCATTTGCATCCAGGAGATGCAAATAAAAACCATTCCACAGCCCCTGTAATGACTAAGATAAAAAGGAAAGATAATATCAAATATTGGCAAGGATGTGAGATAACTGGAACTGTCATACATACCTGGTAGAAGTATAAAATAACACACATATTTTGAAACGCATTTTGGCAATTTCTTTTAAAGCTAAACACACACCCTTAAAACCAGCAAACCCACTCTCAATTATTAGGTATTTAATCAAGACAAATTAAAATACATGTTTACACAAAGAGTCACATGTGAATACTCATAGCAGATTTATTTTTAATAACCAAAACCCCAGAAACAACATAAATGTGAATTAACAAGTGAATGGATAATCATACTATGGTATATCGTGGCATACTTAACACAATGAAATGTGTGTGCTGTGCTCAGTTGCTCAGTGGTGTCCAACTCTGCGACCCCATGGACTGCAGCCTACCAGGCTCCTCCGTCCATGGGATTTTCCAGGCAAGAATACTGGAGTGAGTTGCCATTTCCTCCTCCAGGGCATCTTCCTGACCCAGGGATCAAACCCTCGTCTCTTGTATCTCCTGCATTGGCAGGCAGATTCTTTACCACTAAGCCACCCGGGAAGCCCCATACAATGAAATACTGACAGTAATACCAAATAAATGTGTAAATGAGTGAAAGAAGCCTAAATACACACTGCTGCTGCTGCCAAGTCGCTTCAGTCGTGTCCGACTCTGTGCGACCCCATAGACGGCAGCCCACCAGGCTCCCCCGTCCCTGGGATTCTCCAGGCAAGAACACTGGAGTGGGTTGCCATTTCCTTCTCCAATGCATGAAAGTGAAAAGTCAAAGTGAAGTCGCTCAGTTGTGTCCGACTCCCAGCAACCCCATGGACTGCAGCCCACCAGGCTCCTCCGTCCATGGGATTTTCCAGGCAAGAGTACTGGAGTGGGGTTCCACTGCCTTCTCCGAAATACACACTATATGATCCTATTTCTGTGACATTCTACATTAGGCAAAACTGATCTACAGTGATAGAAATCAGACTAGTGGTTGCCTAGAGCGTGCAGTGAGAGGGCCCACTGCAGGAACACACAGAGAATTTTCTCAAGTGATGAGTCGTGATTATACATATGCATATTATTTGACAAACTTCTCAGAACTTTATACTTAAAATGGATGTACTTTACTACATGTCAATGATACTGCAATAAAATTGATTTTAAAATGAAATCTGATAATTCTCAAGTGCAAAAATGCAAGTATTCTAAGCATCTAATATTTTTAAAATATATTTATTCGGCTGTGTTGGGTCTTAGTTGCAGCACGTGGGATCTTTGTTGCGTCATGCAGAATCTTTTGTTGGAGCAGAGACTCTTCAGTTGTGGCACTCGGGCTCAACAGTTTTAACACATGGGCTCAGGAGGTTGCAGTGTGCTAGCTTAGTTGCTCTGCGGCATGTGGGATCTTGGTTCCCCAACCAGGGATTGAACCTGTCTGTGTCCCTGAACTGCAAGGTGAATTCTTAACCACTGGACCCCCAGGGAAGTCTTTTCTTGTTCAGTTGCTAAGTTGTGTCCGACTCTTTGTAATCCTCTATTACTGACTCACAATTAATCAATAATAAAAGATAGCCCAAAGTTCCTCAAAGCATCAATTACTTGGTAACAACTGAGCAAAAAATGTGATTACATTCCCCTACTTCTCACACTTCTCCACAGAACAGACTATTACTTAGCACTAAAAAGAAATGGACTATCAAGCCATGAAAAAACATGGGGAACCTTAAATGCATGTTACTCAGTGAAAGGCGCCAGTCTGGAAAGGCTACATACTGTATGATTTTCACTGTATGAAACTCTGGAAAGGCAAAACTACAGAGACAGAAAAAAGATGAGTGGTTACTAGGGTTGGGGGAAGGGAGGACTGTAGAGATGTAGCACAGATTTAATGCAGTGAAACTCTCTATGATACTGTAAGATGGACATAAGTCATTCTACACTTCTCTACTTCTGTAGAAGGTACAACACAAAGAGTGAACTCTAAAGTGAACCACTGGACTTTGGGTATTTACAATGTGTCAATGTAGGTTCACCAATTGTAACAAACACTCTAGGGGGGATGTCAATAATGGGGAAGGCTATGCATATGTGACTTCCCTTGTAGCTCAGTCAGTAAAGAATCTTCTTGCCAATGCAGGAGACCTGGGTTCAATTCCTGGGTGGGGAAGATCCCCTGGAGAAGGAAATGGCCACCCACTCCAGTATTCTTGCCTGGAGAATCCCATGGACAGAGGAGCCTGGCAGGCTATATAGTCCATGGGGTCCTAAGAGTTGGACACGACTTAGTGACTAAACCACCATGCATACGTGGGAATGGGGGATATGGAACATCTCTTGACTTTCTTCTCAATTTTGCTATGAAACAAAAATTGCTCTAAATAAATAAAGTCTTAATTTAAAAAAATAATAATTACCACCTCCCTGCTTTTCACCCTTCTACACCTAAGTGTTCCATGTCTCCATGATTCTCAATGTCCTCTTCCTTTTGCCTCTGGAGAAGGAAATGGCAACCCATTCCAGTAGTCTTGCCGGAGAATCCCATGGTCAGAGGAGGCTGGCAGGCTACAATCCACAAGGCTGCAAGAGCTGGACACCAATTAGCGACTAAACCACCACCTTCCTTTTGCCTAGAAACATACTTCACTGAAATGACTGGTTTAATTAACTCTTTACTGCAATAATTAGTTCCAATGATGAATAAAGTTGCTATAAACATCCATGTGCAGGGGACTGGCTTTTGTTGATTTTTCTATGTCCTGTCCCATACAGTACCCAGTACACCTATGGACCTCAGTTGGTGTTAAGTTTCTGTTAAACCATTGGAAGTAACACTCCAGCCAGGAATTCCTAACATTTCTAATTCTGGGGAAATGCAGCAAGGTTAAAAATGTCTCTGTGAGCCTCTAGCAGGCTTTGTCAAAACCTGGGGGGGAAAAAAAAAGGCACAAAAGAAGAGAAATACAGGAGGGAAAGCCCAATGTCCCTAAAATGCCTGTGAGATAGGTTACCGTGCCTTTCCTAGATGACTCAGCTCTTACCCTGCTGCTGCTGCTGCTGCTAAGTCGCGTCAGTCATATCCAACTCTGTGCGACCCCATAGACGGCAGCCCAACAGGCTCCCCCGTCCCTGGGATTCTCCAGGCAAGAACACTGGAGTGGGTTGCCATTTCCTTCTCCAATGCATGAAAGTGAAAAGTGAAAGTGAAGTCGCTCAGTCATGGCTGACTCTTCACGACCCCATGAACTGCAGCCCACCAGGCTCCTCCGTCCATGGGATTTTCCATGCAAGAGTACTGGAGTGGGGTGCCATCGCCTTCTCCGAGCTCCTACCCTAGTAAAGTCTATTTTCTACACAGCAGCAGCAATGACAGGCACCATTAAATTAATTAAAATAATTATTTTTGGTAAACTGCTTAGATAAGTACCTGATACAGAATCAACATCATTTGTAAAACAAAACAAAATAAAATCCCCATTTAATTCTCACAAAGATTCTGAGTGGGTACTATTAATACCCTCATTTTCAAGAAATCAAGGTATAGCGAAGTGAGGTAACTTGCCCAAGCGCACGTAGCTAGCAATGCAGGCAAAAATGCTCTTAATCACTATGCTCAGCTACCCACTGCAATTATATTAAAATTCAATTCTCTTTTGTATCCACAGTGTTGTGCACAGAAACCTGCCCTACGGTCACTGCTCAATATATGTGTAGACTGAAAGAAAGATTCAAATAAGTGACTCAAGAGATTAGTAATGAGGCATCTTTTCACTTAAAACTATTATATTCTCTGGAGAAACTCTGGTCCAAAGATGAAATATGTGACTTTTTATTTGTTACTTCTCCCAAAACAGAGGAACAAGTGTGCATGACAAACAAGGAGAGAATAAGGGAAAATCTTACATCTCAAAGGAACAGAAAGATGGTATAGCAACAAAAAAATGTACTGTGCTCAACTCAGTCCCTCTCCATCCTGGTGCCCCGTCTGATGGAAGCAACAAAGAATATGGCCTATGTGAATGAAAAAAAATACTGTCTTACAACATCAGTAAACAAAGGTTGCTGCAGCCATCAAGCCATCACGTTATAGCCACCCCCGACGGTGAACCTTGAGCAAACTCAGGACTGAAACAGGATGCCTGTCATCAAGCAGTCAGCCACTGCTTGGCCATCTCCAATGAGGTATCCTGAGGAGATTCAGAGCAAGATACAGGATGCTGGCCTTAGAGCTCAGGCGCGTATCAAAGGAATGACTTCGATGAGCCCAGACTTTCTCGTCTTCCCATGTACAGAAGGAAAGACCTGGTGGCTCAGACGGGTGGCGGGTTGGGGGCGGGGGGTGTGGACCCCGCCCGCAAAGAAGACCTGGGTTCGAGCCACAAAGAAAAGCTCTAAATTCATTAATTTGAGATGTCTGGTTTTCTTTACTTAACAGTAATCTTTTGATGTTTTGACTACCTGGTCTTTGTTGCAAAAACTCCTGTATATCCTGGCTCCTCCCTTACCTCTTTGGAGCAGACTGAGAGCTACCTGAGAGGCTTTGCCCTGGCCTTAAGTTCTCAGTTCTATCTGCCAAATAAAACATAACTTTCAACGTCTAGGTTGTGCTTTTGTTTTTTTAGTCAATACCTACCAAAGATGTTTTAGGCAGTACCTGTCAGGATGTACATCAGGGCCTCTTTTCACTGCTCCTACACTTCTCTTTCCAATATATAGGTAAGCATTTGATCTACCTATTCCAGATCCTTCCATAATTTGGCTTCTCCAAGCTGGCTCGCCTGTGGACTTGATGGTTTACTGCAACCAGATTACAACTAATTATACCAATCATTGGTTTAATTTGTTCTCTTTGTTTCCTAATTGTTTGTGCTTTAAGTCTGTGCTACACTTGACTCTGTTAATGTTACTGGTTGTGTTATTTACATCCTGACTATTTTGTAAGATTGTTGTCTCCTGCAGTTACTCCAGGCCTCCAACAAAACTAATGATGTCTTGAGAGTTAAACATATATAACTCTACATAGAATAATTATAATAGTGCAACTCTAGGTATGGGAAGAAGCAACAAGGAAAAACATTTCTTGGATCATAATAAATTAGTAAGACAGGGGATCCAGAGAATTTTAAAGTATCAACAGGGCCTAATCCAGAAATTAGCACCTTGAGTGGCACAGCAACAGAATCTTTGCCTGATCTAGGAATGAGCCTTCCTAGGGAGGTTCATGGGACAAAAATTAGTCATGAAATGTTTCTTCCAAATGTTGGTCAAATTTATGACCAAGATTGTGGATGAAAAAGGTGCCTGCCACTTTGGTACACAAAGGATGTTGCAGCCATCATATTACAGCTGCTTGACAGTGAGCCCTGAGGGAACTCAGGACGGAGACAAACAGGCTGACCCACTGGCAAGCCGTCAGCCACTGCAGCCACCCTCAACGGTGCACCCCAAGAGGACTCAGAATGGGAAAGAACAAGATACTGGCCCTACATACCTGAGGTGTGTATCAAAGGAATGATTTCAATGAACCCTGACTCACATCTTCCCATACACAGAAAAGCCTTAAATTTCCTAACTTGAGATACCTACTTTTCTTTCATTAACAGTAATCTTTGGATGTTCTGACTACCTGGCCTTTGTTGCAAAAACCCCTATAATATTCTGGCTCCTCCTTTACCTCTTTGGAGCACTCCCTCAGAGCTCTTTGAGTAGCTGTCTTGTGGGCCTGAAGTCCCCAGGAAGACTGCCAGATAAAACATAATCCTCAGTGTTTAGATAATGCATTTTTTTTCAGTCACCAGCATCTTTATTCTCTCACTCCACGATAAGCCCTTGTGCAAGAACTGAATGCATATGCCTGGTCTCTACTAGATCATGTCTCTTACTTAAGTGGCACAGTTAAGAACTGGATGTAGGTCTGTGTGACTGTAAATAATCCACCTGTGATGCAGAAGATGCAGGAGATGCCATGGGTTCGATCCCTGGGTCGGGAAGGTCCCCTGGAGGAGAGCATGGCAACCCACTCCAGTATCCTTGCCTTGAAGAATCCCATGGACAGAGGAGCCTGGCAGGCTATAGTCCACAGGTTCGCACAGTCAGACACAACTGAAGCGACTGTGTGACTTAAGCACAATTGAAGCACGCTGTGTGACTTAAGAATCCAGGCTCTGAACCACTCTAGAAAGATCACAGAGTCCTGTGAGAGCATAGGGAGAAAAAAAAATAGTGTTTATTTCTATATTTGCTTCCTTACTTATCTCTCCTCCTTCAACTTCAGTCTGAGCTCTTCTGATTCAAAGGATATATATTTCATTTCCTGTTTTCCTAATGCCTTGCCTGGCACATGCCACAGAGTAGTCAGCAAATGTTCATGAAATGACTAGGCAAATTGATGAATATCAAAAAGTATAAGAATGTTGTTACATAAAGATAACTAGTAACATGGTCTATTTCAACTTTCAAAAAGTCATAAACAAGGTTCTCCACTAAACACAATTTAAGAGAGAAGAATGAATTTGGTCATAATACAATGTAATGGGTAGGAAACTGACTTAAGATTCCAGAAACAAGGAGATGGAATATGTGGAAAAAACACATAGAGTGAGAAAAATATATGCTATAAAAACTGTATCTCTAAAGATTGCTTCAAGGATCAACTTTAATAAGAATTTTTTAAAGACAGATGTAGGAAAAAAAAGTTGATAGATGCTCAACTATAGAAACATTTTGTAAAGCCATGTGACTAGGCAGCACAGCAGCCTAGTAAATGCAGCTACTATACTAGGAGGTAGTATATAGAACACTGGGATCAACAGATCTGGGTTAAATTCTGGGCTTTTGAAACTTACTGACTTTAGAACTTGGGCAATGCTTAACCTCTCTGAGAGACAATTTTCTCATTTAATAATCACCACTCATGGTGGTTTTGAAGAAAAAAAAGGTATATACGTATGTGTGTGTGTACGAAATAACTAGCATACTGCCAGAAAGATGATACGGATTAATACTGTTCCATCGCATTATCCTCTGCAACTCCCTTAAAGAAAATAGAAAAACAGAAATTCTGTTCCCTTTTTAAAGATGGTAATCAGAAGCAACTTGTTGAAACTTATTGAGAACTCAGTCCTGAACAAGAGAAACTAATACCCAACATGAAGTAAAAAAATCTAGATTAAATTCATTGTCATACTTCTTAGAGTAACTGAGTCTTTCCAACATTAAGAACTCAATTTGATAAAGGAAAAAGCGGGAGGCTTTGAGACTATAATCAAGCTGGATTTCTACAGAAAGAAAAGAGTGTTCGATAAAGGACAAAAAGTGAACTCTTCAAATCTTTAAAGGCATTTGAAATTTCAACTGGTTCTTTAGACCACTTACTGTTGGTTAAAAATGGCAGGACTCATGAAACAACACATGGGATGGGCCAAAGAATCATGACCTCTTGGAGGAGGACGAAACTTCCAGTCATCCAACCTGAGGCTCTCCTTACAAGGCTCAGGAAGAAGGCATAGGATAGGTGCCAAGCTACGTATCAAGCTTCTTTTTGCCTCACCAGATACTCACTTCATTGTCATAATTTTTCCAAGATTTTATTTCCTGTGTAGTAAGCAAGACCAGACAGAACAGGTTCATTTGCCTTGCAAAATGGGCCCAAACACTGGAATTATCCAAGACCCTTGTCCCTGACAGAACACTCACACACAAAAACAAAAGTATATACATTCTTGCAATTACTTGATTAAATTATCAGGTCCCTGCAAAGGAAGCTGTACTGAAACAAAGAGTGAGGATACCGCCTACACACAGAAATGTGAATTTGGAACTAGAGGCTTTTCCTAGTTTGCTATTTTGGGACTACCCAAAAAGAGAAAAGACCGCTACTTTGGGACTACCCAAATTACTGGAAGCTTCTAGGCGTGATAACTGACTTATTCCCTATATATCTTAATGATGACACAGTGAGGAAAAGTGGAGTCAGACTGTGAGACTTCTTGGGAACACCACATAGCAGGTAACTAGCTATGGCAAGTTGAAACCTTGTTAAATGAACCAACCAAACTTCAAAAGTCTGTGGCTCTACTCATCTAAATTTCTTAAAGTTTATAAACTTTTATGGGTAAAACATGAAAATGCTTAGAAAAAATTAAAAGTCTCTAGGTGAATAAATGCATTCATTTTGAATAAATGCACAAACAAAACAGAAATTAAACAACTCTGAGGTGAGATATATTAGCTAAAAAATTATTATTAATTATTCCTTTGATGCTTTTCCTAATTCCAATAATTCAGAAAAATGGTTATACTAGGAATTTCAGGTCTGTAAGATCAATAGGATCAGAAAAATTTCAGTGAATGGTCAGCTGAACATCAGCAACACTGTTATGTAACTACCAAAAAAGGTGAAGTGATATTACACTAAAAAATATTTAGTGACTGAAATAAGCAAGAGAATATCAGAGTGCTGCTCTGCTCCAGTCAGGTGATTCTGATAATATTGCAGATACTACATTGATGAAACTATGTTAAAACAGGTTAAATTCTTAAGCAGGAAACAAGAATCAAACCTCAAATCAAAACACAAGAGAACTAATGTAACAACTAGGGATATTTAGGCTTAGAAGGAAGAGACAAAACAGGAATACAACCAGCTGCCTTTAAATACTTGCAACTACCATTGTTTCAATTGGCCCTAGGAGAACAAGTACCAATGGATGAAAAGTACTGAAAAACAGATTTTGGTTTAACAACAATTTTCTATGTTAGTCTCAAAAGTCAATAACCATTAACAGGAAGAGAAGGAGAAATTTAAGTAAGAGAAGTATACCTAAGAGATTTGGGCATACTGAATGAGCCTTTGACAAAAGTTTAGGAGCTCCTATGAAGCATGGCATTTAACCATGCAGATTGGCAATAAATTACACTCTCATTAAGCTGATTTCTAATTTTTTATAACAAGAAAAAAGACAAAGATGATTCTGGGCCATATTTTATGAAAAATAATCTATAAGTTGTAGTCAAGCTACTAAAAAATTTCAGATGAGAAAAGACGGACTGATTTAGGTAGTAGTGATGGCAACAGACAGGTGTGCATGGCTTACAAAAACATCTCAGGTAGAGTGCCTGGTACTTGATGAGCTGTTGGAGACTTGAAATAACATTATTTAGCAAGACTTACTGTGTTAATCTATTCATTTATTTCCTAACAATAAAAACAAGAGTATGAACACATAGTGTTTACCACGCAATGTTCTAAATATTTTACAGATTAACTGATTTCATCCTTATACCCCTTAGAAATGTACTCTATTATGCACACTTTATAAATGACAAATTAAAGCTTATATCAGTAAAGTTAGCTAATGAGTATCAAAGAACTAGTAAGAGGTTAAATAAACCCAAAGCTTCAGCTCTTAAAGCACTAGACAGCTATAAAGGAAAGGCAACAAAAGCCAACGTGGGCAGCAATGTTAAGAGCCTAGTGGAGTGAAGAGCATCAGGAGATGAGAGGACTATGGGTGAAAATGAAGATTTGGTAGTATCAGAATCACATGACAGGTTTGTTGGGAGGAAAAGAGGAAAAAGCCCGAACAATTGCACTGAATCCAAATTCAGAGAGATGGGTTCTAGGAATTAACTTTTTTTTAAAAAAAGGAAAAACCAAACAAAGTTGGATAATTTTGAGGCGAAACCAGCTTTGGGAACATTTGTAGTGGATCTCTAAGGTCTCTTTCTGCTTCAGCATTCCAGTTAACCCTCTGAATGAATTTTCCAGAAATGAAAGGCGGGAGGGAGGAATACCAGCACCGAGAAAACGGATGTGCAATTACAGTCCACACCATTTATGCTCCTATTTTCACTAAACGGTCTCTCAGAAATAGGGACAGAGCTGACAAATGAGGGGTGTGGTGTTCACCAGTGCTGGCTAAAAAAGTAGGCTTCCCCACCCCACCCCCCCACCCCCCAGGATTTTCCAGTACCATTAGCAGAAAGAAACCCCTCCTGACTATAAAAACAGGTGGTCACGACAGGGAAGCCTGGCGTGCTGCAGTCCACGGGGTCGCAAAGAGTCGGACACGACTGAGCGACTCAACCAACAACCGACTGCAAAATTAGGTGGATGCCTCAGATCCTCTCAGGCTAACGCCGGATGCCAAGACAAGTCATCCATTTGCTCACAAATGCTTCAGGAAACCTCTTGGTTGGGGGCCGTCTTCTCCGGGGCCAAAAGAATCCGGCTCCGCTGAAGAGGTGTTCGCTCTGCAATTTACAGCCTCAAGAACTCTACTCTCAAGCGACGATTACTTCTGCACATACCTGACGGTCCTCTGGTGAGATTGATCTCTTCCTCGGTAACCAAGTAATCCACTCTTCCGTTCATATTTTACTCTGGCTTCCCGACCGGGGTCAGCGAGGATCGGCGCAGGTGAAGGTTGAGAAGCCCTGCCGGCAGCGCCACAACACCGCACTTTCGGTTTCAGCAGCCGCGAACCGGAAAAGGAAGCCGGGCGAGGGGCGAGCGCCAGGAATGCCGGGAGTCGTGGTTCTGGCTGCCGCCCGGCACGAACTCTCACACAGTCCTCAAATCAAACTGTGAGGTGAGCAAGGAACGCGTTTCTGTCCTGATTTTACCATTCCAGACGGATTCGGGGCGGGGCGGGCCGGATAGGAAAGGTTAAGAGACATATAATAGTTGCTCAGTTCAGTTCAGTCGCTCAGTCGGGTCCGACTCTTTGCGACCCTACGGACCGCAGCCCGCCAGGCCTCCCTGTCCATCACCGACTCCCGGGAGTTTACTCAGATTCATGTCCATCGAGTTGGTGATGCCATCCAATCATCTCATCCTCTGTCGTCTCCTTCTGCTCCCGCCTTCAATCTTTCCCAGCATCAGAGTCTTTTCAAATGAGTTAGCTCTTTGAATCAGGTGGCCAAAGTATTGGAGTTTCAGCTGCAAAATCAGTCCTTCCAATGAATATTCAGGACTGATTTCTTTTAGGATTGACTGGCTTCATCTCTCTGCAGTCCAAGGGACTCTCGAGTCATCTCCAACACCACAGTTCAAAAGCATCAGTTCTTCAGCGCTCAGCCTTCCTTATAGTCCAACTCTCAAATCCATACATGACCATAGCTTTGACTAGACGGACCTTTGTTGGCAAAGTAATATCTCTGCTTTTTAATATGCTGTCTAGGTTGGTCATAACTTTTCTTCCAAGGAGCAAGCATCTTTTAATTTCACAGCTGCAGTGATTTTGGAGCCTGAGAAAATAAAGCCTCTCACAGTTTCCATTGTTTCCCCATCTATTTGCCACGAAGTGATGAGACCAGACACCATGATCTTGGTTTTTGAATGATGAATTTTAAGCCAGCTTTTTCATTCTCCTCTTTCACTTTCATCAAGAGGCTCTTTAGTTCCTCTTCGCTTTCTGCCGTAAAGGTGGTGTCATCTGCGTGTCTGAGGTTATTGACATTTCTCCCGGCAATCTTGATTCCAGCTTGTGCTTCTTCCAGCCTGGCATTTTGCATGATGTACTCTACATATAAGTTAAATAAGCAGGGTGACAATATACAGCCTTGACCTACCCCTTACCCAATTTGGAACCAGTCTGTTGTTCCATGTCTGGTTCTAACTGTTGCTTCTTGACCTGCATACAGATTTCTCAGGAGGCAGGTAAGGTGGTCTGGTGTTTCCATCTCTTGAAGAATTTTCCACAGTTTGTTGTGATCCACACAATCAAAGGCTTTGGCGTAGTCAATAAAGCAGAAGTAGATGTTTTTCTGGAATTCTCTTGCTTTTTCTATGATCCAATGAATGTTAATAACTTGATCTCTGGTTCTTCTGCCTTTTCTAAATCCAGCTTGAACATCTGGAAGTTCATGCTTCAAGTACTGTTGAAGCCTGGCTTGCAGAATTTTGAGCATTACTTTGCTAGGATGTGAAATGAGTGCAGTTGTGCAGTAGTTTGAGAATTCTTTGGCATTGCCTTTCTTTGGGATTGGAATGAAAACTGACCTTTTCCAGTCCTGTGGCCACTGCTGAGTTTTCCAAATTTGCTGGCATATTGAGTGCAGCACTTTCACAGCCTCATCTTTTAGGATTTGAAATAGCTCAGCTGGAATTTCATCACCTCCATTAGCTTTGTTTATAGTGATGCTTCCTAAGGCCCACTTGACCTTGCAGTCCAGGATGTCTGGCTCTAGGTGAGTGATCACACCATCGTGATTATCTGGGTCATTGAGATCTTTTTTTGTACAGTTCTTCTGTGTATTTTTGCCACCTCATCTTAGTTTAGGTTCATACTGTTTCTGTCCTTTATTATGCCCATCTTTCCATGAAATGTTCCCTTGGTATTTCTAATATTCTTGAAGAGATCTCTAGTCTTGCCCATTCTACCTGATAAGAGGCTCATTTAGCCTTTTAAAGACTTGCATACATGTAAGAGAGACAGAAGAAAGATTTTAATTACAAGTTTGTTCAAGAAAATTCTCTGTGGAAGGGGAGAGGGGTAAAGGTCTCTCCCTGTTGGTAAGAGGGAAAATTCAGTCTTTTTTTTTCTTTTAAGTCACTACAATAAGACCAGTAAACAGAGTAGTTTCAGGTTTGATTATTAATGTGAATTGGAATGCATTAATTGGAATTGAACTTTTCATTCTTTTACCAATCCCAGTGGCTTAACTCCAGGTTGTTTCTCAAAGTAGAAGCTACTTTGTTTATCAAACAAAACAAGAAAGAGGCAGATTCAGCAGAAAGGCCTTTTATTTGCCAATCTTGAGAAAAGTTAATATGGAGTAGTGGAAAGAACACAGGAGGTGATGTTAGAAGACCTGGTCTCAAGTTTCAGCTCCATCTTCTTCCAGTTGTCTGGCTTTGATCAGATAACTTAATATCTCCCAGTTATGTTTTCCCTGTCTTAAAAAGGGCAAGATAACAGATCTTTAAAATGTTTTTGAAAAGAGTAAATGAGATGAAAATTTTTAAAAATGACTTCTCAACTTCAAACTCAGATTCATGCCATCCTCAACTTGTGGCCCTGCTTAACACATGTTAGTTGAATGAGTAAAGTGATCATAATTAAAAAAAAGTATGGTAAGTGAAAAAAAAAAAAGTTAAGTAGATGACATTGGAATGCCAAGAGAGAAGAGATCAAATTGAAATTGGAAAAGAAAATCAAGAAAGTCATCAATGAAGAAATTTTGAGGAAAATTTCTTATACACTGCATGGTGGTAGGGGGAATCACTATTCTGTACTTGGGAAGATTGCTCTTTTCACCTGAGCACTCAGCTTCAAACGAAATACAAGGAACCATACAATAAAAAGGGTCACCAAATAAATTGAATAAGTATTGATGGTAAAGAATCTGCCTGCGATGCAGGAGACCCGGGTTTGATCCCTGGGTTGGGAAGATCCCCTGGAGAAGGGAATGGCAAAGCACTCTGGTATTCTTGCTTGAGAATTCCATGGAAAGAGAAGCCAGGTGGGCTACAGTCCTTGGGGTCCCAAAGAGTTGGACACGACTGAGAGACTGTCACTTCATTTCGTTGGCAATAAGTGGAGGGACAGATAAAGCATTTAAATTCCCTTTATACATTAATGTAAATATAGTTTTTAAGAATGAGGAAACTTTATAATTCAGCTACAGAGTGACCAATGCAAGAACATATGCTAGTTCCTCATAGGGGTTGGACTGGCTAAGGACGACCAGCTGAAGATTCATGGATTTTAAGTGCTTTTGGATCACTGAAGCTAAAGTGAGAATTTCCTTGCAATGAGTAGAATTTCTTTTCTGTCCCTTGTCACAGTTTCAAAACCTCACAACTTGTATTAATATAACCATTTGGGGTCTACTTTTAACTTGGACTAGTTTAATTTTGGAGTGGGAAATGGCAACCCACTCCAGTATTCTTGCCTGGAAAATTCCATGGACAGAGGAGCCAGAGAGCTTCAGACAGCTTTGCACAACTGAAGCGACTTAGCACACACACATGCGTAGCCTTCAAAGAGCTCACTGTGGTATTTCCCTGGTTGTCCCATGGTTGGGAATCCGCTTTTCAAATCAGGTGGCATCAGTGTATGATCCCTGGTTGGGGAACTAGGATCCCACAGGCCGAGAAGTAACTCGGCCCATGCACTGGAACTACTGAAAGGTTGTTGTTGAATCACGCGAATACACCAGGATTCTTGGCCCCCGGAGGAGAAGAATTCAATCCGGGGCCAGAGACGAGGCTTGATCGCTCAGAGCTTTTGTGTAATAAAGTTTTATTGAAGTATAAAGGAGATAGAGAAAGCTTCTGACATAGGCATCAGAAGGGGGCAGAAAGAGTACCCCCCTGCTAGTCTTTAGCTGGATGTTATATAGTCACTAGCAGTCTGTTAATGAAAGAAAGGGATGTCTTAAAATTCAGATGGGCCATGAAATGATTAACTTGAATCTTGAAGAAGGGCAGACCACCATACAAATAGTTTCATTTACATAGATTAGGGGAACAATATCCATACTGGTTTGTCAAGTAGGTTCTGGGCCAAGAGGTGGAACCGACTTGGAGACAGAGTTTGGGGTAAAGGCATAGTACATTAGCATAGCTTAAGACAAACATTTCCATAAGAAAAAGGCATTGGTTATCTCTAGACTCGAGAATA
This sequence comes from Bos indicus x Bos taurus, assembly GCF_003369695.1. Taxonomy (NCBI): domain Eukaryota; kingdom Metazoa; phylum Chordata; class Mammalia; order Artiodactyla; family Bovidae; genus Bos; species Bos indicus x Bos taurus. Next base: position 75,831,899 of record NC_040085.1, read on the forward strand.
GCTAACTTCAGGCGAAACCAGGTGTCATTATGGCAACACAGTATTTTAAGAGAAACCTCCCTTTAAATTTGTATAGAGAAGGAAAAAATATTGCTAGTTTGTTTCCTCCTGCCGCTTAAGAGAGATAAAAATGTCTGACACTTGCAGGCTATTTCCTCTATTTGGAGACCCCTGGCCTTCCTGCCTGTTACCCTCTCATTCCCCCCTTTTCTTTTAGGAGAATTATGTTGCCTAGGGAAAAGGGGCGTCGTTCTCATTCCATAACTACTTCCGAGCTGACAAGGGGCGTTGTCCCTAAATTGGTGAGGCAACATATTCTCCTAATCCTCATATTGAGGATATCTGATCCAGGGGCCCCAAATAGTAGCTGGAGGAAGCTACAGTAGTACCAGGAGTTTGAGCAACCATTTGTAACTTAAAAGCTTTCATGCGGCTAGAAACGATTCTAGTTATACAATTACAGATGTAGGGAGCAAACAGCAAAAACAAAACAATCAGAATCAAAATTAAAAGTCACATTATGTCCATAGTTAAAGTACAAAGTGTTGCACCAGTCCCTTTGAGGGTTGGTAAATGTCATCAGATGAAGAAGAGGCATCGCATGTGATTGTTGTCGAAGGTATTCAGAGACTTGGAGAAAGTCTTTTTCTTGAAGTGGGGATGTCCACCACGGGAAGCCTTCCACTGACGAAGAGGGGAGCGCTCCGCAGACCCAGCAGTTAGACCGATTGTGGAATGCAGCATAGGAGTGAGCCCAGGACAGGAAGACATTGTCTTGAGGATCCAACGGCAGACTCAGGATATTTGGAGTCAGCAGAAGTAAGCTCACATAGGTTGTCAGGCCCATCCGCTGCCCTGTGCTTAACTCTAGAGCTCGGGTCAGAGCCACAAGCTCCACTAACTGAGCACTGGTTCCCTGGGGGAGAGATTTTGCTTCTAAAACCTGTTCAGCAGTCACCACGGCATAACCTGCTTTACGCTTTCCATCCCGAACAAAAGAACTGCCATCTGTAAATATTTCCATGTCCGGATTGTCTAATGGGATATCCTTTAGATCCTCCCGAGCTGCATAGTTTAAAGTTAGGAATTGAGAACAATCGTGATCAGGTGTTTCATTTTCCTTCTCAGGAAGGAAAGTGGCAGGATTTAAATTTCCACAAACTTTAAGCTTAGTTACTGGTCCTTCTAACAACAATGACTGATACTTAAGAAGCCTACTGTCTGTCATCCAAATATTAACCTTAGAATTTAAGATTCCACTCACATCATGAGAAGTCAGTACAGTAAGGTTTCGTCCATTAATTATTTTTAAAGCTTCAGGTGCTAATAAAGCTGCTGCCCCAATTACTCTTAGGCAGTGGGGCCACCCATGTGAAACTACATCTAATTCTCTGCTTAGACTACTGAGCACATGTGCTCTGTCTAGAGCCCATGCACCGCAACTAGAGAAAGCCTGAGTGCCGGAATGAAGACCCAGTTCAGTTGGGGGAAAGAAAGAAACACAACTCACAGTGAAATGGGGAGAAAGAACAGGAGTGCTCATGGATTGTGTAATTGCGCTGGGGCTTCACATGCATTCAGAGGTATGTCAGTGTAATTCTTTCACTCAATAAACTGAAAAGAGCCATGCTGTCTAAAAAAAAAAAGAAGAAGGATGAGGAAACTTTAATATGTAGGAAGGCAGAAAATAGAGGAAATGGGAGTTTCCACTAAGAGAAAACAATTAAGAAAATCTGTGGAATCAGGGGAGTCATGTTGTTTCCGAATGCAAGTCCGTGCGCCTAATACACAGTGAGGCCAAACAATATGTCCCACCTAAGAATTATTTTTCTCCTCCGAATTAACGTGTTATCTAAAGCTAAACACATTTTACATGTAGATGTACAGCTAATGGAATGTTGATTTTACATGTGTAGAATAGCAGTCAAGATTTTACTTTTTTGCTATGTTATTATTTCTTTGTCCCAGCACTACATATTTATAAGATATTCCTTTACTTTGTACCTTTTTAAAAAATTTATTTACTCATTTATTTATTGGGCAAATTTGGTGTTGACCTCTGTATGTTTTTTTTCTGGACTATTATTTAAAATTTTGTCTGTTATCCTTACACATGCTTGTGTGCATGCTAAGTCACTTCAGTCGTGTCCAACTCTTTTCGACCCTATGGACTGTAGCCCAACAGGCTCCTCTGTCCATGGCATTCTCCAGGCAACAGTAGGAGATCTTCTCAACCCAGGGATCAAACCCACATCTCTTCTGTGTCCTCCATTGGCAGACAGGTTCTTTACGGCTCAAGCCACCTGGGAAGCCCTGTCCTTGCAAACATACCTTAATTAGGATCTTGGGTAAATCTTGGCCCTTTAAACTTCCAACATAAACTTGAGAATCATCTCAGGTTTTACAAAATGGCTGTTGAAACTTTGATTGGGTTGCATTAGATTTTTACACCAAGATGGAGCAAGATTATATCTTTATGATTCTGAATCCTCTAACCCATGACATGGATTATCATTACATTTATTTTCAGTCACTTTAACCTCAGAAAATTTTTTTTTTCTGTGAAATAGTCTTGAATACCTTTATTCAATGTAAAAATTGGATACTTTTAAGCTATTATGAATTGTTTCTGAAACTTTCCAGTTTTTTATCCTGGTATATAGAAATAAAATTGATCTTTGTTGACCTTACATCTTACAAACTTGTTAAACTAATTTGTCAATTCTAATAACTCATTTGTGAAGGCTTTTGGATTTTTCATACAAACGATCACATTCAAATAATGACATTTAAATTTTTCTTTCCAATCTTTCACCAATTGTTTTCATTTTCTTGCCTTACTGGATTGGCTAGGACTTCTGGTAACGTTGTTGAATAGAAATGATAAGAGTTAAGAATTCTGTGGAAATCCTTGATCTGATCTTACAGGGAATGATTTCAACATTTCACCATTAAGCCTGACATTTTTGGGGTAGGATTTCTATAATCTTGAATCAAAATAAAAAATTTCCCCTCCATTTTTAGTGTTATCGTTGCAGGAAGGGGGACTCCTTCCGGGGCCTGAAACTGGGCTCTTGTCTAACACTCAGAAATGAATTGTCTGAGGAGACACATGTGCTGATAAAGCCAAGAGATTTTATTGGGAAAGGGCACCCGGGTGGAGAGCAGTAGGGTAAGGGAACCCAGGAGAACTGCTCTGCTGCGTGGCTCGCAGTCTCGGGTTTTATGGTGATGGGATTAGTTTCCGGGTGGTCTTTGGCCAATCATTCTAATTCAGAGTCTTCCCTGGTGGCGCACACATCGCTCAGCCAAGATGGATGCTGGCAAGAGGGATTCTGGGAAGTGGACGAACACTCGGTGTGTCCTTTCGACCTTTCCCGAACTCTTCCGGTTGGTGGTGGCTTATTAGTTCTGCATTCCTTATCAGGATCTCCTGTCATAAAACAACTCATGCAAATTGTTACTATGGTGCCTGGCCAGGGTGGGCGGTTTCAATCAGTGTGCTTCCCCTAACACTATTAGTATGTGAGGTGACCTAAAAAATTTCTCCTGATTGCTTTCATGGTTATTTTCCTTTTCACTGCTTTTGGCAAATTTTCCATGATGTGTATTTATGTTATTGTTGTTATTATTACTATCATTACTACTACCACCACAGCTACATCTATTCTGTGTGTAGCTTGTAGCATTTTTTGAGTTTGCAGCTTATCTTTCATGAGATTTGGCAAATTCTCACCATTGTTTTGTTCAAATGTTGCTTTTGTTCCATACATTTTTTATTTGTGTTCTAGAACTTCAGTTGTATGTAAGTTAGATTTTCTCACATCATCCTCTTTTTATCTGGGCTTCCCTCATGGCTCAGTGGGTAAAGAATCTGCCTGCAATGCAGATTCGATTCCTGGGTCAGGAAGATCCTCTGGAGGAGGAAATGACAACCCACTCCAATATTCTCGTCTGGAGAATCCCACGGTCAGAAGAGTCTGGCAAGCTACAGTCCATGGGATCGCAAGAGTCAGACACAGCTTAGCAACTAAACCACCACCTCTTTATATTTAACCCTCTCATCACTGTCTTAATCCTTTCATGTCTCCATGTTTTATTCTGGATTTTTTTTTTCAGAACTTTCTTTCAGTTTAGTAATTCTCTATTCAGTTGTGTTTCATTTCTTACTGTTTTTATCTACTGAATCTTAAACTGCTACTGCAAAGTCACGTGAGTCATGTCCGACTCTGTTCGACCCCATGGACAGCAGCCCACCAGGCTCCTCCGTCCCTGGGATTCTCCAGGCAAGAACACTGGAGTGGGTTGCCATTTCCTTCTCCAATGCATGAAAGTGAAAAGTGAAAGTGAAGTTGCTCAGTCGAGTCTGACTCCTAGTGACCCCATGGACTTCAGCCTACCAGGCTCCTCCATCCATGGGATTTTCCAGGCAAGAGTACTGGAGTGGGGTGCCATTGCCTTCTCAGTCTTAAACACTTGTCATTATATTTTTCATATTAGAATTCTGTTTGGTTCTTTTTCAAACTTACTATGTCTTTATAGCTTCCAGTTCTTTGCCAAAACTTAAAATCTTGTCTTTTATCTTAAATCTATTAAGCATAGTTTTCTAAGTCTGTGCCTACTATAATAATTAGCTAGCTCTAATAGCTGGAGTCCCCACAGATCTAATATTTGTTCTTTCTGCTGCTTCTTGTTTATGTTACCTTATCTCTTTGTATTCCTAGCTATTTAAAAATTTTTATTGAATACTGTATTTGCAGAATCAGAATTAATTTCTGGCCCAAGATGACATTTTCATTATCCAGAGAGCATTTCGCTTCTTTTCCTTCTGCCAGTGCCCAGAGGCAATAGCAATCCAAAATATTTTGATCCAAATTCAGGGATTGAAATAATTAGATTTTTTAAAAACAGTGAGATATAATTACATGCCATAAAATTCACCTGTTTAAAGCATACTTACAGTTCAAGAGTTTTAGTACACTTGTAGAGTTCTGCAACTTTCACCATAATCTAATCATAGAACAGTTTTATCCAAACAACTTTATGCCATAAAGAAATCCTGTTCCAAGTAGTACTCACTCCTCACTCCCTTCCCAACTCTAGAGAACTGCTAATCTACTTTTGGTTTCCAGGCTTTGCTTTTTCTAGACTTTTCATAAAAAGAATAGCACAGTATGTGGTCTTTTGTGACTAGATTCCTTCAGTTAGCATATTTTCAAGCTTCATTGTGTGGTAGCATGTGTCAATACTTTATTCTTTTTTATTGTTAATAGTATTCCATCAAATGGATATACCATTTTTGTTTATTTATTTATCAGTTAATGGCGTTTGGACTATTTCCACTTTGGTTATTATAAATATTGCTGCTGTGCATATGTATGTACTAGGTTTTGTGTGGATGTTTTAATTTCTTTTGGGTATATGAATTGCTGAGTCACATGGCAACTCTATGTTTAATATTTTAAGGAATTTGCAACTGATTTACGAAGTGAATGGATTCTGGGCTGAAGTTCCTATAAGTGTCAGTCAGCTGCACTTTTAAAAGCAGAAATTGATTTAGTCCATTTGTATTTGGCTGCTATAACCAAATACCATACACTGGGTGGCTTATTTACAACAGTAATTTATTTCTTACAGTTCTGAGCTGAGAAGTCCAAGACCATAGTGCCCACAGATTCAGTGTCTGGTAAGAGCCCAGTTCCTGGCTCACAGAGTTTTCTAGCTATAACCTCATGTGGCAAGAAGGAACAAGAGGGCTCTCTTGAGCTTCCCGTACAAAGGCAGTAATTCCATTCATGAGGGCTTCACTTTCATGACTAATCAACTCCCAAAACCACCTCCAAAATCCATCTCAATAGGGATTAGGTTTCAAGATGAATTTGGAGGAGTTACAAACATTGAGCTCATGGCAGAAATATTCTCAAGGAAAAACAACTCTAAATGCCATGCTCAACTCTGAATTCCTTTCTTCTCTCTGTTCTCAACCTGATAATTATTCTCTATCTTGTTACATATTTTATGCCTTAAGGTAGATTTCTTACTATATATTCTATCTAGATGGTCTAGTTTTCTCAGAGTTTGATCTGAATTACCTAGTCTATCACTATTGGTAGTAGAAGTCCTTTAGTTATTTCTCTAGTTGTCAGTTCTTCCCAACTCTACTGTGAATTCTTTGACAAAAAGGGCTCTGTGTCTTGTTCATTTCTGCAGTACCAGATCCTATCACCTAGTACATATTTTATAAATGTTATGCAAGTCTTAAGTTCTTGCTTTCAAGTATGGAATGGAGGCTGAGTAATTAAAGCTGCTCACAAAATCTGGGACAGCCAGAGAGCCAACCACAGTAACAATGAAGCTAGAGCAAACTTAGGTCCACAAATGGTCTAAGGCAGACCAGGCCATTGTTGCTGACGGGCCCATGCACTGCACTTGTATTACTGATAGCAATAAAGCTACATTCTAGAGCCGCTCCTGGGGAAGTAGAGCTATTGCTACTGCTAAACAGGAAGACCAACAGGAAAAGGAATGGCAGTAGGGAAGAGCAGGGAAAGCTGAGGAAGAGAGTGCAGTAATGGACATGGTAAATTCTGGAGAAACCTGATCTTGTGAAAGAATTGATAAGGAAATTTAGTCTTTTTCCACTCTCAAAAATGTCATCATCCTCCAAGCCATTTAAATTCCACTGCTGTTCAAAAGGATTTCTTCAGTAGCTGCTATGTGGTCCACATGTCCCAACAGCTTCTATGTAAATGACTTTCAAGTAGAACAAGAAACTTGTTAATAAAAAGGATTATATTTCTCATCCACTTACATAGATAAAATTTTTTATAGTAAGAATGCTTCTGAAGAAGCATGGTACTCCTCCAGGAATATCATCTGGTTCTCAGTCATCCTGTCCACAAGTATATCAGATCCAAAACCAAGGAATAACTCTGTAGAGGACTGGGATAATCTGTCTGTGCCACAAAAGACTTTGTTTTTAAATATACTTTGCTATTAATATATACCAAAAGATTTCTATGCAACAGGAAATGAAGAACTATCCAGAATCCAAGTGACTGCTTCATCTCATTTCTTATATATAGGGTCCCTAGAAGGAAATGGCAACCCACTCCAGTATTCTTGCCTGGAGAATCCCATGGACAGAGGAGCCTGGTGGGCTACAGTCCACCAGGTCGCAAAGAGTCGGACACGACTGAGCGAGTTCACTTCACTAAGCAGTCTCTTATCTTTCCACTTTAAAGTCTTCCTCTATTTGATAAGAGTAAGTACTTGGATGGGATGAAGGTACTCCATATTGGCCAGAACTAGAAGTCCTCTACCCATACATTTTTAAAGGGATGGGTATTAGCCTAATATGTAGATATATCATAAGTTATAAACATCAGTGCTTTTTTTTTACATACAGGTTATCTCTTTTTCTTTTCTTCAAAATTACAGATAATATCATAAAGAACATCTATTACTTTGCAGAGGTCCAAATGTTAGGTCAAAAGGGATATTCATATAAATTTTGATAAGTTTATTGAATTCCCATTAAGTTAATTCATAACTTAATTATGTGAATGAGCATCTGTTTTTGTACATTTTCACTAACTTCGTTCTCTTCAGTTCAGTTCAGTTGCTCAGTTTTTTCCAACTCTTTGCGATCACATGAACTGCAGCACGTCAGGCTTCCCTGTCCAACACCAACTGCTGGAGCTTGCTCAAACTCATGTCCGTTGAGTCAGTGATACCATCCAACCATCTCATCCTCTTCTTCTCTTGCCTTAAATCTTTCCCAGCATCAGGGTCTTTTCCAGTGACTCAGCTCTTCGCATCAGGTGACCAAAGTACTGAAGCTTCAGCATCATCATCAGTTCTTACAATGATTACTCAGGATTGATTTCCTTTAGGATTGACTCATTTTGATCTCCTTGCAGTCCAAGCTACTCCCAAGAGTCTTCTCCAACACCACAGTTTAAAAGCTTCAGTGCTTCAGTGCTCAGCTTTATTTATGGTCCAACTCTCATATCCATACATGACTACTGGAAAAACCATAGCTTTGACTATACCAACCTTTGTTGGCAAAGTAATGTCTCTGCTTTTTAATATGCTCTCTAGGTCAGTCATAGCTTTTCTTCCAAGGAGCAAGCACCTTTTAATTTCACAGCTGCAGTCACCATCTGCAGTGATTTTGGAGCCCAAGAAAATATAGTCTGTCACTGTTTCCATTCTTTCCCCATCTATTTGCCATGAAGTGATAGGACCTGATCCCATGATCTTAGTTTCCTGAATGTTGCGTTTTAAGCCAGCTTTTCACTCATCTCTTTCACTTTCATCTAGAGGCTCCTGAGTTCCTCTTCACCTTCTGCTCTGAAGGTGGTGTCATCTGCATATCTGAGGTTGTTGATATTTCTCCCTGCAATCTTGATTCCAGCTTGTGCTTCATGCAGCCTGGCATTTCACATGATGTACTCTGCATATAAGTTAAATAAGCAGGGTGACAATATACAGCCTTGAAGTACTTCTTTTTCAATTTGGAACCAGTCTGTTGTTCCATGTCCAGTTCTACCTGTTGCCTCTTGACCTGCATACAGATTTCTCAGGAGGCAGGTATGGTGGTATGGTATTCCCATCTCTTGAAGAATTTTCCATAGTTTGTTGTGATCTACACAGTCAAAGGCTTTAGCATAGTCAAGAAAGCAGAAGTAGATGTTTTTCTGGAATTCTTTTGCTTTTTCAATGATCCAGCGGATGTTGGCATTTTGATCTCTGGTTCCTCTGCCGTTTCTAAATCCAGCTTGAACATCTGGACATTCTCGGTTCATGTACTTTTGAAGCCTAGCTTGGAGAATTTTGAGCATTAGTTTGGTAGCATGTGAGATGACTGAAATTGTGTGATAGTTTGAACATTCTTTGGCATTGCCTTTCTTTGGGATTGGAATGAAAACTGATCTTTTCCAGTCCTGTGGCCACTGCTGAGTTTTCCAAATTTGCTGACATATTGAGTGCAGCACTTTCATAGCATCATCTTTTAGGATTTGAAATAACTCAGCTGGCATTCTATCACCTCCACTAGCTTTGTTTGTAGTGATCCTTCCTAAGGCCCATGTGACTTTGCACTTCAGGATGTCTGGCTCTAGGTCAGTGATCACACCATCGTGGTTATCTGGGTTATTAAGATCTTTTTTGTATAGTTCTTCTGTGTAATCTTGCCACCTCTTCTTAATATCTTCTGCTTCTGTTAGGTCCATACCGTTTCTGTCCTTTATTGTGCCTATCTTTGCATGAAATGTTCCCTTGGTATCTAATTTTCTTGAAGAGATCTCTAGTTTTTCCCATTGTATTATTTTCCTCTATCTCTTGGCATTGATCACTGAGGAAGGCTTTCTTACCTCTCCCTGATATTCTTTGGAACTCTGCATTCAGATGGGTATATCTTTCCTGTTCTCCTTTGCCTTTCACTTCTCTTCTTTTCTCAGCTATTTGTAAGGCCTCCTCAGACAACCATTTTACCTTTATGCATTTCTTTTTCTGGAGGATGGTTTTGATCACTGCCTCCTGTACAGTGTTACGAACCTCCATCCATAGTTCTTCAGGCACTCTGTCTGCCACCAGACCATTAAGGTTTGGTTTAAATCAAATCCCTACGATTATACAGTGGAAGTGACTTCCCTGTTGATCCAGTGGTGAAGACTCCACATTCTCAATGCAGGGGGCTGGGGCTTGATCCCTGGTCTAGGAACTAGATCCCAGATGCCACAACTAAGAATTTGCATGCCACACTAAAGACCTGGCACAGCAAAAAAAAAAAAAAAAAAAAGGAGAGATCTCACTGATTCATGTTTCTTTGGATGCTATTAAGGTTGAAAAAAATTTTAATGTTAAGTGGTAACTTGCAGTTGTCAGCAAATTTGAAAAACTCAGCAGTGGCCACAGGACTAGAAAAGGTCAGTTTTCATTCCAATCCCAAAGAAAGGCAATGCCAAAGAATGCTCAAACTACCGCACAATTGCACTCATCTCACACACTACTAAAGTAATGCTCAAAATTCTCCAAGCCAGGCTTCAGCAATACATGAACCGTGAACTTCCTGATGTTTAAGCTGCTTTTAGAAAAGGCAGAGAAACCAGAGATCAAATTACCAACATCCGATGGATCATTGAAAAAGCAAGAGAGTTCCAGAAAAACATCTATTTCTGCTTTATTGACTATGTAAAAGTCTTTGACTGTGTGGATCACAAAAAACTGTGGAAAATTCTGAAAGAGATGGGAATACCAGACCAGCTGACCTGCTTCTTGAGAAATTTGTATGCAGGTCAGGAAGCAACAGTTAGAACTGGACATGGAACAACAGACTGGTTCCAAATAGGAAAAGGAGTACGTCAAGGCTGTATATTGTCACCCTGCTTATTTAACTTATATGCAGAGTACATCATGTGAAATGCCAGGCTGCATGAAGCACAAGCTGGAATCAAGATTGCTGGGAGAAATATCAACAACCTCAGATATGCAGATGACACCACCCTTAGAGCAGAAAATGAAGAAGAACTAAAGAGCCTCTAGATGAAAGTGAAAGAGGAGAGAGAAAAAGTTGGCTTAATGCTCAACATTCAGAAAACTAAGATCATGGCATCCGGTCCCATCACTGCATGGCAAAGAGATGGGGAAACAGTGGAAACAGTGGCTGACTACTTTTCTGGGCTCCAAAATCACTGCGGATGGTGATTGCAGCCATGAAATTAAAAGACGCTTGTTCCTTGGAAGGAAAGTTATGACCAACCTAGACAGCATATTCAAAAGCAGAGACATTACTTTGCCAACAAAGGTCTGTCTAGTCAAGGCTATGGTTTTTCCAGTAGTCATGTATGGATGTGAGAGTTGGACTATAAAGAAAGCTGAGCATCGAAGAATTGATGCTTTTGAACTGTGGTGTTGGAGAAGACTCTTGAGAGTCCCTTGGACTGCAAGGAGGTCCAACCAGTCCGTCGTAAAGGAGATCAGTCCTGGGTGTTCACTGGAGGGACTGATGCTGAAGCTGATACTTCAATACTTTGGCCACCTGATGTGAAGAGCTGACTCATTTGAAAAGACCCTGATGCTGGGAAAGATTGAGGGCAGGAGGAGAAGGGGATGACAGAGGATGAGATGGATGGATGGCATCACTGACACAATGACATAGGTTTGAGTGAACTCCAGGAGTTGGTGATGGACAGGGAGGCCTGGCGTGCTGTGGTTCATGGGGTCGCAAAGAGTTGGACACGACTGAACTATAGATGGTTCTATAAGTATGATATTAAATACTTAATATCAGTAAGTATTTCAGTGAATTGATGAATATCAATTGTGTGTCATTTACCGTTCAAACATATTTAAGAGGCCTTGTTTTTGTTGTTGTTGTTGTTACATAAATTAGCCCATTTATTATAGGCTAGCAACATTATCCGGAGAAGGCAATGGCACCCCACTCCAGTACTCTTGCCTGGAAAATCCCATAGATGGAGGAGCCTGGTAGGCTGCAGTCCATGGGGTCTCTAAGAGTCGGACACGACTGAGCGACTTCACTTTCTCTTTTCACTTTCATGCATTGGAGAAAGAAATGGCAGCCCATTCCAGTGTTCTTGCCTGGAGAATCCCAGGGACGGGGGAGCTTGGTGGGCTGCTGTCTATGGGGTCACACAGAGTCGGACACGACTGAAGTGACTTAGCATAGCATAGCAACATTATCAAATGGTGGTGCTTCAGCTGGTCCTTCAGTTCGTCCGTCTTCTGATGGCAGACTTTACTATGGCACCAGAAGTGGTGTGCATGTCCAGGCCCCACCAGCTACAGTTTTCATGCAGGAACCACAGTTCCAAATGCCCACAGCTCATCTCTTCATCTTGGTGTTGCCACAGAAGGGGTAGGTATACTTGGCATGCTGGCTGATTTCAATTTTCTTCACCATTTTCCTGAGGGAGGCACCTTAACGGGTCCTGTATTTGCCCACAATTCCGACCTTGGTGCGTTTTGCCATGTTAATGCAACCTAGATCTGAGCCCAAGAGCTGAGAGGCCTTGCTTCTTAATGGAAGATTATAATGATGATGATCATTATTTGTGAGATATTTCTACCTTTTCCCTATCCTATTGGTGGTGTGCTCAGAATTGGTGGTATGCTCAGACTTCTCCAAAATAATAAAAATATTTTTGTGGAAAAATAATTCCTCTTCTCACCCACTTCCCACCCCCCCACCCCCCGCCCAGAGATGTCCACATTTTAATCACTGCAAACTGTGAATATGTTATATTATGCAGCAAAAAGGAATTAAGAGATGGAATTTAGGTAGTAAACAGCTATTCTTCAAATAGGAAAATTATCCTTGATGATCTAGTGGCCCTAGTGTAGTCACTTGGGTCTTTAAAAGTGGAAAGGGGAGGCAGAAGAAAAGGTCAGAGTGATGCAACAAGATGTGAGAAGGGCTTAACTTTCATGGTTGGCTTTGCAGGTAGAGGAAGTGGCCAAAAGCCTATGAAAGTGAATGGCCTCCAGAAGCCAGGGAAGGCAAGGAGAGAGAGTCTCTCTTAGGGCCTGCAGAAAGGAATACAACCCTGACAACACCCTGATTTTAGCCCAGTGAGACCCACATCAGACTCAGACCTCCAGAACTGTGAAATAAAAAAAAAAAAATTAAGCCACTAAGTTTGTGGTAATTTGTTACCCCAACAATAGAAAACCAATGTCGATGGTAAAGTAGTGCACAGATATTACCAAAAGGTATAGAAATGGGACACAGGGTTTGGGAAGCACTATATGCTGCAAGATGCTGAGGGATCCACGTGTGTCTAGAGTTATATGTAATTACCTGTGGAAAGCAGGGTTACCTTGGAGGTGGACAGAATTAGGAGCGGCACTCTTTGACTGAAAGCGTCTAGTAATCCAACTACATTATAGCAAACTGAAGTTAACTAGAGTATGAGGCACCTTCTTTCTCTGGCCCTGGGCTACATTAAGAGAACACCCACCCCATTAATTCCAAAGTCTTTGTGTTACATTCAAAATTGCACTTGGTTACCTACTAATATAAGTTCAAGCATGCAGTACGAATGTTCCTTCAATAGCAGAAGACAACATGAAGATAGCAATAAAAAATAAACAGTAAAAGTTATTAGTTGACATTCAGGAAAAAGGGCACTAGAGTACTGGCAAATCTGCTTCAGAATTCTAGGAAAAACCCAGTAAACCAAGATCCATGTAGCATCTAAATTTTAGGGACAATACCTCATTCTCTATTTTTTGATTAGCAATAAAACCTGAGAAGCCAAACCATTCTCCTCTTTATAAAAGTCCACGTACTAAGGTGAGGAACTGTGTAGACCTGCCATTTTGCCTTCAGTAGTTACCTGATCTAAGAATATGTTTTTGTGTATAGCAGTCATGTGTGCTATTACAAAATACTGAGGAGAGGAGAAGGAAGTGACACTCACAGGGGGAAAACGTTGATTCTTGAGAAAGAACAGAAAAAAAGTTGAGACTAATTTACTAATGTTGTTGTTTGGGGGAAAAAACTATTTCTCTTTGTGTATATACATAAACACACACACACACACACACACACACACACATATATATATCTGACATAATATTTTCCAATGACATCTCCCAACCCACATTTTCTTATGCTAGGTGATCTTGCCATTTTGCCATTAAGAGATGGAGTCTTGTGACAACAGCAGCATGGCAGAATGACACAATGTCTCCCCTTCGTTATACACCCAGTAGAACATCCACAACTCGACAGAGGTGCTTCTACCAAACATACGAGGATGCCAACGAACTCCACATACCCGTACATCTAAAGGTGGGTGGACTGGAACAGACAGAGGAGGTGGGGCCAGGGGAATAGTGGAGCTGGTACCCACAACCCCGGCTCTCCAGAGAATGCAGCAATAGCAGGGCAGGTGGTGTGTTCAACTCTAGCCTCCAGGCTGCAGTTACGTGTGCACCTGTGGCCACAGGTAACTGGGCAGCAGTGGCAGTGGGGCCTGGGACACTGACCATCCAGCCACTGAGGTACGCATGATGCCAGAGCCTTTCCTCCAATCCCACAGCAGCAGAGCCTATGAAGCTTAAAACACTGAACACAGCAGAGGCTCCCATGCATCCTGGCTCTCATCTCTCCAGGCCTCCAGCCTCCCTCTCTCCCAGCAGCAGCAGAACCCAACACTCAGGAGATCCTACACATGGCAGAAGAGCCCACCATCCTGGTGCCCCAGGCAGAAACTCCAGTGATACTGGCAATACCAAGGCACCACTGACTCTAGAGGCACAAGAAGCCATAACAAGGCCTCAGGGTGACACCTCTGACAGAGGAAGTGAAGGGTATAAATTGGCAACACTCAATTCTAGCCAGAGGCAGCTCAAGCAAGAGAAACCAAAACCTTGTGCTATATAGTGCCACCTACTAGAAAACAGACTTTATTTTCTTGGGCTCCAAAATCACTGCAGATGGTGACTGAAGCCATGAAATTAAAAGACGTTTGCTCCTTGGAAGAAAAGCTATGACCAACCTAGAGAGCATATTAAAAAGCAGAGACATTACTTTGCCAACAAAGGTCCATATAGTCAAAGCTATGGTTTTTTCCAGTAGTCATGTATGGATGTGAGAGTTGGACCATAAAAAAAGCTGAGTGCCAAAGAATTGATGCCTTAAACTATAGTGTTGAAGAAGACTCTTCAGAGTCCCTTACACTGTGAAGAGATCAGACCAGTCAATCCTAAATGAAATCAGTCCTGAATATTCATTGGATGGACTGATGCTAAAACTCCAATACTTTGACCACCTTATGTGAAGAACTGACTCATTGGAAGACCCTGATGCTGGGAAAGATTGAAGGCAGGAGGAGAAGGGGATGACAGAGGATGAGATGGTTGGATGGCATCACTGACTTGATGGACATGAGTTTGAGCAAGCTTTGAGAGATGGTGAAGGACAGTGAAGCCTGGCATGTTGCAGTCCATGGGGTCACAGAGAGTCGGACGTGGCCAAGTGACTGAACTGATGCTAGAGGAAATCTTGCCCTAAAAATTGAGGGGCTCTTTTTGCATACGTGTGTGTGTGTGCTAAGTCACTTCAGTCATGTCCAACTCTTTGCAACCCTATGGACTGTGGCCCACCAGGCTCCTCTGTCCATGGGATTCTCCAGGCAAGAATACTGGAGTGGTTTGCCATTTCGTCTTCCAGGGGATCTTCCCAAGTCCATGGGGTTGCAAAGAGTCAGACAGGACTGAGGGATGAACAACAACAGCAGCAACGGGAAAGCAGAATAAAAGCCTTTAATTTCTAATGAATCATTAGAATCAAGTAGAAGGGTATTTGTTACTTGAAATGCATCAGTAGATGAACAACTTACCAAACACTATAAATACCCACAGTAACACTTCCACAGAAAGAAAATGATAGTTTTCCAGAAACCAAACTTAAAATCATGGAATACTGCAATCTAACTGATTGTTGTTTTTCGTTGCTAAGTCATGGCCAACTCTTTTGTGATGCCATGGACTGTAGCCCAACAGGCTCCTTTCTGCATGGGATTTCCTAAGTAAGAATACTGGAGAGTGTTACTATTTCCTTCTCCAGAGGATCTTCACAATCCAGGGATTAAACCTGTCTCCTGCATTGGAAGGTGGATTCTTTAATAATGAACCATCAATCTAATTGATAAAGAATTCAAAATAGCTGTCACAAAGAAACTCAACGAGGTACAAGAAAACTCAGAAACCCAGTTCAATCGGCTTAGCAATAAAATTAATGAACAGAATAATTTAATAAGGATATTGAAACTCTAAAAAAGAACTAAACATAAATTTGGCAGCTGAAAAACCCAGTATATAAAATGAAGAATGCATTAGTAATCACTGGAAACAGAGCAGATCATATGGAAGAGCATCTGTTTGTCACTTCCACTGTATACTCACAAGGGATTTGATTTAGGTCATACCTGAATGGCCAACTGGTTTTCTGTATTTCTTCAATTTAAGCCTAAGTTTTGCAATAAGGAGTTCATGATCTGAGCCACAGTCAGCTCTTTGTCTTGTTTTTGCTAACTGTATAGAGCTTCTCCATCTTTGGCTGCAAAGAATATAATTAATCTGATTTTGGTGTTGACCATCTGATGATGTCTATGTGTAGAGTCACCTCTTGTGTTGTTGAAAGAGGGTGTTTGCTATGACCAGTGTGTTCTCTTGGCAAAACTCTGTTAGCCTTTTCCCTGCTTCATTTTGTAGTCCAAGGCCAAACTTGCCTGTTATTCCAGGTAACTGTTGCTTTCCTACTTTTACATTCCAATCCCCCCATGATGAAAAGGACACCTTCTTTGGTGTTAGCTCTAGAAGGTCCTGTAGGTCTTCATAGAACTCATCAATTTAAGCTTTCTTCGGCATTATTGCTTGGGGCATAGACTTCTGTTAGAGTGAGCTTGAATGGTAATCAGCCGACATCATTCTGTCCTTTTTGAGACTGCACTCAAGTACTGCATTTCAGACTCTTCTGTTGACTATGAGGGCTACTACATTTCTTCTAAGGGATTCTTGCCCACAGTAGTAGACATAATGGTCATCTGAATTAAATTTGCCCATTTCCATTCATTTTAGTTCACTGATTCCTAAGATGTCAATGTTCACTCTTGCCATCTCCTGTTTGACCACTTACAATTTACCCTGATTCATGGACCTGACATTCCAGATTCCTATGCAATATTGTTCTTTACAATCACTCAGTGAATCGGCACATGAATTAATCCTTTCCATTTCCTTTTCTGCTGGAATTTGTCCAAAGAAGAAACCCGCTGGTCTGCCTGACTGGTGACTTCCTAACATTTTATCAGTCCAGGCTCTCTAATGTTTCTGCTGCCAATAAAGTGCGTTTTGTACCTTTCCTTAACTCATAGGTGAAACACACCAAAACTGATCAGTGATTGCTTTGCAAATTTCCCAAAGCTGGGGACTGTATTTCAGTCCACCTCATCCTGACCAGCGTCAGACTGAATGTTTCCATTGCTAGCACCTTTTTCTTCACAGAACTTACATTCCCGCTGTAACCTTGCACCTATCAGGAGGCTGGTCCCCAGCACTGGGTGTGATTCTGTGCCCTGCAATGCACCACAGAGCCAAGCTGAGCAGAAGGGCTGGAATCTGAATTTAAATCTCACGTCCATTAGTTGTGGGTGTCCCTGGTGGCTCAGTGGTAAAGAATCCACCTATCAACGCAGGAGATGGGTTTGATCCTTGGATTGGGAAGACCCCCTGGAGAAGGAAATGGCAACCCACTCCAATATTTTTGCCTGGAGAATCCCGTAGACAGAGGAGCCTGACGGGCTACAGTCCATGGGGTCCCAAGGAATAGGACAAGACTGAGCAACTACACAACAACAATCCATTAGTTGATGAGATCAAGATGAACTTAAATGAGCCTATTCCCTACAAGAATGTCAGTGAAAGTCATGGGGAGTCAGGGTGTATAACCTTTTAATTAATCTGATTTTTATTTTCTACAGATAGGAATTAAGCTCAGGTTAATTCTCATTTCTTGGGAAACAAATTGTAATTTAACTCAGCACCAAGGATGCCCTCCAGTCATGTTATTATAGTTCCTTGTGCTAGGGATCACAGACCCAGCTAGAGCAGCTAAGCCTGCTCTCAGATGTTGGAGGCAGGTAGCAGAATTTGCCCAGCAAGCCTTTAGTCAGTTACTCTCCTTAACTGACTTGTCAAGTGCCAGAAAGTAGTTTCCAAAAGAGATGAACTGTTCTCCACTGGTATTCTTTTTCCACTCCCCTCCCCTGTGCCTCGTTGTCTACCTGACACAGCAGCACAGAAGCTTTGGTGCAGATCTAGTCCTGAGTAGTGGCAGGTGGCCTCAGAATGGCAGTGTGAAATGTAATCAAAGAAATCAGCTCCATCTGGGGGAGGGGGCCACTTTTCATGACAGTTGAGAGAATAAATAGTCACAGGACTTTGATTTCACTAGGTATGGATTGGGATATGAAATGAAATAAATGGCCAGCTAGGTGCTAAAAATTTAAACAGCCCAAAGCTATTTCATCAGCTATGGGCAGTTCAAAACCAAACCCTTTAGCTTTTTTCCAAGTTCTCATTTCTCATGAACAGAGGAGAGAAATGGGCCTTGGGATTTGGGAGTGGAGCCAGACGCATTGGATATTAAGAGGTAGGGATGCTCCTTTTCTACCCAATACAATTTTCAGCAAGAGACCCCCCCGCCCCCCCCCATACACAAAAGGGTACAGTGTCACAAGACCACGAGACATGTCCGTGAAATGAAGTCCATTCCCTCCTTGAGGTCTGTGATATGACATAGATCTGAGATAATCCTTAGAGATCTAGTTATTTAATGTTCAGGAAGATAATGAAATGAAGCCCCAGGAGGGTAAGGCTAATCCTGGGATCACAGACTGGACTCCCTGCACACCTGGTGCTTACAGACGTCACCCACAGATATGTTCTCCCTCACCCAGGCTTTGTACTCAGGGGACAAACATTAATGTGTGCTAACATTAATGTCACCCCACTCCAGCACTCTTGCCTGGAAAATCCCATGGATGGAGGAGCCTGGTGGGCTGCAGTCCATGGGGTCTCGAAGAGTTGGACACGACTGAGCGCTTTCACTTTCACTTTTCACTTTCCTGCATTGGCGAAGGAAATGGCAACCCACTCCAGTGTTCTTGCCTGGAGAATCCCAGGGACGGAGGAGCCTGATTGGCTGCCGTCTATGGGGTCGCACAGAGTCGGACACGACTGAAGCGACAGTAGCAGCAACAGCAGCAGCAACATTAATGTGTCCCTGGTTTGTCTGTTTGTGTTGAGTCAGATAATATTGTACATATGGCGGCTCCCCTTCTCCTTGTTCACACACATCCATCTGTTCATTAGATAAGCATTCTTAGTAGGTATTCACCTTGCATTGTTACAAATGCCAAAAACTGTTTTAAACATTTGTTACAAATGTTACAAACTCTCAGAGGCTTGTTTCCTCACCTACACTCATAGAGACATGCAGAGTTTATCACCCTTGGGAAAAAATAATGGTTCCCACTCACCCTTAAAACTGAAAGTAAACAGAAGGACTGTCTTAACTGGTGGTCAGAGTAACTGGATTTCAGTCCAGAATCTTCCACTAACCAGCTGTGTGACCTTGGGCATGTCGCCTTTCTACTCTGGCCTTATCTATCCTTTTCATAAAAGGAGGATCTCAGTCAAACATGGGTGATCTGAAGCTTTTTTCCCAGTTTTACATTCTCTAACTCTCTGTGTGGCCTAGTTGCTTCAGTCGTGTCCAACTCTTTGGGACCCACCAGGCTCCTCTGTCCATGGGATTCTCCAGGCAAGAATACTGGAGTGGGTTGCCATGCCCTCTTCCAGGGGATCTTCCTGACCTAGGGACAGAACCCGAGTCTCCCACATTGCAAGCAGATTCTTTACTGTCTGAGCCACCAGGGAACCAAGTCCCTGCTGACCTCTATAGGTCACCTAAAAAAGTCTCACTGGTCAAGTGCAGTTTGAGGTGAAAATAGGTGAGGCTTTCTCTGACTCATCTGTGCAAACAGCACACGTGAGGGGCTGTTTCCCAAGCTAGATGGTTCATGTGTGCCTACTAGTATGCCAGCCTCTTAAAGGCAGGGATCATATCTTTTCATCTCTGTGTTTTTCGAGCCTTCTAATGATTCCCCAAAAGGTATACTGGATGGTTGTAGAATGAGTGAAAACCAGACATTCATAAACAACTGATGATTGCACGATATCTGGTAGTAAAAGCACGAGCATTAAAGATTCACAGATAGCAAGACACAACACCAATTACCATTCAACCTGAATTTTCATGGCACTTTTTATCCCCATTTTTATTAAGCTACCCATCACTCAGTTCAGTTCAGTTCAGTCGCTCAGTCGTGTCCGACTCTTTGCGACCCCATGAATCGCAGCACGCTAGGCCTCCCTGTCCATCACCAACTCCCAGAGTTGACCAAAACTCATGTGCATCGAGTCAGTGATGCCATCAGCCATCTCATCCTCTGTGGTCCCCTTCTCCTCCTGCCCCCAATCCCTCCCAGCACCAGGGTCTTTTCCAATGAGTCAGCTCTTCGCTTGCAGAGAAGGCAATGGCACCCACTCCAGTACTCTTGCCTGGCAAATCCCATGGACGGAGGAGCCTGGTAGGCTGCAGTCCATGGGGTCACTGAGGGTCGGACATGACTGAGCGACTTCACTTTCACTTTTCACTTTCATGCATTGGAGAAGGAAATGGCAACCCACTCCAGTGTTCTTGCCTGGAGAATCCCAGGGATGGGGGAGCCTGGTGGGCTGCCATCTCTGGGGTCGCACAGAGTTGGACATGACTGAAGTGACTTAGCAGCAATAGCAGCAGCAGCTCTTCTCTTGAGGTGGCCAAAGTATTGGAGTTTCAGCCTCAGCATCAGTCCTTCCAATAAACACCCAGGACTGGTCTCCTTTAGGATGGACTGGTTGGAACTCCTTGCAGTCCTTCCAATAAACACCCAGGACTGGTCTCCTTTAGGATGGACTGGTTGGAACTCCTTGCAGTCGAAGGGACTCTCAAGAGTCTTCTCCAGCACCACAGTTCAAAAGCATCAATTCTTCGGCGCTCAGCTCTCTTCGCAGTCCAACTCACATCCATACATGACCACTGGAAAAACCATAGCCTTTACTAGACGGACCTTTGTTGGCAAAGTAATATCTCTGCTTTTTAATATGCTATCTAGGTTGGACATAACTTTCCTTCCAAGGAGTAAGCGTCTTTTAATTTCATGGCTGCAGTCACCATCTGCAGTGATTTTGGAGCCCCCCAAAATAAAGTCTGACACTGTTTCCCCATCTATTTCCCATGAAGTGATGGGACCAGATTCCATGATCTTAGTTTTCTAAATGTTGAGCTTTAAACCAACTTTTTCACTCTCCTCTTTCACTTTCATCAAGAGGCTTTTTAATTCCTCTTCACCTTCTTCCATAAGGGTGGTGTCATCTGCATATTTGAGGTTATTGATATTTCTCCTGGCAATCTTGATTCCAGCATGTGCTTCTTCCAGCCCAGCGTTTCTCACGATGCACTCTGCATATAAGTTAAATAAACAGGGTGACAATACCCATCACTGCAACCATGTAATTAAAAGACACTTGCTCCTTGGAAGAAAAGCTATGACAAACCTAGGCAGTGGATTAAAAAGCAGAGACATTACTCTGTTGACAAAAGTCCATATAGTCAAAGCAATGGTTTTTCCAGTAATGTACAGATGTGAGAGTTGGACTATAAAAAAGGCTGCGTGCCAAATGTTCTTTGCCAAATGCTTTCAAACTGCAGTGTTAGAGAAGACTCTTGAGAGTCCCTTGGACAGCAAGGAGATCAAACCAGCCAATCCTAAAGGAAATCAGTCCTGAATATTCATTGGAAGGACTGATGCTGAAGCAGAAACTCCCAATACTTTGGCCAACCTGATATAAAGAACTGACTCACTGGAAAAAGACCCTGATGCTGGGAAAGATTGAAGGCAGGAGGAGAAGGGGATGATAGAGGAGGAGATGGTTGGATGGCATCACCGACCCAATGGACATGACTTTGAGCAAGCTCCAGGAGATGGTGAAAGACAGGGAAGCCTGGCGTGCTGCAGTTCATGGGGTTGCAAAATCGGGATATGACTGATCAAGTGAACAACTCCGCAGATTACTGCAGAGGTTAGAGTACTGACTTCAAAGTAGGTTTTTTAAACCTAATTTTATTGAGCTGATTTTATGTGCCAGAAAGTGTTCTAAGAGCCAGAACACGGGAGATAAATACAGGTTCCACATCCTTTGACAATTAGTACAAACATGACTGGGCTTCCCAGGTGGCTCAGACGGTAAAGAATCCGCCTGCAACGTAGGAGACCTGGGTTCATCCCTGGGTTGGGAAGATCCCCTAAAGGAGGGCATGGTAACCCACTCCAGTATTCTTGCATGGAGAATCCCCATGGACAGAGGAACCTGGCTGGCTACAGTCCATGGCGTCCAAAGAGTCGGACACGACTGAGCCTGAGCGACAAAGCACGCACACACAACCAGTCTCAAGTCCCAAGGGGACACCAGCTTGCCGGAACTAAATGGCTCGCACTCGAATTTCCGGGGGGAAGCTTGAGTGTGTTACTACGGATCTATTGCTTTTGCCTGCCGGAGATCGATCTTAGAAAGACCCAGCACTGGGAGGCTAAGGAAAAGAGGTGAGTCAGGGACGTCTTCGTAGTGGAGCTACTGAGATTCGGGAGGCCACGCTGGGCTTGTTTGGCGTCCAAACGACTCGGACAGTTCAGTCATGTTCGGCTACGCGGTGAGGCGCGCCCTGCGCAAGAGTAAGACCCTTCGCTACGGAGTTCCCATGTTGGTGAGCGCAGTGGAGGGTAAAGTGTGTGTTAGAGGCGGGTGGGGATGAGGGATTCCGAAAGGGTGGGACCTCAAGATTGGCTGGGACGTCAGTGAGGTGAACCTGTAATGTATGAGGGGAGGAACCGCAACCTGCGCTAGAATGTGGCCGGCCTTTCAGTTCAGTCGCTCAGTCGTGTCCGACTCTTTGCGACCCCATGAATCGCAGCACGCCAGGCCTCTCTGTCCATCACCAACTCCTGGAGTTCACTGAGACGTCCATCGAGTCAGTGATGCCATCCAGCCATCTCATCCTCTGTCGTCCCCTTCTCCTGCCTTCAATATTTCCCAGCATCAGGGTAGTTTCCTAGTCACTCCCCGCGCTGGTAGTTCGACCTCAGGTCCTTGTCTGACCTTTGGTAGTTAACCTGGATGTGCTTCTGAACCAGATTTTAACCCGAACCAGGCTTTAGCTAGAGCCTGGATGATTACTAAACTCCCATTCCCCGGCCCCAACCTCCCGTCTGCCACGCTACAGCTTGAAGATAACTCTGGTCATCGAAACTAGTTATATTCACTTAATTTAACTACAGTTTTGGGCATCCTCAGGTTTCAGTTTACTAGTTTGTGAATTGGCTTAATTCTTCCAGGGTTGTTATGAGTTAAAAAAAAAAAAATCCTTGTGAGTTAAATGTAGCACAGTGTAGCAGCCCTGCAAAGATAGTCGCTGCATTATGGTTGGTATTTTTAAAGCACATTGCAAGTAGTTTTGGCATTTCTTTGTATCCACTCCTACATGGAGTTCTCAGAAGATCCTGTTCGTCTTGAAGATTCAAGTTAATGCTTAATACTTAACACCAACCGGAGTTGGAATCCAGTGAAACCACACTCTTTCTTTTCTGTTTGACCTTGGCAAGGTATTTTGTTTCAACAAGCCTTGATGTCATAGTAAATGAAATAATATAAATAAAGCAGGTGAACAGTTTTTAAATAGTTTATTACTTTGATAAGAATTTGGTACAGGAAAAGTTACCAGATTTTGCATTTAACCAGGACTATAAAGCAAAGTAGTGACCTTAGAAAAGTAATGTGTTTTTTAGTTCATCTTTGATGAATGTGGATTCTTTTTAATCTTTAAAAATTCCTTTTTATCTTTTTAAAAGTTTAAAGAAAATCATTTATGAGACAATGCAGAATTATATTTGTGTAGCCAACAGGGACTGTGTAAAAACTATCCTCCCTGTGGATTCCCCTGCCACAAAATAGAGGTCCATTCAGAAACATGTGATTGTCAGTGCAAGTTGAGGTCACCTGCATGTCCCACTGGAAGATAGTTTAGTTTTGTTTGTTATCTTTCAAAATCATCAACGCTAAGCTCTTAAAACCACTAGTATTAAAGTACCTTCTAGGAACTCCCTCATTTGTTTTATTTCTTAGACAAGACTACCACAGTAGACTTCTTCCTAAGTGTATTTCTCTACACTGGTCTCTGTGTCTATACTGGATCTGTGCTACACTGGACCTAGGTCTATACTGTTTCAAAATGTGGGTCCTCCGTTAACTATATGGACCTTTGTCCACAAAGTGGTCTCTCTGCTTTTTAGTACACTGTCTAGGTTTGTCATAGCTTGTCTCCCAAGGAGCAAGCATTTTTTAATTTCATGGCTGCAGTTACCATCCATAGTAATTTTTAGAGCCCAAGAAAAAGTCTGTCACTGTTTCCATTGTTTCCCCATCTATTTGCCATGAAAGGATGGGACCAGATGCCATGATCTTTGATTTTTGAACGTTGTGTTTTGAGCCAGCTTATTAACTCTCCTTTTTCACCTTCATCAAGAGGCTCTTTAGTTCTCCTTCGCTTTCTGCTATAAGGGTGGTGTCAACTGCATATCTGAGGTTATTGATATTGGAATAACCTTGATGGAAAAGTCTCATTGGAATATCTTAATTCCAGCTTGTGCTTCTTCCAGCCTGGCATTTTGCATGATGTACTCTGCATATAAGTTGAATAAGCAGGGTGACAAGATACAGTCTTGACGTACTCATTTCCCAATTTGGAACCAGTCTGTTCCATGTCCAGTTCTAACTGTTGCTTCTTGATCTGCATACAGATTCCTCAGGGGGCAGGTAAGGTGGTCTGGTATTCCCAGCTCTTGAAGAATTTTCCACAGTTTGTTGTGATCCACACAAAGGGTCCTAGACAAGTAACTAATTCTGTAGAGGAAAATATTTAACTCAGTTCTCTAAAACCCAGCAGTACTAGAAAGAGCTCAAATGATGCATGGTCTTCATCATGTATCAGTTGGATATTCCATATTTACTATATTACTATGCCATAATTATTATAGCATACTACTATACTTAAAGTTGAAATTATTTTCTCTCTTTGTTGTCGTCGTTCATTTGCTCAGTCGTGTCTGACTCTTTGTGACCCCATGGACTGCAGAGTGCCAGGCTTCCCTGTCCTTCTCCATCTCTTGGAGCTTGCTCAAATTCATGTCAGTTGAGTTGCTGATGCCATCCAACTATCTTATCTTCTGTCTCTCCCTTTTTCTGCCTTCAGTCTTTCCCAGCAGCAGGGTCTTTTCCAGAGTCGGGTCTTCACATTGAGTGGCCACAGTATTGGAGATTCAGCTTCAGCATCAGTCCTTCCAATGAATATTTCAGGGTTGATTTCTTTTAGGACTGACTGGTTTGGTCTCCTTGCTGTCGAAGGGACTCTCAGGAGTCTTCTCTAGCACCACAGTTTGAAAACATTAATTCTTTAATGCTCAGCCTTCTTTATGGTCCAACTCTCACATCCATACATGACTGCTGGAAAAACCATAGTTTTGACTAGGTGGACCTTTGTCAGCAAAGTGATTTCTTTGCTTCTTAATATGTTATCTGGGTTTGTCATTGCTTTTCTCCCGAGGAGCAAGCATCTTTTAATTTCATAACTCCAGTGTCCACAGTGATTTTGGAGCCCAAGAAAATAAAGTCTGTCACTGTTTCCATTTTCTCCCCATCTATTTGCCATGCAGTGATGGGACCGGATGCCATTATCTTAGTTTTTTTAATGTTGAATTTTAAGCCAGCTGTTTTATTCTTTTTTTCTTTTTTTTTAATCTCTTACATAAATGTTAGTGCTTGCTTCACAAGAACAACAAACAGAAGAGGACTTAGAGTCCCAGGTATAGGCTAACAGTACTCTCCTTCCCTTCTTCCCCGAACCACTTGGAAAAGAGAATATATTTGTTGTTTCAATTTGTGCACTGCCCATTTAGTCCCCAGAATTTACCTTTCTAATCTGACTAGTCATTACTGGTTTCTGCATACTAAAATGCAGACCATTTAATGTCTGAAGATGGTTTTAGTATATTCATTGTTTGGAAACTATCATCACAGTCTAATTTTAAAACATTTTCATCACCCTAAAGGAATCACCAAACTCACTTGTAGCCGCTTCCTGTTCTCCTCTACTGTTCCGTCTTAGGTAACCACTAATCATCTCTATATAGATGTAATAGAATAATACAATTTGTGGTCTTTTGTGAGTGACTTTGTTCACTTAGCATAATGTTTTGAAGGTTTATTCATCTAACATGTATCAAAGTGTCATACCCTTTTAGTGACTAGATAGTATTCGATCAGTTGGAATATTTATTGTCCATTGATAAGCATTAGTTGGGTTTTTTTTTTCATTTCTTGGCTATTATGAATAACGGTGCTATGAACATTCATGTACAGATTTTTGTATAGATGTGTTTTCATTTCTCTTGGATAAATGCCTACTAGTAGAATTGCTGCATCATATGATAGCTCCATGTTTAACATTTTGAGGAACTATCAACCTGTTTCTCAAAAAGTGCATCATTTTACATTCCCCCCAGCAGCATATGAGGCTTCTGATTTTTCCACGTTCTTATCAACAGTTGTCATTGTCCACTCTTTAAAAATAAACCCTTACAAGGAGATGTGAAGTGGTTTTGATTTTCATTTCTCTCCTGGTAGCTCAGCTGGTAAAGAATCTGCCTGCAATGCAGGAGACCCTGGTTTGATTCCTGGATTGGGAAGATCCCCTGAAGAAGGGATGGGCTACCCTCTCCAATATTCTTGGGCTTCCCTGGTGGCTCAGACAGTAAAGAATCCACCTGCAATGTGGGAGACCTGGGTTCGATCCCTGGTTTGGGAAGATCCCCTGGAGGAGGGCATGGGAACCCACTCCAGTATTCTTGCCTGGAGAATCCTCATGGACAGAGGAGCCTGGCAGGCTATAATCCATGGGGTCACAAAGAGTCAGACACAACTGAGCAACAAAGCACAGCACAATGACTAATGATCCTTTCTTACAATTGATTATTGGTTATCTGTATATCTTCTTTGAGGAACTGTCCAAGTTTTTTGCCCATTTTTAAGAGAATGTGTTTTTCTTTATATTGGGCAGAGGTTTCCTTAAACACCTGGATTCAGTAAGTTTCCCAGTCTTTGTCAAGGGGCTCTGTGTGCTAGATTGGGCATTCCTTCAATACTCAGGCAGGTTACAACTCTGCCTTAAAGTTTTACTTATTTGCTCAGAGCCTCAAAGTTAGCCATTGTTGAGTGTGTAGGATCTTCTCAGAAATCTCCTGTACTTACACACAGCTATTGTCACGTGGACCATTCTGTTCATATGTATGTGTAACCTAAAGTAGGATCTGGCTGCTTGCAGCTCAAAAGCCAACAAAAAAAGTAGTTAGTGGAAAGGAAAGGTTGCTTTATTTTGGATGCCAGCAACATGGGTGAACTATTTCAGGTCCTAAAAGATGATACTGTTATAGTGCTGCATTCTGTATGCCAGCAAATATGGAAAACTCAGCAGTGGCCACAGGACTGGAAAAGGTCAGTTTTCATTCCAGTCCCAAAGAAAGGCAATGCCAAAGAATGTTCAAACTGTCGCACCATTGCACTCATCTCACAGGCTAGCTAAGTAATGCTCAAAATTCTGTAAGTGAGGCTTCAACAGTACGTGAACCGAGAACTAACAGGTGTTCAAGCTGGATTTAGAAAAGGCAGAGGAACCAGAGATCAAATTGCCAACATTTGTAGGATCATTGAAAAAGCAGGAGGGTTCCAGAAAAGCATTTATTTCTGCTTTATTGACTACACCAAAGCCTTTGACTATGTGGATCACAACAAACTGTGGAAAATTCTTCAAGAGGTGGGAGTACCAGATCACCTTACCTGCCCCCTGAGAAATCTGTATGGAGGTCAAGAAGGAACAGTCAGAACCAGACATGGAACAGCAGAGTGGTTCCAAATTGGTAAAGGAGTGCATCGACGCTATATATTGTCACCCTGCTTATTTAACTTATATGCAGAGTACATTGTGTGAAATGCTGAGTTGGATGAAGCACAGGCTGGAATCAAGATTACCATTTAGTTGGTGTGCTTTTACTTTCTCGTATACTAAGTGTATAGTCTTTCCTTAGTTCATAGGTCTTTTATAAGAATTAACTGATACAGTGATTGTGATGTGGTATATAAACCATAGGATCAAGTACAGGTATAAATTAGTGATTTTGGTATTTTCTGATATGCTAAAATGTTTCCCAGTGATAGTATATACTACATTTGCTCTGAAAAGATGAATGGTAACTCACCAGGAAGAATAATCTATAGGATTTTGTATAATCTGCCACCCTTGGCATTTAGATAAGTAATATATAGATATGCTGAATTCTGCCCTTCTATTTTAATTGTTTCTCTGTTTTGTTTCAGTTGCTGATTGTTGGAGGTTCTTTTGGTCTTCGTGAGTTTTCTCAAATTCGTTATGATGCTGTGAAGATTAAAGTAAGAACTCTCTTTGGAGTTTGACATGTATATATGTATATTTTGGTTTATGAGACATGGATACTTAAAATACTAAGCTGTCTGAATTTTATCTCGCTTTTTTAAAAAAATGTTTATTTATTTATTTGACTGCACCGAGTCTTAGTTGCAGTATGTGGGATCTATTTCCCTGAGCAGGGATTGAACCCAGGGCCCCTGCATTGGGAGTGTGGAGTCTTAGCCACTGGACCACCAGAGATGTCCTTATCTTGCTTTTTAAGTCTGATGAATGATCTTTGGGCTCTTTTATAAAACATTTCTTTAAAAATTATATATATATATATTTAAACTTTTTATGTATTTATTAATTTTGATTGTGCTGTGTGTTTGTTGCTGTGCAAGGACTTTCACTAGCTGCAGTGAGCAGGCGCTGCTCTCAGTTGTGGTGCACGGCTTCTGTTGAGCACAGGTTCTAGAGCATGTGTGGCACATGGCCTTAGTTGCTCCACAGCATGTGGAATCTTCCTGGACCAGGGATTGAACCTGTGTCCTCTGCTTTGACAGGCAGATTCTTAACCACTGGACCACCAGGGAAGTCCTATACAATTTTTAAAGATTACTTTCCATTTAGAGTTATTACAGAATATTAGCTATGTTCCCCATGATGTGCAGTATATCCTCGAGCTTGTCGTACACCCAGTAGTTTATACTTTCCATCACTTTACCCCTGTATTGCCTGTCGCCTCCCCCTACTGGTAACCACTAGTTTCTTTCTGTATTTGTGAGTCTGCATCTTTTTTGTTGGGCTTTCCTGGTGGCTTAGATGGTAAAGCATCTGCCTGCAATGCGGGAGACCCAGGTTCGATCCCCGGGTGGGGAAGATCCCCTGGAGAAGGAAATGGCAACCCACTCCAGTACTCTTGCCTGAAAAATTCCATGGACGGAGGAGCCTGGTGGGCTACAGTCCATGGGGTCGCAAAGAGTCGGACACAACTGAGCGACTTCACTTTCTTTCACTTTTCCTTTTCGTTATATTTACTAGTTTGTTGTATTTTTTTAGATTCCACGAATGCATGGTATTTGTATGAATATGTGGAGAAAGAGATGTAGATAATGGATTTACAGGGGTCTTTTTTATAGTTTGCTTTTATCATAGGACTAGTTTGTTTGCTGTATTTGTGAGTCTGCTTCTTTTTTGTTACATTTACTAGTTTGTGTAATTACTACCAAATTCAGGTCTGTTGTTACAGAAGAATTCTGGTTAATTCATTCAAAAGTATGTAGCTTTTGTTTGTGGCACACATCTGATACTTGTTTTTTCCCCAAGTACAGTTAACTCTGAAACAACAGAGGTTTAGACTGTGCTGCTCCACTGGTACCGTGGACTTTTTTTCAGTAAATACTACAGTACTTTACAATCTGCAGCTGGCTGAATCCATGCATGTGGAACCCACAGATATGGCGGGCCAAGTGTATATTTATTGAGGAAAATCCTTATATAAGTGGACTCTCAACAAACTTGTGTTGTTCAAGAGTCAGCTGTATTTCATTAGCAGACCTCAGTAATGTTGGTGGGAAAGTAGAGTATTGAAAGCTTATTCAGTTTTTTCAGTTAATCTTATGGTTTAAGAGAAATACCAACTCAAGCTAGTGTTAAAGACAGTAAGTATTAGAATAAATGTTAAATTAAAAAGGAATACATGGTTTCTGTGAGGGAATAGACCAGTTATCAACTGAGTTTTAAAGTTTCTGTTAGCATCCCAATTATTTTATTAAGGACTTTTTGCCCTTTTGCTCTAAGATGAAAGTTATAGTAATCTGACTTTTGGAAATGGGATGTCATATACATATTTGAAAAATAATTGCAAATTTGTCATGAGTTTATCATGTCTTAGATCCTACAGATAAAGATTCAAGAAACTGGTTCTTACAAAGCTTATAGCATAATCAAGGCTGTGCTGTGCTATACTTAGTCACCCAGTCATGTCTGACTCTTTGCGACCCCATGGACTGCAGCCCACCAGGCTCCTCTGTCCATGGGGATTCTCTCAGCAAGAATACTGGAGTGGGTAGGCTATCCTTTCTCTAGGGGAACTTTTGACCCAGGGATCAAACTGGGGTCTTCTGCATTGCAGGCAGATTCTTTACCAGCTGAGCTATCCAGAAAGCCCCATAATCAAGGTTGGGAGACTTCTAATATAAAAATGTATCCAAACATACAACATAACAATGCCTAGTGAAATGCTAGATTAGAATTTTACATAATACATTGCTAGAACTTCAAGGAGAAATATATAGTTTAGATTTGGGAAACGGATACCAGAGGTCTGCTAGAGGTATCAACCTTTGAATTAAGGCTTTAAAAATGATGAGAGTTAAATGATAGCTAAATGATGAAAATGATTAGTATTATATAACATAGAGGGGCAGTTGGGCATATGGTCAGATTTTCAGTTTAGAACTCTCTGGCAAGAGTACAGGATGGATGGAGATTAGGGGAGCAAGATAGGAGGGAAGAGAGTGTTTCAGCTGGAGATAGAGAGACCTCTTAAGATACTTTGGCAGTAATATAGATGAACAATACTGGAATCTGAAGTAAAACATTGGCAGTGACAATAGAAATGAATGGATTCTAAAAGAATTTGTAGCAGCAAGTTGATAGTGATATATGCAATATTAAAATCTAAATAAATATGGGAAGACTTTGGTTTTAAGGACTAGGTAAATTTTCACAGCAAGGGAGAATGAGGGAGATTGCAATAACAGAAGAGGTCTAGAGGATGGGGTCAGAGTAAAGAGAACAAAGTTGAGAGAAATGAGGTTGATTGAAGTTGAGAGGATGAGATTGGTTGAGGTCTATGGAAGGAGGCTGAGAGGACAAAGTTTAGCTGAGCAGGATCAGAGGACAAGACCTACTGAGAGTGAGAGGTCCAGGTTGGTTGATACTGAGAAGTCAGACTCTGGTGAAGTCAAGTCTCAGTGTTTAGGTAAGGCTGAGTTCAAACAAGTTTGAGAGGGTAGGGTGGACTAACTTTTAGAGGAACTGAGAAGATTGGTTGAGGTTGACAGGAATTACAAGGGTTGAGAGGCTGAGATTAAGGGAGAGTTAAGAGGGAAAATTCTTAAAGAGATGGGAATACCAGACCACCTTACCTGCCTCCTGAAAAACCTGTGTGCAGCTCAAGAAGCATCAGTTAGAACTGACATGAAACAATGGACTGGTTCAAAATTGGGAAAGGAGTACATCAAAACTGTATGTTGTCACCCTGCTTATTTAACTTAAATGCAGAGTATATCATGTGAAATCCTAGGCTGGATTCCAGCACAAGCTGGAATCAAGATTGCCGGGAGAAATATCGATAACCTCGGATATGCAGGTGATACCACCCTAATAGCAGAAAGTGAAGGGGAACTAAAGACCTTGGTGAAGGTGAAAGAGCAAAGTGAAAAAACTGGCTTAAAACTCAACATTCAAAAAACTAAGATCATGGCATCTGGTCCCGTCACTTCATGGCAAATAGATGGGGAAAAAATGGAAGCAGTGGCAGATTTTATTTTTTTGGGCTCCAAAATCACCGCAGATGGTGACTGCAGCAATGAAACTAAAAGATGCTTGCTCCTTGGAAGAAAAACTGTGACAAACCTGGATAGCATATTAAAAAGTAGAGACATTACTTTGCCAACAAAGGTCCATATAGTCAAAGCTGTGGTTCATCCAGTAGTCATGTACAGATGTGAGAGTTGGATCATAAAAAAGGCTGAGCTGTTAAGAATAGATGATTTTAAACTGTGGTGCTGGGGAGGACTCTTGAGAGTCCCTTGGACAGAAAGAAGATCAAACCAGTCAGTCATAAAGGAAATTAACTTTGAATATTCATAGAAGGACTGATGCCGAAAACGAAGCTCCAGTAGTTTGGCCACCTTATACAAAGAGCTGACTCACTGGAAAAGACCCTGATGGTGGGAAAGACTGAGGGCAGGAGGAGAAGGGGGCAACAGTGGATGAGGTGGTTGGATGGCATCACTGAATCAATGGACATCAGTTTGAGCAAACTCCAGGAGATAGTGAAGGACAAGGAAACCTGGCGTGCTGTAGTCCATGGGGTTGCAAAGAGTCAGACATGACTTGGTGACTGAACAACAGCAACTGGAGGCAGAAGGCCAAGCTTCAAAGCCAAGTTGTGCCTCTTTGACAAGTCATTCAGACTCCCTGTGTTCCATTATCCTTGCTTTGTTCAAATAATAATACTTATGTCATACACTTTTTTGTGGGTTATAGGAAATAATAAATGTCAAAATACGTGGCATACAGCAGGTGCTTGGTAAATTTTTGGCTGCCATTAGTTGTAGTAGTGGTCATAGTACTACTGAGATATTAGTTGTCATACAATTTGATAGATTGTGGAGATTCTCCAACAGTTTTGTAATCTGCCATGCCATCTGAGCCATGCTTATATTAACTTTTTAAATTGCAGATGGAATCTAACAGACTTAAGTAACTTATGGCTGCTTTTATTTTTCTACAGATTGATCCTGAGTTAGAAAAAAAGCTGAAAATGAATAAAGTATCATTGGAATCAGAATATGAGGTATAGTATGCTAATGTAGCAATATTCCTAGTCTGTGAATGGTTCTATCTGCCTTAAGGTAAATTCAAATTATTACCAGTCCAGAAAAAAAATTACCTTAAATATACGTTATTGGAACAACTATGTGGTTGTTTGAGAAGACAGTAAACATGGATCTGTTTTTCATATACTATGAGTAAATTCTGGATGGATCAAGAATTTAAAAATAAAAAAACCCAAAAGGCTAAAAGTACTAGGAGTAAAAAATGAAATTTCTTTTTTGTGTTCTTGAGTCAGAAAAG
Organism: Bos indicus x Bos taurus; assembly: GCF_003369695.1. Taxonomy (NCBI): domain Eukaryota; kingdom Metazoa; phylum Chordata; class Mammalia; order Artiodactyla; family Bovidae; genus Bos; species Bos indicus x Bos taurus. The sequence continues at coordinate 75,864,942 of NC_040085.1, forward strand.
CCTATTTAAATGTGATGAGAAATAGAGATGTTTTAAAAGTAAATATTCAAAGATACCACCTAAAAAAAATTTGTGTAATATAAAGTCAGTAGTTAGATAAGAAATCCTAAAAATATTGTTTATCCTTATCATGATGAATTGATTAAATATAAAGAGCAAATCAGTATACAATTTCAACAACTCAGTTGGCAGTGAAAACATGAGCAAAACGTGTAATGAGTTCAGAGACAAGGAAATAAATAGCATTTTTAAAACATATAAAGAGATGTTCAACTTATAATAGAAATGTTAATTCACATTATAATGAAGTGTCATTTTTCCAGCTATCTGATTAACAAAATCAAGGAGTTAATAGCATGTTTAATTATAGGATGTTGGGAAGGAGGACATTCTCCATCTCTTATCATATTTTCCCTTTTCTTTTTATGTGTGGTTCTTTTTTATTGAAATGTAGGCATTGTGAATAGTAAATATTGAAGAGACTTGTGAAGAGTGATTGATTCTCATTTTAGCAGTTCAGTTATTGGCTGGTCATTTGGAGCTTGATTTTACAATCTGTAAGGGAGGATCTGTGGAAAGGCTTTGAGGTTTCCTAAATCCCCTGAACTTTGTGGGACTCCTTCTCTGAATTGTTTTCCCGAGAGGATCTTGTCAGAGCTAAAGACTAGACCACTGTGTTGTTTGCTATTTTTGTTTTAGTTTAGTTTGAAACTGGACCGCTTTTGCGTAAAGTAATTCAGTCAGCCTTGCATCCCATCTAACAGTTATTCTTAAATTCTTTAGAGCACATATGTCTTACATTATCTGAGTGAAGGCCATTGTTCTCTCTTAAAACCTTTTTTTAACTTTGGAGCATTTCATAACTATACTTGAAGATAATTTACTCTGTTCTTGAATTAGTAGAAATTTGTTCACCTCTGTAGATTTAAACTCTTGGTAAAGCTCTAAGAGAAATTTAGAGAATCATTATTCACTATTTCCCCATTATTTTCTCTTAAACAGTATATGAGCTATGAAGGGTTTGTCTGGAAGTAGATGTTCCTTATAGTTCTTTTAGAAACCATAGAATATGAGAGCTGAAGAAATCATGCAGACCATTTGGTCTTGTCTTTTCATTATTACTTATGAGAAAATTAGTGCCCAGATAACTCAAATCACTTGCACAGGGTTATATAGCTTATTGGTAAAAGAGTAATGTTTAATATCCAAATGTCAAGGTCAATTTATATCATTTCCTCTGTCACTGGATGTAAGCTGTCCTGTGTTCTCTGTGTTTCTTTTTCTATCTTGTTCAGTTAATTATTCCAGAATAACCAAAGCACATATATGAAAGTTACTGTCAGAGTGGTGTGAGAGGATAAAGAAGTATTTATGTTCTTCCCTTTTTTCCTATTTTCATTCCTGTGCTTCAGAGGTACAGCTAACTAAAGATACAGTGATCCAAACTCTACGTGAAACTAGTCTTTATTGCCCCAGAAGGGCTTTGCTCACAGCCTCTATAGGGAATTGCTTTTCATTCTTCAGGCCAGACTCATTTCTCAGGTGCGGAACAAATCATTGTGCTATCTCTTCCTTCTAGCAGACTCTATACAGTCTCCACCTTTGGTCTCTTCCTTTCATTTACTGCCAGCACCTGTGCTAATCATTACTCTGCTGGATCAGTGTTGAGGTGAAATTTCGTTTTCTCAGATTCTTCTCTTTATGCTCTCAGAAATAAAACATGTAAATTATTCAAGAAATACAAGTCAGAATGACTTGGAACAAAGAGGAACCACCTCACATAGATCAGAATGGCGATCATTAAAAAAAATCTACAGATAAATGCTGAATCCGGTTTAGAGAAAAGATAACCCTCTCGCACTGTTGGTGGGATTGTAAATTGGTGCAGCTACTATGGAAAACAATATGGAGGTTCCTCAAAAAACTAAAAAAAGAGTTGCCATATGATCCAGCAATCCCACTCCTGAACATATATCTGGAGAAAACTATAATTCAGAAAAATATATGTACCCCTATGTTCATAGTTGCACTATTCACAATAGGCAAGACATGGAAGTAACTTAAATGACTGTTGACAAATGAATGGGTAAAGACAATGTGGTGCATATGTACAATGAAAATAAAAAAAGAATGACACCATTTGCTGCAGCATGGATGGATCTGGAGATCATCATACTACGGGAAGTAAGTCAGAAAGAGAAAGACAGATGCCATATGATACCACTTATATGTGGAAGCTAACATAAGACACAAATGAACATATCGACAAAACAGAAACAGACTCTGATATAGAGAACAGACTTTTGGCTTGCCCAGGTAGAGGCAGGTGGGGGAGGGAAGGATTGAGAGTTTGAGATTAGCAGATACAAAGTATTATATACAGAATGTGTAAACAAGAAGATCCTGCTGTATGTATAGCACAGGAATGTATATTCCATATTCTGTGATAATCCATAATCCATCATGGAAAAGAATATGAAAAAGAATGTATGTGTGTGTATGTATACGTATATATGTATAACTGCAGAACTTTTGCCATAGCAAAAATTAACACAATATTGTAAATCAACTGTAATTCAACAAAATAAATTTTTTAAAAAACATGTAGACTCTGTTCCTTTTTTAATAGTTTTATTCTGATGAGGGGAAAGATAGGCAGTAATGTCAATAGCAAGAAAAGTAAGCTTGACATGCAGTTGATTTGTTTACTAGAATTATAAGTGGGGGCCTATTGAATTCTTTCTACTGATTTATTCAGTTAGGTCCTAGCCAAACTCACAGGGCTCCTATACTAATGTTTATGCTCTAATTTTTGTGGCTCTGTAGAAAATAAAGGATTCCACCTTTGATGACTGGAAAAATATTCGAGGACCCAGGCCTTGGGAAGATCCTGATCTCCTCCAAGGACGAAATCCAGAAATCCTTAAGACTAATAAGACAACTTGACCATGTTGATTCTGTTTTTACTTTTTAAATTTTAAATAAAAATGTTATCAACTGGAATTCCAACCATATACTCCTATCCAATGGAGAGAAAACTCCAGACCTGCAGAAGCCTAGATATGAGTAATTTGATGACAAGTACTCTTGATAAAAAGTCAAGTACAGGTTTGTATAAGGTCCAACTCTTCCATTTGCAAATGAAAGTAACAATGTTGACCATATATATTTTTTACTGCTCAATAAACATGTGAATACTGCTACTTAAAAGAGTGTCCTTTATTCTACTCCCAACGTGCATGCATGCTAAGTCGCTTCAGTCATGTCTGACTCTTTGCAAGCCTATAGACCATAGCCCACCAGGGTCCTCTGCCCATGGGATTATCCAGGCAAGAACACTGGAGTGGGTTGCCATTCCCTCCTCCAGAGGATCTTCTCAACTCAGGGATCGAACCCACATCTCTTATGTCTCTGCATTGGCAGGCAGGTTCTTTACCACTAGTGCCATCTGGGAAGACTACCGCCCCACGCCCCCCGCCCCCCCCCCCCCGGATTTCTTTTCCACCAGCAAGTAGGATTCCTACTTGACAATAGTTGGTCTAGATCTAAATTTTAACGGTAATGTCAAACAGAATTTATATCAGACCTGTGTGGAAAATGGTCAGTCTGGTGAGATTCTTGGTTTTAATTTTAATACCTCACATGACATGCTTATCAGTCTCCGAGGAATCACCTGATGATTGTATTGATACCATTAAAATGTGTTAAGAAACATATTGTCCCCAGTTAAAGGAAAAATAATGAGGTCTTAACTTCCAGCCTAATATACAAAAAAAATTGGAAAACTGAAAATTTATATTCTTTGATCTGTGAGAACGGAGGTACAGGATAAAACCATCATCTGAAAACTTGAGACACAGACAAATATAGAGAATCTCCTCCAGTTTTCCTGGATGAGAAACTACCTGGAAACCCCTGCTGGGCCCAGCATCAGATAAAAATACCTAAAGGGAAATTGATTGACTACTCGAGACTGAGCATGGACTAACCTGAGAGTTAAAAACTCCTGGAAATCAGGACAGGAACAAACTTTGACTTCCAGAAGCCCCACCAGCTTCTCACAGTGAATGTTGGAGAAAAATCTTGTTCTTCTAACAAGGGGAAGGAAAGTAACCATTTTGAAATATGCCCCCCAAATTCTCTTAACAAAATCCTGGTCTCAAAGGGAACTAACTCTTTTGGTAGAGCCTAATTACACTGGATTTTCCCAGAGCATAACCAACTGGCATAAGGGAAATACCCAACTCTAGCCCCTACCAGCCTTTCTCACTTAAATGGGGGGAGGGGAGCAGGGAGTAAGACTGAGAAGCAGTTGTGAAGGTTACATACCAGGATCCCATGATTGGTAATAGATTAAGACCTAATCAAAAGACTAGACTGTTGCCATCACTTTCCACATTACTGCCACATCACCAGAGGCCTACTCAATGGACTTTCTTTTACCCAGTCCAACTGGATATCATGACCAACTTTAAACAGCAACAACAAAAACTACACAGCATACTAAATGACAAAAGGCACAGTTCTAAAAGACAAACCAAGCATGAGATTCATATACATATATGGCAAGGATTGGAGAATTTAAAATGACTATGGTTCGTATGTTTAGAGTGCTAATGAAAAAAGTATACAACATGCAGTTGGATAATAAGCAGAGAGATGGACGTTCTAGGAAATCAAAAGGAAATTCTAGAAATCAAAAATGCTGTTAACAAATAAACACTTGGATGGAGTCATCAATAGAGTAGACAGGATTGAGGAGGGAAGGAGTAAAAAGGAGGGTTAGGATACATGTACCATATTAACACTAATCAGGACAAAGCTGGAGTAGCTATTTAATTCAGGCAAGTAGACTTTAAAGCAAGGAATATTATCAGGGATAGAATCGGAGCACTGCTGCTGCTGCTGCTGCTGCTGCTGCTGCTAAGTCGCTTCAGTTGTGTCCGACTCTATGCGACCCCATAGACGGCAGCCCACCAGGCTCCCCCGTCCCTGGGGTTCTCCAGGCAAGAACACTGGAGTGGGTTGCCATTTCCTTGTCCAACGCATCAAAGTGAAAAGTGAAAGTGAAGTCAGGGAGCACTACATAGTAATAAATGAGTCGGACAAAAAGACCACAGTCTTTAATGTGTTTGTACCTAATGACAGAGCAACAAAATACATGGAGCAAAAAGTGGCAGAATTGCAAAGAGTAATAGATGAATTCCACTATTATTGTTGGAGACTTCAACTGCCTTCTGTCAGAAATGGACACATCCAGCAGTCAGGAAATCAGTAAGAACCTACATAAGCTCAACAGTACCATCAGTCAATTGGTCTAATTGAAATCTCTAGAATACTTCCAACAACAGTGGAATACACTCTTCTCAAACTCACACACGACATTTATCAAGACAACATTCTTGGTCATAAGCCACATGTTAAAAAATTTAAAAGAGAGGAAATTATACAAAGCATGCTCTTAAACCACAGTGAAATTAAATAAGAAATCAGTAACAGAAAGCTACTTGGAAAATCACCAAATACTTGGAGATGAATTAATACACTTCTAAGAGAGTCAATTCCTAGGTAGGCTGATAAGAAGTCCAGAGTTCCCAAGGAGGAGAAAGCAGTTCAGAGCCCTCGAGAAGGAAAAAGGGATCTGGGGCTCTCAAAGAGGAAAAAGACATTCTTTTCTATGTTGCTTTGTCTTAGTCAATATAACAGTGTATCCTGAGGACATGTTTCTCCTTAACAAGAACCTTCTGACTAATCCTGTCATCTTAAAGTGTATATTATGGGAGTGGGTCTGGTAAGATCTTTCTATTGTTCATTCTAATCTTGTGAATGTAAGATGTATGTTGTGGGAGTGGGTCTGAAAAAAATATATAAGGCCTTGATAAGACTAGCTAGGGGGGCATTCTGTGTCCCCCTTCTGATGTCTATGTCAGAAGATTTTTCTGTCCCTTTTCTTACTTTAATAAAACTCTGCTACACAAAAGTTCTTGAGTGATCAAGCCTGGTCCCTGGACCCGAAGCTAAATCTTCTTCAGAGATCACGAAACTGATATCGTTCACCATGAGCTATCACTTCTAAATAACACATGTCACAGAAGTCTAAAGAGAAACTTAAAATATTTTGAAGTAAATGAAGCTGAAATACAACTTAACCAAAATTAGTTGGGTATAGCAAAAGCAGAGTTTTGAGGGGAATTAGTATCATTGAATGTGTGTATTAAAAAATCTATTAATCTAATGAAAAAGAAGAGCAAATTAAATTCAAAGCAAGCAGAAGAAAAGAAATAATAAATTAGAGCAGAAATCTATTGAGAAAATCAACAAAACCAATAGCTGGTTCTTTAGAAAGATCAATACAATTGATAAACCTCTAGCCAAAGAGGAAAAAAAAGAGAAGACACAAATTACTAATACTAGAAATGAAAAAAGAGGCCATCAGTATTGGCCCTATAGATATTAAAGAATAATAAAGGAATATTATGAACAACTTTATGCCCCAAAATTTGATAATCTAGATGAATCAATTACATTTCCTTTCAATTCCTTGACATTTCATTTCCTTGAAAGACGCAGTCTGCTAAAACACAAGAAGAAATAGGTATTCTGAATAAGGCCATATCTTTTAAAGAAATTGAATCAGTCATTAATGTTCTAACACAGAAGACACCAAACACAGATGCATTCAGTGGTGAATGCTACCAAATATTTAAGGGAGAACTTATACCAGTTCTCTGCAACTTCTAGGAAATAGAAGCAGAGGAAATACTTCCTAACTCTTTCTTTGAGGTACATTATCGTAATACCAAAGGCAAAGAAAGACAAAACAGAAAGAAAAACCATAGACCAACATCCCTCATGAAGATAGGTGCAAAAGTCCTCAAGAAAATATTAGGAAGACAGATCCAACAATGTAGAAAAACAATTATATACCACAACCAAGTGGGATTTATCCCAGGTATATCTGGACTGGTATACAAAGGCTCTATACAAGGCTCAACTTTGCTCATTATTAGAGAAATACAAATCAAAACTACAATGAGATATCACCTCACACCAGTCAGAATGGCCATCATCAAAAAGTCTACAAGCAATAAATGCTGGAGAGGGTGTGGAGAAAAGGGAACCCTCTTGCACTGTTGGTGGGAATGTAAATTGATACAGCCACTATTGAAGACAGTATGGAGATTCCATAAAAAACTAGGAATGAAACTACCAAGTGACCTAACAATCCCACTACTGGGCATATACCCTGCAAAAATCATAATTGAAAAAGCCATATGTACCCCAGTGTTCACTGCAGCACTATTTACAACAGCTAGGATGTGGAAGCAACCTAGATGTCCTTCAAGAGATGAATGGGAAAAGAAGCTATGATACATTTATACAATGGAATATTACTCAGCCATAAAAAGAAACGCTTTTGAGTCAGTGCTAATGAAGTGGATGAAACTAGAACCTATTATAGAGTGAAGTAAGTCAGAAACAGAGAAACAAATATCATATATTAATGCATATATGTGGAATCTAAAAAGATGATACTGATCAACCTGATTGCAGGGCAGCAGTGGAAAAACATACATACAGAACAGACTTATGGACATGGGGGGTGGGACGAATGGAGAGAATAGCATGGAAACATATACACTAACATATATAAAATAGAGAGCCAGTGGGAATTTGCTGTATGACTCAGGGAAATCAAACCAGGGCTCTCTGACAACCTAGAGGCGTGGGATGGGGTGAGAGGTGGGAAAGAGACTCAAGAGGGAGGGGACATATGTATATCTATGGCTGATCCATGTTAATGGATGGCAGAAATAAACACAAAACTGTAATTATCCTTCAATTAAAAATAAAGTCACAGCATAGATAGTATTTTAATAGCATTGCTCAGCAGTCTGTTAATAGCAATTAAGCTTATGTTTCTTTGTTGTTTTTTTCCTGAAATCTTGTTTTGTGTAATATGTATTTTATATTAAAATTGGTTGTTGAAATAAAAGTTTAGAAGGAAATTATTTTAATGAAAAGATTATATCTAAATAATCTTGTCTCCTCTGTAGACAGCAAAGTTCAGTGGGAAAGAGTGCAAACGGATAGACCTTGGAATCTTGGCTCTCTCAGTTTGTCAGATTACAAACTATGTAATCTTATACAAATTATATAACCCCCTTGAGACTCCACTGCTTTGTCTGTGAATTGAAGTTGTTTATGTCAGTTAACCTAAGTGAAATATGTATGGAACTCAGGCAAGGAAACATAGGTGATTAAAAAGAGTGGCTACTACTATTGACTAGGAGATTAAAAAAATAGTCTTTACAGATGACAGATATTCTGTCCTAAATTACTGCTTCCAGTAATTCTCTTTTTAAAAAATTTCTCCAGTTTGTTTTCTGCCTTTTGACCCTTAAGTAGTATTTAACTGGCTGGAAGCATCACCAAATGATAGAAGGCAAATGGACAGAAGTTTTCTGAAATGGGATTTTCGATTTCCTCTAGATTGGGAGAGTGGAGACGAGACTTTGAGGACAAAAAAGTGCTGAGGCATAACTGGTCTGTGGTATTTCCAACAGGAATCATCCTGGTGTGGGAAAGCCTTGGAGTCACTGCCTATTAGCAGTGGAGGGTGTGCTAAGACCACACAACACTGAATTTGGGGGTTCACCTCTTAATTAAGGGTGCTTCCTAGATGGCGCTAGTGGCAAAGAAGTCACCCACCAATGCAGGAAACAGACATGGGTTCGATCCCTAGGTTGGGAAGATCCACTGGAAGAGAGCATGGCAACCCACTGCAGTATTCTTGACTGGAAAATGCCATGAACAGAAGAGCCTGACCTGCAGTCCATAGAGTCACAGAATCGGACATGACTAAAGAGACTTAACACAGCACACACACTCTTAAGTAAAGTTCAGCTCTGGTGCAGGCGTACTCTCTACAGGGCCCCTAGTCTTCAGTTCTGGTTTGTTCTCTCTGCATTCTCCCTTTACATACTGTGAGACCAGGAGATACCAGACTGGGTGAAATTGCCCTGGCTACTTTAGCTACTACATCCTCCTTGTGCAGAGCTGATGCCTGCAGCCCAGGAGAGCCACATAAATTCTGGACTCCGCAAAGAAGAGATCAAAGAAACTATGAGGACAACAACTTCCACATCCGGTGCTTCTAGGAGCTGCCCACCACCTCTTTCTGAACTGGACTTTACTTTCTCTCTTCATTATATCCTTTTGCCTTCACACCTTGTGCTCACCTTTCTCCTATCCTTTCTCATCTTCTTTTTCCTTGCCACTCAGGCCTCTTCCCATTAAAAAAAAATCATCAAATAAGCCTTAATGAAGCTGAAACTCCAATCCTTTGGCCACCTGATGCGAAGAGCTGACTCATTTGAAAAGACGCTGGTGCTGGGAAAGATTGAGGGCAGGAGAAGAAGGAGACGACAGAGGATGAGATGGTTGGATGGCATCACCAACTCAATGGACATGTGTTTGGGTAAACTCCGGAGTTGGTGATGGACAGGAGGCCTGGTGTGCTGTGGTTCATGGAGTTGCAAAGAATTGGACACGACTGAGCAACTGAACTGAACTGTGTCACTGAACACTGAGAAAAGACACTCGACTTGGAGAAATTCCAGCACTTCACCAGCAAAGGTTCAGCAGTGAGGTTCATTAAGGCTTATTTGCTGATTTTTTTTTTTTTTTTTTCTTAATGGAAGGAGGCCTGAGTGAGCAGAATAATTATATTGGAGCGTGACACTTCCAAACACACAGAAAAAAGTCTTGACAAAATCCTTGTACAGGTGTTTACTCTTAACCAGTCCTTTGGATTTTACAACTCTGAGAAGGCTCCAAGGGCAGCTTTTGCTCCCTTTCTGCTGCCTCCCCCATCCTTCCCCATCAAAGAAGGGCAAGAAGCTACCACAGTTGTCACACTTTTCCCCCTTTTCCTTTGCTGTGCTCTGTTAATTGCTTTTTACCATGAACTTTCTCTGAAGTTCTAGAATGTGAAGGCCAGAGAGGCCTTTACAGATAGCCAAACAATACCATCCCACAGTCTTCAGCCGCTGTTTCTGATGCAGCTCCAGAAAATATTATCTCCTATCATATACTAGAAGAAAAAAAAAATTCAAGCTCTTCATCAATTTGCACAGCTAATAACTTTCGCTTTTCTGACAACTGATACAGGGCCCACATTTACTAAAATGTCAGCTTCCCTGGTGGCTCAGCGGTAAAAAGAATCCACCTACAATGCAGAGACAGGAGACGTGAATTCAACTCCTGGGTCAGGAATATCCTCTGAAGGTGGGCATGGCAACCCACTCCAGTATTCTTGCTAGGAAAATTCCAGGTACAGAGGAGTCTGGCAGGATACAGTCCATGTGTTCGCAAAGAGTCGGACACGACTGAAGCGACTGAGCAAGCAGGCACGCAGAGAGTTAGAAAATGTGAAGCTAACAAGCTTAAGACCACCCATCTTTGACTAAGATCCTCGTTTTACAAAAAGGATAGATGAGGCCAGAGTAGAAAGGTGACATGCCCAAGGTCACACAGCTGGTTAGTGGAAGATTCTGGACTGAAATCCAGTTACCCTTCCAGTTAAAGACAGTTCTGTTTACTTTCAGTTTAAAGGGTGAATGGGAACCATTAGTTTTTCCTAAGGGTGATAAACTCTGCATGTGTCTATTTATGAATGTAGATGAGGAAACAAGCCTCTGAGAGCTGGTTCAGTGTTTTTGACATTTGTAACAATGCAAGGTGAATATGTGCTTAGAATGCTTATCAAATGAATAGATGGACGTGTGTGAACAAGGAGAAGGGGAGCGGCCATATGTACGATATTATCTATGACTCAACAAAAACAGACAAGCCAGGGACACATTAATGTTAGGGAGTATGTTTGTCCCCCGAGTACAAAGCCTGGGTGAGGGAGAGCGTATCTGTGGGTAAGTGACATCTGTAAGCACCAGGTGTGCGGGGAGTCCAGTCTGTGATCCCAGGATTAGCCTTACCCTTCTGGGGCTTCATTTCATTATCTTCCTGAACATTAAATGACTACTAAATTAGATCTCTAAGGATTATCTCAGATCTATGTCATATCACAGACCTCAAAGAGGGAATGGACTTCATTTCACGGACATGTCTCGTGGCCTTGTGACACTGTGCCCTTTTGTGTGTGTGGAGGGGCGGGGGGAGTCTTTTGCTGAAAATTGTATTGCGTAGAAAAGGAGCATTCCTACCTCTTAACATCCAATGCATCTGGCTCCACTCCCAAATCCCAAGGCCCGTTTCTCCCTCCTCTGTTCATGAGAAATGAGAACTTGGAAAAAAGCTGGAAGTTTCGATTTTGAACTGCTTGTAGCTGATGAAACAATCTTGAAATAACCTGTGGGCTGTTTAAATTTTTAGCACCTAGCTGGCCATTTATTTCATTTCATATCCCAATCCATACCTAGTGAAATCAAAGTCCTGTGACTATTTATTCTCTCAACTGTCATGAAAAGTGGCCCCCTCCCCCAGATGGAGCTGATTTCTTTGATTACATTTCACACTGCCATTCTGAGGCCACCTGCCACTACTCAGGACTAGATCTGCACCAAAGCTTCTGTGCTGCTGTGTCAGGTAGACAACGAGGCACAGGGGAGGGGAGTGGAAAAAGAATACCAGTGGAGAACAGTTCATCTCTTTTGGAAACTACTTTCTGGCACTTGACAAGTCAGTTAAGGAGAGTAACTGACTAAAGGTTTGCTGGCAAATTCTGCTACCTGCCTCCAACATCTGAGAGCAGGCTTAGCTGCTCTAGCTGGGTCTGTGATCCCTAGCACAAGGAACTATAATAACATGACTGGAGGGCATCCTTGGTGCTGAGTTAAATTACAATTTGTTTCCCAAGAAATGAGAATTAACCTGAGCTTAATTCCTATCTGTAGAAAATAAAAATCAGATTAATTAAAAGGTTATACACCCTGACTCCCCATGACTTTCACTGACATTCTTGTAGGGAATAGGCTCATTTAAGTTCATCTTGATCTCATCAACTAATGGATTGTTGTTGTGTAGTTGCTCAGTCTTGTCCTATTCCTTGGGACCCCATGGACTGTAGCCCGCCAGGCTCCTCTGTCTATGGGATTCTCCAGGCAAAAATATTGGAGTGGGTTGCCATTTCCTTCTCCAGGGGGTCTTCCCAATCCAAGGATCAAACCCATCTCCTGCGTTGATAGGTGGATTCTTTACCACTGAGCCACCAGGGACACCCACAACTAATGGACGTGAGATTTAAATTCAGGTTCCAGCCCTTCTGCTCAGCTTGGCTCTGTGGTGCATTGCAGGGCACAGAATCACACCCGGTGCTGGGGACCAGCCTCCTGATAGGCGCAAGGTTACAGCGGGAATGTAAGTTCTGTGAAGAAAAAGGTGCTAGCAATGGAAACATTCAGTCTGACGCTGGTCAGGACGAGGTGGACTGAAATACAGTCCCCAGCTTTGGGAAATTTGCAAAACAATCACTGATCAGTTTTTTTTTTTTTTAATTTATTTTTTAAATTTTATTTTATTTTTAAACTTTACATAATTGTATTAGTTTTGCCAAATATCAAAATGAATCCGCCACAGGTATACATGTGTTCCCCATCCTGAACCCTCCTCCCTCCTGCCTCCCCATACCATCCCTCTGGGTTGTCCCAGTGCACTAGCCCCAAGCATCCAGTATCGTGCATCGAACCTGGACTGGCAACTCGTTTCATACATGGTATTTTACATGTTTCAATGCCATTCTCCCAAATCTTCCCACCCTCTCCCTCTCCCACAGAGTCCATAAGACTGTTCTATACATCAGTGACTCTTTTGCTGTCTCGTACACAGGGTTATTATTACCATCTTTCTAAATTCCATATATATGCGTTAGTATACTGTATTGGTGTTTTTCTTTCTGGCTTACTTCACTCTGTATAATAGGCTCCAGTTTCATCCACCTCATTAGAACTGATTCAAATGTATTCTTTTTAATGGCTGAGTAATACTCCATTGTGTATATGTACCATAGCTTTCTTATCCATTCATCTGCTGATGGACATCTAGGTTGCTTCCATATCCTGGCTATTATAAACAGTGCTGCGATGAACATTGGGGTACACGTGTCTCTTTCCCTTCTGGTTTTCTCAGTGTGTATGCCCAGCAGTGGGATTGCTGGATCATAAGGCAGTTCTATTTCCAGTTTTTTTAAGGAATCTCCACACTGTTCTCCATAGTGGCTGTACTAGTTTGCATTCCCACCAACAGTGTAAGAGGGTTCCCTTTTCTCCACACCCTCTCCGGCATTTATTATTCGTAGACTTTTGGATTGCAGCCATTCTGACTGGTGTGAGATGGTACCTCATAGTGGTTTTGATTTGCATTTCTCTGATAATGAGTGATGTTGAGCATCTTTTCGTGTGTTTGTTAGCCATCTGTATGTCTTCTTTGGAGAAATGTCTATTTAGTTCTTTGGCCCATTTTTTGATTGGGTCATTTATTTTTCTGGAGTTGAGCTGTAGGAGTTGCTTGTATATTTTTGAGATTAGTTGTTTGTCAGTTGCTTCATTTGCTATTATTTTCTCCCATTCTGAAGGCTGTCTTCAGTTTTTTTTTTTTTAATTTATTTATTTTAGTTGGAGGCTAATTACTTTACAATATTGTAGTGGTTTTGCCATACATTGATATGAATCAGCTATGGGTTTACATGTGTTCCCCATCCTGAAACCCCCTCCCACCTCCCTCCCTATCCCATCCCTCTGGGTCATCCCAGTGCACCAGCCCCAAGCACCCTGTCTCATGCACTGAACCTGGACTGGCAATGTGTTTCATATATGATAATATACATGTTTCAATGCTATTCTCTCAGATCATCCCTCCCTCACCTCCCACAGAGTCCAAAAGACTGTTCTATACATCTGTGTCTCTTTTGCTGTCTCGCACAAAAGGTTATCATTACCATCTTTCTAAATTCCATATATATGTGTTAGTATACTGTACTGGTGTTTTTCTTTCTGACTTACTTCACTCTGTATGCTGCTGCTAAGTCACTTCAGTCGTGTCCGACTCTGTGCAGCCCCATAGATGGCAGCCCACCAGGCTCCCCCGTCCCTGGGATTCTCCAGGCAAGAACACTGGAGTGGGTTGCCATTTCCTTCTCCAATGCATGAAAGTGAAAAGTGAAAGTGAAGTCGCTCAGTCGTGTCTGACCCTCAGAGACCCCATGGACTGCAGCCTACCAGGCTCCTCCATCCATAGGATTTTCCAGGCAAGAGTATTGGAGTGGGGTGCCATGGCCTTCTCTGTCACTCTGTATAATAGGCTCCAGTTTCATCCACCTCATTAGAACTGATACAAATGTATTCTTTTTAATGGCTGAGTAATACTCCATTGTATATATGTACCACAGCTTTCTTATCCATTCGTCTGCTGATAGACATCTAGGTTGCTTCCATGTTGGGGCTATTATAAGCAGTACTGCAGTGATCATTGGGGTACACGTGTCTCTTTCAATTCTGGTTTCCTCGGTGTGTATGCCCAGTGGTGGGATTGCTGGGTCATATGGCAGTTGTATTTCCAGTTTTTTAAGGAGTCTCCACACTGTTCTCCATAGTGGATGTACTAGTTTACATTCCCACCAAGTGTAAGAGGGTTCCCTTTTCTCCACACCCTCTCCAGCATTTATTGCTTGTAGACTTTTGGATCGCAGCCATTCTGACTGGCGTGAAATGGTACCTCATAGTGGTTTTGATTTGCATTTCTCTGATAATGAGTGATGTTGAGCATCTTTTCATGTGTTTGTTAGCCATCTGTATGTTTTCTTTGGAGAAATGTCTATTTAGTTCTTTGGCCCATTTTTTGATTGGGTCATTTATTTTTTCTGGAATTGAGCTGCAGGAGTTGCTTGTATATTTTTGAGATTAATTCTTTGTCAGTTGCTTCATTTGCTATTATTTTCTCCCATTATGAAGGGTGTCTTTTCACTTTACTTATATTTTCCTTTGTTGTGCAAAAGCTTTTAAGTTTAATTAGGTCCCATTTGTTTATTTTTGCTTTTATTTCCATTACTCTGGGAGGTGGATCATAGAGGATCCTCCTGCGATTTATGTCGGAGAGTGTTTTGCCTATGTTTTCCTTTAGGAGTTTTATAGTTTCTGATCTTACGTTTAGATCTTTAATCCATTTTGAGTTTATTTTTGTGTATGGTGTTAGAAAGTGTTCTAGTTTCATTATTTTACAAGTGATTGACCAGTTTTCCCAGCACCACCGGTTAAAGAGATTGTCTTTTCTCCATTGTATATTCTTGCCTCCTTTGTCAAAGATAAGGTGTCCATAGGTGCATGGATTTGTCTCTGGGCTTTCTATTTTGTTCCATTGATCTCTATTTCTGTCTTTGTGCCAGTACCATACTGTCTTGATGACTGTAGCTTTGTAGTAGAGCCTGAAGTCAGGCAGGTTGATTCCTCCTGTTCCATTCTTCTTTCTCAAGATTTCTTTGGCTATTTGAGGTTTTTTGTATTTCCATACTAATTGTGAAATTATTTGTTCTAGCTCTGTGAAAAATACCATTGGTAGCTTGATAGGGATTGCATTGAATCTATA
Organism: Bos indicus x Bos taurus; assembly: GCF_003369695.1. Classification (NCBI taxonomy): domain Eukaryota; kingdom Metazoa; phylum Chordata; class Mammalia; order Artiodactyla; family Bovidae; genus Bos; species Bos indicus x Bos taurus. The sequence goes on from NC_040085.1 coordinate 75,880,539, forward strand.
GACTGCTTTGGGTAGTATACTCATTTTCACTTTATTGATTTTTCCAATCCATGAACATGGTATATTTCTCCATCCATTTGTTTCCTCTTTGATTTCTTTCATCAGTGTTTTATAGTTTTCTATATATAGGTCCTTTATTTCTTTAGGTAGATATATTCCTAAGTATTTTATTCTTTTCATTGCAATGGCGAATGGAATTGTTTCCTTAATTTCTCTTCCTGTTTTCTCATTGTTAGTGTATAGGAATGCAAGGGATTTCTGTGTGTTAATTTTATATCCTGCAACTTTACTATATTCATTGATTAGCTCTAGTAATTTTCTGGTAGGGTCTTTAGGGTTTTCTATGTAGAGGATTATGTCATCTGGAAACAGAGTTTTACTTTTTCTTTTCCAATCTGGATTCCTTTTATTTCTTTTTCTGCTCTGATTGCTGTGGCCAAAATTTCCAACACTATATTGAATAGTAGTGGTGAGATTGGGCACCCTTGCCTTGTTCCTGACTTTAGGGAAAATGCTTTCAATTTTTCACCATTGAGGATAATGTTTGCTATGGGTTTGTCATATATAGCTTATATTATGTTGAGGTATGTTCCTTCTATTCCTGCTATCTGGAGGGTTTTTATCATAAATGGATGTTGAATTTTGTCAAAGGCTTTCTCTGCATCTATTGAAATAATCATATGGTTTTTACCTTTCAATTTGTTAATGTGGTGTATTACATTGATTGATTTGTGGATATTAAAGAATCCTTGAATTCCTGGGATAAAGCCCACTTGGTCATGATATATGATCTTTTTAATATGTTGTTGAATACTGTTTGCTAGAATTTTGTTAAGGATTTTTGCATCTATGTTCATCAGTGATACTGGCCTGTAGTTTTCTTTTTTTGTGGCATCTTTGTCTGGTTTTGGTGTTAGGGTGATGTTGGCCTCATAGAATGAGTTTGGAGGTTTACCTTCTTCTGCAATTTTCTGGAAGAGTTTGAATAAGATAGATGTTAGCTCTTCTCTAAAGTTTTGGTAGAATTCAGCTATGAGGCCGTCTGGTCCTGGCCTTTTGTTTGCTGGAAGATTTCTGATTACACTTTCGATTTCCATGCTTGTGATGGGTCTGTTAAGATCTTCTATTTCTTCCTGGTTCAGTTTTGGAAAGTTATACTTTTCTAAGAATTTGTCCATTTCTTCCAAGTTGTCCATTTTGTTGGCATTTAGTTGCTGATAGTAGTCTCTTATGATCCTTTGTATTTCTGTGTTGTCTGTTGTGATTTCTCCATTTTTATTTCTAATTTTGTTGATTTGATTCTTCTCCCTTTGTTTCTTGATGAGTCTGGCTAATGGTTTGTCACTGATCAGTTTTTGTGTGTATCACCTATGAGTTAAGGAAAGGCACAAAACGCTTTATTGGCAGCAAAAACATTAGGTTTAGAAAAGACAGAAGAACCAGTGATCAAATTGCCAACATTCATTGGATCAAGGGAATTCCAGAAAAACGTGTATTTCTGCTTCATTGACTATGTTAAAGTCTTTGACTGGATGGATCACAATTAAATGTGGAAAATTCTTAGATGGAAATACCAGATCAGCGTTCCTGTCTCCTGAGAAACCTGTATGCTGGTTAAAAAGCAACAATCAGAACTGGATATGAAACAACTGACTGATTCAAAAGTTGAAAAGCAGTACGACGGCTGAAGTCGAGTTGAAGTGGAATCATATAATTAGATGGGATGTTTTTAAGAGGGCAGATAGGGCTCCTGTAAAGGGTCATATACTGTCATCCTACTTATTTAACTTATATTCAGAGTACATTTTGAGAAATGTGGGGCTGGATGACTCACAAGCTGGAATCAAGATTGCTAGGAAAAATATATCAACAACCTCAGGTATGCAGATGATACCATTCTAGTGGCAGAAAGTGAAGAGGAACTAAAGAGCCTCTTGATAAGGGTCTTAACCACTGGACCACCAGGGAAATCTGATTTTATATTTTTCAATGAAAAATTTTCTTATAGTTTTAAAGAGATATATTTGACTTACAGCACTGTGTAAATGTATAGCATAATGATGTAACATATACACATCAAGAAATGATTACCACAATAGGTTTAGTAAACATCCATAGCGTAAAGATACAAAATTAGACAATCAGAAAAAAATATATTTTGCTTGTCATAGGAACTCTTAGGATTTATCTAACAACTTCCGTATAAACCACACAGCAATGCTAATTATATTTATCCTGTTGTACGTTGCATCCCTGTATTTATTTACTGTAAAACTGGAAATTTGTACCTTTTAATTACCTTCATCCCTCCCCTGAACCGTGCTTCTGTTAACCACAAATTTGATCTATTTTTTTCTATGAGTTTGTTTTGAGGTATAGTTGACCAACACAATATTAGTTCCTGGTGTACAGCACAGTGATTCTGAATGTCTATACTGTTCTATATGATCAACCTGTTAAGTCTACTTACCATCTGTCACCATACAAAGACATTACATGATTGTTGACTAGATACTCCACACGTGTCATACCCATGACTCATTTATTTTGTAACTGGAAGTTTCCACTTCTCAATCACTTCTTTCTCACCTCCCTTCTGGCAACCATCTGTTTGTTCTCTGTATGCATGACTATGTTTCTGTTTTGTTATGTTTGTTCATTTGTCTTGATTTTTAGATTTCACATAAAAGTGAAATCATATAGTATTTGTATTTCCCTATCTGACTTATTTCACTTAGCATAATACCCTCTAGGCCCATTTATGTTGCCACAAATGACAAGATGTCCTTCTTTTTTTATGGCTGAGTAATAGTTTATAGCTATATTGTATTATGTATATATGGATACAATATATGTAAAACATACATATAGGTGGTGTATATATATATATAACACCATATATACATACCACATCTTCTTTAACTATTCATCTGTGGATGGACTCAGGTTGCACCCATATCTTGGCTGTTGTAAATAATGCTGCAATGAACACTGAGGTGCATATATCTTTTCAAATTAGTATTTTCATTTTCTTTCTTTGGATAAGTACTCAGGAAAGGAACTGCTGAATTGTTTGGTAGTTTTATTTTTAATTTTTTGAAGGACTTTCATACTGTTTTCCTTATGGATGCACCAATTTATTAATACATTCCCAACAATGCACAAGGGTTCCCTTTTCTCCACATCTTGCCAACACTTGTTATTTGTTGTCTTTTTGATGACAGCCATTCTGACAAATGTGAGGTGATACCTCATTGTGAGTTTGATTTGAATATCCCTAATGATTAATGATGTTATACACCTGAAACTAATAGACTATTATATGTCAATTATGCATCAATAAAAATTATTTAAAATGTGCTGCTGGTACAAGGGGCAATATCATCTCTAAGTTCAGTTGTGTCTCTCATCTATAGAACAGCTTGATGACACATTGTTACAGACTAGTGTTTGTTAAGAGCTATGAGGATAATGAGTTCTCTCAAGTAACAGAGGTCAGGGGCTGAATGTAAGAATCAGAATCTAGGGGATCAGAAAGTGAAAGTGAAAGTGAAGTCGTGTCCAACTCTTTGCGACCCCATGGAATGTAGCCTACCAGGCTCCTCAGTCCATGGGATTTTCCAGGTCAGAATATTGGAGTGGGTTGCTGTTTCCTTCTCCAGGGGATCTTCCATCAGAATTAGCATCAGAATTGCCAAGGCTGGAAAGATGACTGAAGGGATTTACCTTTTACCTAAGGATTTTGAGGTGTTAACAGATAATGGTATCTCTAAGGAGAGCAGATGAGTATCCAAAGAGAGTGCTGCTTAGCATCTACAATCAGAAGAAGGCAAACCTGGAGGAGCAGGAAACTGAGAATGGTTGCACTCAAAAAAAAAATCATGATGCATGTTCAGTTCTTAGAGCAAAGCAGATTCTCAAATACGCAATCTGTTGAATAAAGAGATTGCTGGGTCCCTAGGAGGAAGGATATATCAACATTATGACAAATATATAAGATAGTGATTCTCTCAGTCCTTTACCCAAGAAACCTAAAACCATTTCCTTAGGAGACACTGTGGTAGGGATAGAGAAATGACTAGAATTGAGAAGATTATTGGACACAGTACCTGCATTGATATTGATGCTCAGATTCCAAAGCATCATTGTGGACCCTGAAATAGTGGGAGCTTATGACATCAGGAAAAAAGTGGAGTTCTAGCTGGCATACGTTTTACAATGGGTTCTGTGCCCTGCAGTCCAACCTAGTGGTCGCATGTCTGAGTCCTCAGGTATGTAATTGGGATTGGTATCTTAAGTAGTGGGAATAATGTCCATATGAAGTTGGCATGTGGAATAAGAGCTATCATCATTGCTATGCAGGTGGATGCCTCTTAAACATGCGTCTGCCTCTGGCCAGGATGATGAATCAAAGTCAATACTGTGTTCATGGTGAGAAGGTAGACACAAGTGCACTATTCAAGCCTAAAAGAAACAGCAGCAGTTGTATTTCTCACATCTGCATAGAAATCACCAATCCAGCCATTACAGAAACTATATTGATCCTAGTGAGTGATTGTAGACAACCAACTCTCCAAAGAGAATGTCTTGTTGCTGATAGTGGGTCACATATATCTACCATTGCTAGAGGATGTTAAATGGCATCAGGTGATGGTGGCATCAGGTGCATCAGTCATTGATTTGCTAAACTTGTTAATTTCTATTTTGATCAGAAAAGAGCATCCAAAAAAGTGTAGCATTCATATGTCATGGATAACCATGTATATTTTGTATATTTGCCTCCAGAGTCGTGTTCACCTTCTTGCACCTGGCATATTATCTGAACAGGTTTAGACTGTCTGAACATTGCAGAAGACATTGAACTGACTCATTATATCTACAGCATCATGAGGATGAGCCCAGGCAAACATGAGTTGGTTAGTTCTTTGGAGGTCTTATAAGGAGATATACATTCCAAGGTTAGGAGACAAACCTTACAAAGATTCAGGGGCAATTCATATTATTGGAGTATTTCAGATTACAGGATGTAGCTCATGTTGGGAAATAGCCAAAGAATAAAGGCAAATTGCTTCATGATGCCTTCCCTACCACAGAGAAGGTGATGCCTGATATATGTTTCTTTGGGTTATTGAAGCAAACATTTCATACCTGTGAATATGATGCTGGATGATAATAAAAGTGGCCAGTTTTGAGTAAGAATGCAAGGCAAGAAAAGGTCTTGGTTCTTGCTTGCCCATTGAAAACCCAAAGCCATAATTAGAGCTGTCAAGTATGGCACAGCTGATGTCTTTGACCCTGTTGGAAACTGGTGGTAGTGGTAGATATGATGTGAAATCTATGACAAGAATCCCCCAAAAGAATCACTATATAGGCCCTGGGGTTTGGAAACAAGGCCATGTCCTCTGCCTATGAAGAAATAGCTCTTAGTGTGTTAGTGGATCCCAGGCAAAATGAGAGTTTTGTCCATGTGGCTCCATATGAGCACATATACTGAATCATTGAGTATCAGCTAGGTTTCTTTGGGTCTGTTAACTTACAAAATCAAAAGGATCTTGCAGCAATTCACAGAAAGCTCAAAATAGAACATCTAGTGTCAACCTCATACAAAAGAAGACATCTGTAAATTGTATGAGCAGGTATTTGAAATCATACCACTCATCATTGCTACACCAGTGTGCTTCGCTCAGCTTCCATATATGCCCACGTGTCAGGTATGCTCAGTTGCTAAAGGAGGAATAAAATGCCTGACTTTGGTATATGAATGGGTAGGCTTGGTATCTGAGTTCAAACCAAACATCAAGATTACTGCATAATATTCCTCTTCAGAGATGATTCTAAAAGGAGAGAAATAACAAAAAATCATATTCTCGGGCAGTTTTATGGCTAGTAATGTTGATTGTCTACCCTATGTGGAAAGTCCCTAATTAGACTACTTCAGGTGGCCAAGATATTACGTAATATCATTTAGCATGATATTCTTTATTTCCATCCATGTTGTTGCAAATGGCAACATTTCCTCTTTTATGACTGAGTACTATGCTAGTGTATGTATATATACCACATCTTTGTTTTAAAGCTTTTTATTTTATATTGGAGTATAATTGATTAACAATATTGTGTTAGTTTTAGGTATACAGCAAAGTCATTCAGTTATACATATACATATATCTATTCTTTTTCAAATTCTTTTCTCCATTAGGTTGTTATGGAATATTAAGCAGAGTTCCCTGTGCCATGCAGTAGGTCCTGTGTACTTGTCAATCCCACATTCCCTAACTATCTCTTTCTCCCTACCATTCACCCCTGCTAACTATAAGTGCATTCTCTAAGTCTGTGAGTCTGTTTCTATTTTGTAAATAAGCTCATGTCTATCATGTTTTAAAGATTCTGCATATAAGTGATATCATACGATCTTTCTCTTTCTCTGTCTGACTTACTTCACTCAGTATGACAATCTCCAGATCCATCCATGTAGCTGAAAGTGGCATTACTTCTTCTTTTCAAAGGCTGAGTAAAATTCTGTTGTATACACTTACCATCTCTTCTTCATCTGTTCTTCTGTTGATGGACATTTCTGTCGCTTCCATGTCATGACTATAATAAACAGTGCCGCAATGAACATTCAAGTGCATGTATCCTTTTGTACCATGTTTTTCTCCAGGTATGTGCCCAGAGTGGGATTTTAGGATCATATGATAGCTCTATCTTCAGTTTTTTAAGGAGCCTCCATACTGTTCTCCATAGTGGCTATACCAATTTACATCTTCATCAACAGTGTAGGAGGGTTCCCTTCCCGCCACAACCACTCCAGCGTTTATTATTTGTGGATTTTTTCCTTTTATGATAGTCATGCTGACTGGTATGAGGAGATATCTCATTGTAGTTTTGATTTGCATCTCTCTAATAATTAGCAATGTTAAACATTTTTTCATGTGCCTCTTGGCCATCTGTATGTCTTCTTTGGAGAAATGTCAGTTAGCTTTTCTGCCTGTCTTTTCATTGGATTTTTTTTTTTTTTTTGAAGATACTAAGTTGCATTCAGCTTTGTTTGTAAATCTTGGAGACTAATCCCCTGGTCCATCACACAATTAGCAAATATTTTCTCCCCATCTGTGGGTTGTCTTTTTGTTTTATTTATGGTTTCCTTTGTTGTACAAAAACCTCTGCGTTTAATTAGGTTCCACTTGCTTATTTTTATTTCCATTAAACAAAGAGATGGATTGAAAAATAACAGTGCTGCGATGTAATTTTTAAATTTATTTTTAGTTGCAGGATAATTCCTTTACAATGTTGTGTTAGTTCTGCCGTACAACATGAATCTGCTATAGTGTACATGTATCCCCTCCCTTTTGAACAGAGCAATGAGCTGAGTTTCCTGTGCTACACAGCTGCCTCCTGCTAGCTGTCTGTTTTACACATGGTAGTGTATATATGTCAGTGCTACTCTGTCAGTTGGTCCCACCCTCTCCTTCCCCCACTGTGTCCACAAGTCCCTTCTCTATGTATGTGTCTCTATTCTTGCCCTGCAGGTTCATCAGTACTATTTTCTAGATTCCATGTGTGTGTGTTAATAAATGATATTTGATTTTCTCTTTCTGACTTACTTCACTCTGTATAATAGGCTCTAGGTTCATCCACCTCATTACAACTAACTCAAATTCATTGCAGTTTATGGCTGAGTAATATTTAATTGTATGTATGTACACAACTTCTTTATCCATTCATCTGTTGCTGGATATCTATGCTGCTTCCATGTCCTGGTTATAGTTCTGCTATTAACATTAGGATATATGTATTTTTGAATTAGGTTTTCTCAGGGTATAAGCCCAGAAGTGGGATTGCTAAGTCATATTATAGTTTTATTCCTAGTTTTTTAAGAATTCTCCATACTGTTCTCCATAGTGGCTATATCAATGTACATTCCCACCAACAATGCAAGAGGGTTTGCTTTTCTCCACATCTTCTGCAGCATTTATTGTTTGTAGATTTTTTTGATGGTGGCCATTTTGACTGGTGGGATGTGATACCTCATTGTACTTTTGATTTACATTTCTTTAATAATGAGTGATGTCAAGCATCTTTTCATGTGTTTCTTAGCCATTTGTATGTCTTCTTTGGAGAAATATCTGTTTAGGTCTACTGCTCATTTTTTTAATGGCTTCTTGGTTTTTTTGATACTGAGCTGCATGAACTGCTTATATCCTTCAGAGATTAATCCTTTGTCACTTGCTTCATTTGCAAGTATTTTCTTCCATTCTTAGGATTGTCTTTTCATATTTGTAGTTTCCTTTGCTGTGCAAAAGTTTTTAAGTTTAATTAGGCCCATTTGTTTATTTTTGTTTCCATACTCTAGGAGGTGGTCAAAGAGGATTTTGCTGTGATTTATGTCAAAGAGAATTCTATCTGTGTTTAGAATTTTCTATGAATGGTATCAAGTCATCTGCAAATAGTGACAGTTTAATTTTTTATTTTCAAACTTGGATTCCTTTTATTTATTTTTCTTCCCTGATTACCATAGCTAAGATTTCCAAAATTACATTGAATTAAAGTGGCAACAGTGGACTCCTTCTATCTTGTTCCAGATCTTAGAGGAAATGTCTTCAGGTTTTTACCACTGAGTGTGGTATTAGCTATAGGTTTGTTATATATGGACTTTACTATGCTGAGGTGTGTTGCCTCTGTGCCCACTGTCTGCAGAGTTTTTATCATAAATAAGTATTGATTAATTCCAAGTTTTTTCTCTATTGAGATGATCATATGGTTTCTATTCTTTATTTTGTTGATGTGGTATATCACACTGATTAATTTGTGAATATTGAAAAACCCTTGCATTCCTGGGATAAATCTTACTTGATCATGGTGTCTGATCCTTTTAATGTACTGTCTTGGATCATTGTGCTTTTGTTTTCATTTGTCTCTAGGTATTTTTCAGTTCCTTTGTTTTCTTCATTGATCCATTGGTTGTTTAGAAACATACTGTTTTTTCTTCATGTTTTTGTGTTTTTTATAGTTTTTTTCTTGTAGTTGGTTTCTAATCTCATAGCATTTTGGTTAGAAAAGATACCTGATGTGATTTCAGTTTTTTTAAATGCGCTGAAACTTGCTTTGTGGACCAGCATGTGGTCAATCCTGAAGAATGTTCCATGTATACATGAGGAGAGTGTGTATTCTGCTCCTTTTGGATGGAATGCTCTATAAATATCAATTAAGTCCATCTGGTCTGATGTGTCATTTAAGGCCTGTGTTTCCTTACTGATTTTCTTTCTGGATGATCTGTCCATTGATATAAGTGCAGTGTTAAAGTCCCCTACTCTTACTGTTTTACTGTTGGTTTTTCCCTTTATGGCTATTAGTATTTGCCTTGTATATTGTTGTGCTCCAGCATTGGGTGCATATATATTTACAATTGTTTTACCTTCTTCTTCAATAGATCCCTTGATCATTTTATGCAGTGTCCTTTTTTTATCTTGTCTCTTGTGAAAGACTTTATTTTAAATTCTATTTTGCCTGATATGAGTATTGTTCCTTCAGCTTTCTTTTGATTCCCATTTTCATGGAATATCATTTTCCATCCCCTCTCTTTCAGTCTGTATGTGTCTCTAGGTCTGAAGTGGGTCTCTTGTAGACAGCATATACACAGGTGGTCTTATTTTTGTATCCAGTCTGTGTCTTTTGCTTGGACTATTTAATCCATTTGCATTTAGAGTAATAATTGGTATATGTCCCTAGTGGCATTTTCTTAATTGTTTTGGGTTTGTTTTGTAGGTCTTTTCCTTCTCTTGTGTTCTCTGTGTAGGGAAATCCTTTTAGCATTTGTTATCTAAAGCTGATTTGGTGGTGCTGAATTCTCTTACATTTTGCTTGTTTGGAAAGCTTTTGATTTCTCCATTAAATGTGAATGACAGCATTGCTGGGAAGAGTATTTTTGGTTGGAGATTCTTCCCTTTCTTCACTTTAAATATATCATGCCACTTTCTTCTGATGTGCAGAGTTTCTGCTGAAAAATCAGCTGATAACCTTATGGGAGGTCCCTTGTATGTTCTTTGTTATTTTTCCCTTGTTGCTTTTAATATTTTTTCTTTGTCTTTAATTTTTGTTAATTTGATTTCTGTTTGTCTCAGCACAGATTTATCCTACCTGGGACTCTCTGTATTTCCTGGAATTGGGTGATTGTTTCCTGTCCCATGTTATAGAAGTTTCCAGCAATTATCTCTCCAAATATTTCCTCAGGTCCTTTCTCTCTTTCTTTTCCTTCTGGAACCCTTATAGTGGAAATGTTGGTGCATATAATGTTGTTCCAAAGGTCTCTTAGACTGTCTTCTCATCTTCTCACTCTTTTTCTTCATTCTGTTCTGTGGCAATGATTTCTACCATTCTGTCTTCCTGGTTACTCATCAGATCTTCTGCCTCAGTTATTGACCTACTGATTCCTTTCAGTGTATTTTTTCTTTTCAGTTCTTGTATTGCTCATCTCTTTTTGTTCTTTAGTTATTCTAGGTCTTTGTTAAACATTTCTTGCATCTTCTCAGTCCTTGCCTCCATTCTTTTTCCAAGATCCTGGATCATCTTCACTGTCATTATTTTGAAATCTTTTTCCAGAAGATTGCTTATCTCCATTTAACATAGTGTTTTGTTTTGTTTTGTTTTCTGGGGTTTTATCTTGTTCCTTCTTCTGGGACATATACTCCTGCCATTTCATTCTGTCTGACTTTCTTTGATTGTGGATTCCATCCTGCAGGCTACAGGATTGTAGTTTTTCTTGCTTCTGCTACCTGCATTCTGGTGGAATGAGGCTATCTAAGAGGCTTGTGAAGGCTTTCTAATGGGAGGGACTAGTGTTGAGTGGAGATGGGTCTTGTCCCTCTAGTGGACAGGGCTGTGCTCAGTAAAACTTTAATCTGCTTGTCTGCTAATAGGTGGGGCTGTGTTCCCACCCTATTAGTTGGTTGACTTGAAGCAACTCAGCACTGGAGCCAAAGGCTGTTTTGTGGGGTTAATGGCAGGCTCTTAGGAGGGCTCATGCCAATGGATACTTCCCAGAACTGCTGCTGCCAGTGAGTGTCCTTGACCACACATTGAGCCCTAGTCATCCCCACTTCTACAGGAGATCCTTCAATACTAGCAAGTAGGTCTGGCCGAGTCTCTTATGGGGGTCACTCCTTTTTCCCCCTGGGATCTAGCACACATGAGAGTTTGTGTGTCCTCCCCCTCCAAGAATGGAGTCTCTATTTACCCCAGTCCTGGGAGTGTCCTGTGATCAAAACCCACTGGGCTTCAAAAGTAGATTCTCTGGGGACTCCTCCTCCTGCTGCCAGCCTGGGAAACCAGATATGGGGCTTAGAAATTTCACTCCTGTGGGAAAACTTCTGTGGTATAATTGTTTTCCAGTTTGTGGGTCCTGGAATTTCAGTTTATCACAATTGAGCCCTTCTTACTGTCGCTCTTTGTCTTTGGATATAGGGTATCCCGTATTAGTATGTTCCAGTGTTTTTTTGTTGATGGTTGTTCAGCTATTAGTTGTGATTTGGTGCTTTCATAAGAAGGGGATTATCCTGCATCCTTCTACCCTACCATCTTGAGCTAATCTCCTACCACATTTTATTAAACCAATCATCTGTTGATGAGCACATGGGTTGTTCCCATGTCTTGGCTACTGAAAATAGTATTGCTATGAACATTGGGGTGCATGTATGTTTTCAAATTAATGTTTGTTTTCTTTTCCAAATATATATACCCAATAGTGGAATTAATGAATCATGTGGTAGTTCTAATTTCAGTTTTTAAAGGAACCTTCATAGTATATTCCATGGTGGGTGCAACCACTTACAGTGTACAGGGGCTCCCTTTTCCCTGCCTCTTCTCTAGCATTTATCATTTGTGGACAATCTGATGATAGCCATTCTGACAGTTGTGAAGTGAAACCTTTTTGCAGTTTTGATTTCCATTACCCCAGTACTTAGTGACATTGAGCATCTCTTCATGGGCCTGTTGGCCATCTGTATGTCTTATTTGAATAAATGTTCATATAGGTATTCTGCCCATTTTTTTGTTGGATTTTTGCAGCAGAGGTTCATGCTTGTCAAAAAGCATCCATCCTGGAAAAGGCGTGAACAACCAAGTAAGCAAAATGATTTGGCCAGTCAATATTAGGCAAACTTTACCAGTGACCATCATGGAACTGGTACAGTGGGTACAAGAACAGAGTGGCCATGCTGGCAGAAGTAGTGGTTACACTGGGCTCGATAGCATGAACTCTCATTTGCCAAGAAAGTCCAGTCTCTAAATGTCCAACTTGCCAACAACAGAGATCATTGCTGAGATCCTGAGAAGTCACTGTTTCTCAAGAAGACCTGGCAACTGATCAGTGGGAAGTCAACTACTATGGGGCCCTTTAATCTGAAAGGGCCAGCATTTGGTCCTCGCAAGAATAGATATTCATTCTAGTTGTGATAAGTGGCTTTTTGTGCCTGCAGAGTCACAGTCAACATCTGTGCTGAGGGCTTGCTTAGAAATGTATGATCTTTAACCATGGAATCCCACATGGCTTAGCATGTGAACAGATATTTCAGCCTTCCATGACTGAGGCACAGAAATAGGTCCATCCCAATAGTATCCATTGTTTGCATCACTTATCAAATATTCACTAGCAACCACATGCACAGTGTGGTGCAACAACCTACAGAAGACACAGCAGAAAAACCAGCTCAGAAACAATATCCTGGAAGGATGAGTGCCATCCTTCAGGGTACAGTGTCTATACTAAATCAGAGACTGCCATATGGTACTGTATATCCGTTATGAGGAATATATGGGATCAGAAAGCAAGGAATAGAAGTTGGGTGGCCCTCCTTAACATGACTCTTAGTGAGCCACTGGTTGTTTTTCTACTTGTCCTCCCAGCAACTGGGTGTTCTCCAGGGCTTTAGGAAGCCGGGGGCCACAGAAAATGTACTCTTGCCAGAGACACAGCATGAGTGCCATGGAACTGCAAGGTACAGCTGCCGTAAAAGCCCCCCAAGTATTAACACGTCTAAAGACTAGTCTGTGGGAGGAGGAGTCACCATTTTGGATGGAGTCATTGACCCTGAGTAGCAGGGGAGTTAGGGCTACTAATCCTCAGTAGAGGCTTGGAAGATTACCTGTAGAACCTAGGTAATACATTTGCCAGACTCCTGAAGCTCCCTTGCTTGGGCAATGGTGTGACTGGACTTGTGCAGCAATCTTCACCTGAGGAGTCTCAGAATCCTGAGGATAAAGATGCAAAATTTTTAAACAAACAATATGGAAAGTCCTATTTTTTCACCATATATTCTACTCTGCTCCGTCTACTTTCTCCTCTCTTATACTCATACCCCATGGGTATCTAAAACTACTATAAGGTTGGCAGAAACAGTTCTCAGCAGTAGTGTTCTGTTGCTTATCAGGACTCCTCCAAGGTATGGGATAATAGGAAACAGCCTCATGCATTTGTTTTTGTTAAAAGAGAAACTGTGGCTAAAGTTTAAACATAGAACTGCTATTCCAATTCTTCCTCTTCCAAAAACCCTGACCCTCTTTCATCTGGAAAGTGACCTGGTCTGCAGATGTTCTCTGATACACCTCAACACAATGAAGTCTTTACCATCTATTGGAGTCACAGAAATCTTTAAAAAAAATTTGATTCCATTGTTTGGGAGAAGTGGAAAAATTTCCAACACTGCCTAGTGGGGTTAAAAACAGAACCAGTACAAAAGACCTGTATATGGAAAATTATAAGACACCGGTGAATGAAATCAAAGATGACACAAACAGATGGAGAAATAGTCCATGTTCCTGGGTAGGAAGAATTAATATTGTGAAATGACTATACTATCAAATGCCATCTACAGATTCAATCAAATCCCTATAAAACTACCATTTTTCACAGAACTAGAACAAAAATTTTCACAATTCATGTGGAAACACAAAAGACCCTGAATAGCCAAAGCCTTCTTGAGAAAGAAGAATGGAGCTGGAGGAATCAATCTTCCTGACTTCAGATTAAACTACAAAGCTACAGTCATCAAGACAGTATGGTACTGGCACAAAAACAGGAACATAGACCAATGGAACAAGATAGAGAATCCTGAGATAAACCCACACACCTGTGCGTACCTTACTTTTGACAAAGGAGGGAAGAATATACAATGGGGCATAGATTGCCTTTTCAGTAAGTGGTGCTGGTAAAACTGGACAGCCACGTGCAAAAGAATGAAATTAGAACACTTCTCAATGCCATACACAAAGATAAACTCAAAATGGATTAAAGGCCTAAATGAAAGAGCAGAAACTATAAAACTCTTAGAGGAAAGCATAGGCAGAACACTTAATGACGTAAATCAAAGCAAGATCTTCTATAACCCACCTCATAGAGTAATGGTAATAAAAACAAAAATAAAGAAGTGGGACCTAATTAAACTTAAAAGCTTTTGCACAGCAAAAGAAACTACAAATAAGATGAAAAAACAACCCTCAGAATGGGAGAAAATAATAGCAAATGAGACAACTGACGAAGAATTAATTTCCAAAATATAGAAGCAGATCATACAACTCAACACCAGAAAAACAAATAACCCAATCAAAAGTGGGAAAAAGACCTAAAAAGACATTTCTCCAAAGAAGACATACAGATGGGTAACAAACACATGAAAAAGATGCTCAACATCATTCATTATTAGAGAAATGCAAATCAAAACTACAGTGAGATACCACCTCACACCAGTCAGAATGGTCATCATCAAAAAGTCTATTAAAAAAAAATAGTCTACAAACAATAAATGCCAGAGAGGGTGTGGAGAAAAGGGAACTCTCTTGCATTGCTGGTGGGAATGTAAACTGATACAGCCACTGTAGAGATTCCTTTAAAAGCTAGGAATAAAACCACCGTATGATCCAGCAGTTCCACTCCTAGACATATACCCTGAGGAAGCCAAAATTGAAAAAGACCCATGTACTCCAATGTTCGTTGCAGCACTATTTAGTATAGCTAGAACATGGAAGCAACCTAGATGTCCATTGACAGATAATGGATAAAGAAGCTGTGATAAATATGTACAATGGAATACTACTTAGCCATAAAAAGGAAGGCATTTGAGTCAGTTCAAGTGAGGTAGAAGAACCTAGAGCCTATTATACAAAGTGAAGTAAGTCAGAAAGAGAAATGTAGATATCGTATACTGACACACACATATATATATAGAATGGTGGAATATATATGGAATCTTTTATATACCATAAAAGATAGTACTGATGAATTTATTTTCAGGGCAGCAATGGGGAAATAGACATAGAGAACAGACCAATGGATACGGAGGGAGGGGAAGAGGGAGAGGACGAGATGTATGGAGAGACTAACACAGAAATTTACAATACCATATGTAAAATAGAGAGCCAGGGAGAACTCACTGTATGACTCAGGGAACTCAAACAGGGACTCTGTGACAATCTAGCAGGGTGGGATGAGGAGGGAGATGGGAGGGAGGTTCGGGAGGTAGGGGACATTGGTGTATCTATGGCTGGTTCTTATTGATGTATGACAGAAAACCACAAAATTCTGTAAAGCAATTATCCTTCAATTTAAAAAGTTAAATTAAAAAAACAGAACTGGTCAAAACCCCCTATTTTTTTCTTTTTGGTGTGGAGGTAAGTCCTCCTCCTGTTCTCATTTTTTTGCTTGTTTCTTTTTTGGTGTGTTTGTTTGTTTATAATTTGGAGTTGGGGGGCTGTAAATCTCTTGATTTTTTGGAGCCCCCAAAAATAAAGTCTGACACTGTTTCCACTGTTTCCCCATCTATTTCCCATGAAGTGATGGGACCAGAGGCCACGATCTTAGTCTTCTGAATGTTGAGCTTTAAGCCAAATTTTTCACTCTCCTGTTTCACTTTCATCAAGAGGCTTTTTAGTTCCTCTTCACTTTCTGCCATAAGGGTGGTGTCATCTGCATATCTGAGGTTATTGATATTTCTCCCGGCAACCTTGATTCCAGCTTGTGCTTCCTCCAGCCCAGCGTTTCTCATGATGTACTCTGCATAGAAGTTGAATAAGCAGGGTGACAATATACAGCCTTGACGTACTCCTTTTCCTATTTGGAGCCAGTCTGTTGTCCCATGTCCAGTTCTAACTGTTGCTTCCTGACCTGCATATAGGTTTCTCAAGAGGCAGGTCAGGTGGGCTGGTATTCCCATCTCTTTCAGATCACTGCAGATGGTGACTGCAACCATGAAATTAAATGATGCTTACTCCTTGGAAGGAAAGTTATGACCAACCTAGATAGCATATTGAAAAGCAGAGATATTACTTTGCCAACAAAGGTCCATCTAGTCAAGGCTGTGGTTTTTCCAGTGGTCATGTATGGATATGAGAGTTGGACTGTGAAGAAAGCTGAGCAGCAAAGAATTGATGCTTTTGAACTGTGGTGTTGGAGAAGACTCTTGAGAGTCCCTTGGACTGCAAGGAGATCCAACCAGTTCATTCTAAAGGAGATCAGTCCTGGGTTTTCTTTGGAAGGACTGACGCTAAAGCTGAAACTCCAGTACTTTGGCCATCTCATGCAAAGAGCTGACTCATTGGAAAAGACTCTGATGCTGGGAGGGAGTGGGGGCAGGAGGAGAAGCAGGATGAGATGGCTGGATGGCATCACCGACTCGATGGACATGAGTTTGGGTGAACTCCGGGAATTGGTGATGGACAGGGAGGCCTGGCATGCTGCGATTCATGGTATCGCAAAGAGTCGGACATGACTGAGTGACTGAACTGAACTGAACTGAACTGAAATCTCTTGAAGGTCAACCTTTTTTCACATGGAGGTCAGTATTTTTCTTTTGCTTTCTGAAGATCTTTGGACAAGCAGAAAATTAGGCATCTTTCCTAAGGTAGATCATGTGCCTCCTTTTACTTCAGACTTTTTTTTTACCAGAGAAACTCCTATTTTATTCAAACTGTTCGTCAGATTTACTCTAGATATATGATGTGCCAGAAAGACCCTTAGTCTTTTAATTTCTTCTCAAAGTAGTATAGTCTTATTGAGTAAGATCTGGAATTGTAGTGGCCCTCTCTGGCTTCTTGGGGATGTCAGAGTTGTGAGTGTGGCCCTTAAGAAGAAAGGGCATTGGAATAGCCATCACACCATGGGCAATCTACCTGAGTTTGAGGTAGGAGATCGATGGGCCCCTGGTATGGACAGCTGGTATTTGTCAAATTTGTCCAACAAAACCAAAGCTTTGTTTTCTCTGAGCCAACCCAAGGACAAAGCTAGTGGCAGAAGCTGAACTCTGCTAAGTAAAGAGAAAAGGGGACCACTCCTGAAGTCAAGGAAAACCTCCCTGTCTGCACATGTGCAGGAAGGCTCCTTAGGGGTCAAAAAGGGTGGAGGTGCCACCCTGTAATAAGTGTGGACATACCTCCACAGGCCTCAGGAGTGGGATCCATCTTTGCAAAAACTTGCAGAGGCATGCTGGGGAGGGTCCTAGGGCAGGTCAGGTGTGAAAAAAGATAACTGGCCAAAGGTAAACAAGGACCCAGAAGGACTGTCTCACTTAAGTGATTTAAATCACCTCGTACTGCAGGCTTCCTCGTTAGAGAGGAGCACCTCACGATTTCTCTCTTTTTTCTCCCGGTGTGTAAAAAAATAAAGTGTTTCTCTGTGTGCTCTCCCACTTATGCTGTGTCTCTAAGAATAAACTTTGTACGTGTTTTTGTATTCTTGAAGCATTCTTGCTTTCAAATGGGGGCTAGGGCCAGGGGGTCATTGCTTCCAGCCTCTAGTCACTGGTGGTCCAGTGGTGAGGATTTCTGTTTTTTCACTCAGGTTACCCAGTTTCAGTTCCTGGGCAGGGAACTAAGATCTCTTAAGACCACTCCCTGCTCTGTCTCCAAAATCAAGCTGGTGAAAAGAAGCCAAGAAATGAAAGATTTTGAGTAGATTCTAATATTCTGTGGCCTCTATTATATAACTTTCACCTTGCTGCTGCTTCTGCTTTTTCCGTAGAAAAAGACCTTGTCTTTCTATGTCTTCATTTGATGAAAAGTAGTGTGCTCCCCACCACCAGGAATTTCCTTCACGTTGCTACATGTAGCATTCCACACAGAACATCATCTTGTTCACATTGTACAGCTTTTCCTCCTCCTCAAATCACCATCACACCACAGTTTCCAAATTGGTCACCCCTGACATTCAATACGTCATAGCATGCTGGGACAGCCTTTTTTATGTCATAGCCAAAGGAGGGCTTGACAGTGTAAATCGCAGTCACTACAGTTTGCCCTCACACAAACAGCTGATGCTGAACATGGGGTTCCATCCTGGATATAAGTGTCAGCTGGACAATCATGTGTCTCCCTGTTACAGTATTCTGGTAGATCACAAATACCAAGAGTATCTCTGTACATATATCCAGGTTGAGCATATTTATACTTCATGCAGCAATCTCCATCATCACAGTCACTGCCAAGGCTGAGGATACAACTGGTTTCGCAACGTGAGACTTTACTACAGTCTTTTAAGGTGCCACAGTCACATTCTTCAAAATTATCTGTTATCTTGTCACCACACCGTCTAGCTACATAAGGAAAATTATTATATGCTATATTTAGTGAACTCAAACAAGGATCCCACACATGCAACCATTGATGAATAGCCTCAAAAGTACAATTGCTCATCATATCTAGAAGACCAGGATTAGGGGCCACAAGGCACTGATATCTTCGAAAACACCGACAACCTGGAACATCGTGAAATGCACCCATAAGACCTATTCCATGTGCTCCAACAGTAGCAGCTAAAAAGATGTGATATCTTACGACATAAACATATGATGCTCCCCGATTGTGGTTGCATATTCCATTATGGCTGCTATAATAGGAGGTCCCAGTAATTTTATGTCCTGTTAAAAGCAACAAAGTATCATGTGGTATATTTGCATAAAAATTCTGAGATTTCCATAAACCAAACTGAGCCTTTGCCTCTGCAGGGCTTCTAAACCTTTGGAGATTCATCTGATCTCTATGACTCCATATGCACAAAGCATGTATGAAAACCTGAAGTTGACCCTGGTAATAAATGGTGTGCAATATGTTGTTTATAATCACTATATTCTCTATTATACGTGCCTCATTACTGTTCTGAACAACTAATGAGTGAGAAACTGTGTAGTGAACTTTTAAGGCTTTCCTGTGTGGCCACCACAAGTACACAATGCCTGCTCTAGGCATTTCAGAAATCATTGCCTCCTCATACTCCTGATTTGTATCTTTCTCTTCAGCCTCACATTTCTCATCCTCTGCTGCTGTTTTCTGTGTCACAAGCTGAGAAATCAGATGCTCAAATTTGGAAGAAGCCTCCAATGGTTTGATTTCGTAAGTGAAGTCGTCCAGCTGCAGCATGCCATGCAGACCCCCATAGCAGGTGTCCAGGGTGCCCATGGACCCAGGAACCCCTTCGAGGTAGCTAAAGTAGTAGCAGTCTCGGGGGATATAAGGGTAGTTCTCCTGCATGGCACCTTGGTCCTTATCGGTGATAACAGGAAAATGTCTGGGCAGCAAGTTCTTCTTGACTCTCAAGTGAACCAAGTGTCTTTGGCCGCTGAAGCGAATCTTGTAGGAGAGCTGGCCTTGTCTCTCAATTCCACTCACTCTGTGGGACACCTTCCTGGGAATCACAATTTCAGAAGAAGTGAAGCGCCATCCTTGGGGGTCATGGGAACAGCAGTTTGGAAACAGGAATACCCAGAGCAGAGGCAGCCAGAGATCACCTCTCAGGTGGGCCTGGGTGCAGGCACGCCCCATGAATGAGGAAGTGTGTGACCAAAGAAAATGCACTGCGGTGGGAGGCAGGCAAGACTATCCCTGGAGCAGCAACTTTTAGACAGCAGGCTAGTCCTGAGGAGAGCAGAGACAGACTGGAGGCTGGGCAGCCCCAGAGGTGGGGGAGGGAGGGGAAGCTCTTACATAACAATGTGTCCTCATGAGGGGGAGGGGCTGTGCCAAGTGGTCCTAGGGGTCCTAACACAGGGGTGTTAGGGAAGACAAAACATGGCAGAAATGAGGAAAACAGAGCGCATATCTGGGCTGAGTGGTTCCATGGTCCTTTGGAAAAGTCACAGGGGGAGGATCAGGGGGTTTGGTGCAAATTTGAGACAGTGATTGACTTTTTGCCCTCAAACCAAAATGAGACAAGGCTTCAATTTGTAATGAAAATACGAAATGGAGAAGAGAGTGGAAGCTTCTTTCAGTCAGACTTTTGAGGAGAGAATCAAATTCTTTCATACTTTACAAACGTGGGATGTGTTGGGGGTGATGAGTGGAACAAAACAATAGTGTCATGAGTAGAAATGTTGGGGTGGATAATAGTTCCTTATAAAGTTAAAATTATGCCGGCCCTGTGTCTTGGTGATTCTAGCCATAGGAAGTTACCACAATGGTTCTATATACATATTCATAACAGCATCATGCTTGAATTTATTCCACAGACTGGAAACAAGCAAACAGTACTGGACAGATGAATGGCAGACACACGGGGCTATTCGTTCAGTGGGAAAATCCTCAGTAAATCTGAACGAGTTTCTGGTATGTGTACGATCGTGGATGTATCTCACAGATAATATGAGAACAGAAAGAAAGCAGAGCAAAGAAGCTTTACATAGGACTTCCTTTGTACGACGTTCTGGAATAGTCCAAAATAATGTACGGGGAATCGAATTTTAATCAGTGCTTTCCTGATGTGAGGGAATGGAGGGATGGAGGGAACTTTCTGGAGTGATGGGAAACTTCTGAACCTTGACTGGGGTGTGTTCAAGATGAAGGTTTCCCTCCAGGGTCCACATGTTGAAATCCGACCCCCCCGCCCCAGGTGATGGTATTAGCAGCTGGGGTCTTCGGGAGGTGATTGGTGCTTTTACAAAGAGGCCTCAGAGAGATACTTCAGCCCTTCTGCCCTGTGTGTTTACAGTGAGAAGGTGCATCTGTGAACCAGGAAAGGGTTCTCCAGACACTAAATTTGCTGGCGTCTTGATCTTGGTCTCACTAGCCTCCAGAACTATGAGAAATATTTTTGTTTATTACCCACCCAGACTAAGGTATTTTATTATAGTATTCTCAACACACCAAGACAGGATGGTACTTACCATCCTGTCAAACCTCAACAAGCTGCATCATTAAATCTGAGTATTTTATTGTATATGCTGAGCATACCTCGAAAAGTTGATTTACTTAAAAAGTTCTGACTTGAGCTTTTTTTTAGTTCCTTACAGAATAATGAATTATAATCTGATCATCACTGTTTCATACATCTTTCTGCTTTCAAAAATCATTTCTGCATTGAATTGCCTGTAAATGAACTCAACTCAAACTAAGGAAGTTACCATGAGCAATTTATGTCGCCTGATTTCTCTTTTTGTGGATCATATCTTGAAGTTGGAACCAGTAATAAGGACATTAACATTTAGAAGAGAAGACTGTCCTATTGCATAAATGTGATGTATGCAACACTGAAGGATTTTTTAAAAATTAGTGTACTCAGGAATACTCAAAAAAATACAAGTATGCTTGAACTCAGCTTGAAGTCAATTCACCATGAAAAGAATCGGTGATTTCCTATTTTTTAATTGAAGTGTAATTGAGTTATTGTATTGTTTTCAGGTATACAGCATAGTGATTCAATATTTTTATGGATTATATTCATTGAAAGTTGCTATCCTTTAAATATCTGATGCCAGATGCCACTCCCTTCTGCCTCCAAAGTTTCCACAGAAAAGTCAGCTGATGGCCTTTTGATTTAGTGTTCTCCTTTTCTTCTTCTATATACCCAGGTGTGGAGTTGCTGGATCGTGTGGTGAATTTACTTTTAATTTTCTGGTAATCCTCCCTGCTGTTTTCCTTAGTGTACCGATTTACATTCCTAACAACAGTGCACAACGGTTCCCTTTCCTCTGTACCCTCACTAACACTTGTTCCTTGTCTTTTTGATGATAGCTCTTCTGAGAGGTTCATGAAGTCATATCTCATTGTAGTTTTGATTTAAATTTCCTTAATGATTAGCGATGTTCAACACCTTTTCATATGCATATTGGCCATGTGTGTGTCTTTCTTGGAGAAATGTCTATTCAGGTCTTCTGCCCATTTTCTAATGGGTCGTTTGGTTTTCTATATGATATTGAGTTATTATATACTTTGCATAATAATCCCTTATCCATCATTGCATCTCCAAATAATTTTTCCCATTCAGTAGATTGTCTTTGAGTTCAGTTCAGTTCAATCACTCAGTCGTGTCCAACTCTTTTGGACCCCATGAATTGCAGCATGCCAGGCCTCCCTGTCCATCACCAACTCCCGGAGTTCATCCAAACCCATGTCCATCGAGTCCGTGATGCCATCCAGCCATCTCATCCTCTGTCATCCCCTTCTCCTCCTGTCCCCAATCCCTCCCAGCATCAGAGTCTTTTCCAATAAGTCAACTCTTCTCATGAGGAAGCCAAAGTACTGGAGTTTCAGCTTTAGCATCATTCCTTCCAAAGAACACCCAGGACTGATCTCCTTTAGAACGGACTGGTTGGATATCCTTGCAGTCCAAGGGACTCTCAAGAGTCTTCTCCAACACCACAGTTCAAAAGCATCAATTCTTTGGTGCTCAGCTTTCTTCACAGTCCAACTCTCACATCCATACACGACTACTGGAAAAACCATAGCCTTGACTAGACGGACCTTTGTTGGCAAAGTAATGTCGCTGCTTTTGAATATGCTATCTAGGTTGGTCATACCTTTCCTTCCAAGGAGTAAGCGTCTTTTATTTCATGGCTGCAATCACCATCTGCAGTGATTTTGGAGCCCCCACAAATAAAGTCTGACACTGTTTCCACTGTTTCCCCATCCACTTCCCATGAATTGATAAGACTAGATGCCATGATCTTCGTTTTCTGAATGTTGAGCTTTAAGCCAACTTTTTCACTCTCCTCTTTCACTTTCATCAAGAGGCTTTTGAGTTCCTCTTCTCCTTCTGCCATAAGGGTGGTGTCATCTGCATATCTGAGATTATTATATTTCTCCCAGCAATCTTGATTCTGGCTTGTGCTTCTTCTAGCCAAGCATGTCTCATGATGTACTGTGCATATAAGTTAAATAAGCAGGGTGACAATATACAGCCTTGACGTACTCTTTTTCCTATTTGGAACCCATCTGTTGTTCCATGTCCAGTTCTAACTGTTGCTTCCTGACCTGCATATAGGTTTCTCAAGAGGCCAGTCAGGTGGTCTGGTATTCCCATCTCTTTCAGAATTTTCCACAGTTTATTGTGATCCACACAGTCAAAGGCTTTGGCATAGTCAATAAAGCAGAAATAGATGTTTTTCTGGAACTCTCTTGATTTTTCCATGATCCAGTGGCAATTTGATCTCTGGTTCCTCTGCCTTTTCTAAAACCAGCTTGAACATCAGGAAGTTCATGGTTCACGTATTGCTGAAGCCTGGCTTGGAGAATTTTGAGCATTATTTTACTAGCGTGTGAGATGAGTGCCATTATGCAGTAGTTTGAGCATTCTTTGGCATTGGCTTTCTTTGGGATTGGAATGAAAACTGACCTTTTCCAGTCCTGTGGCCACTGCTGAGTTTTCCAAATTTGCTGGTATATTGAGTGCAGCACTTTCACAGCATCATCTTTCAGGATTTGGAATAGCTCAACTGGAATTCCATCACCTCCACTAGCTTTGTTCGTAGTGATGCTTCCTAAGGCCCACTTGACTTCACATTCCAGGATGTCTGGCTCTAGGTCAGTGATCACACCATCGTGATTATCTGGGTCATGAAGATCTTTTTTGTACAGTTCTTCTGTGTATTCTTGACATCTCTTCTTAATATCTTGTGCTTCTGTTAGGTCCATACCTTTTTTATCCTTTATCGAGCCCATCTTTGCATGAAATGTTCCCTTGATATCTCTGATTTTCTTGAAGAGATCTGTAGTCTTTCCCGTTCTGTTGTTTTCCTCTATTTCTTTGCATTGATTGCTGAGGAAGGCTTTCTTATCTCTCCTTGCTATTCTTTGGAACACTGCATTCAGATGCTTGTATCTTTCCTTTTCTCCTTTGCTTTTCTGTTCTCTTCTTTTCACAGCTATTTGTAAGGCCTCCTCAGGCAGCCATTTTGCTTTTTTGCATTTCTTTTCCATGGGGATGGTCTTGATCCCTGTCTCCTGTACAATGTCATGAACCTCCGTCCATAGTTCCTCAGGCAGTCTGTCTATCAGATCTAATCCCTTAAATCTATTTCTCACTTCCACTGTATAATCATAAGGGATTTGATTTAGGTCATACCCGAATGGTCTAGTGGTTTTCCCTACTTTCTTCAGTTTAAGTCTGATTTTGGCAATAAGAAGTTCATGATCTGAGCCACAGTCAGCTCCCGGTCTTACTTTTACTGACTGTATAGAGCTTCTCCATCTTTGGCCGCAAAGAATATAATCAGTCTGATTTCGGTGTTGACCATGTGGCATCTCCAAATAATTTTTCCCATTCAGTAGATTGTCTTTTAGTTTTGTGAATAGTTTACTGTGCTATGCAAAAGCTTTTAAGTTTAATTAGGCCCCATTTATTTATTTGTGCTTTTGTTTCTTTTGCCTTAGGAGACAGATCCAAAAGAATACTGCTGTGATATTTTTCAAGGAGTGTTATGCCCATGTTCTCTTCTAAGTGTTTTATGGTTTCTGGTTTAGGTCTGTCACGCGAGCGTATGATCCTCGGTTCCTTGTCTCGTCACAACAAAGATTTGCAATGACGGAGTGTCACAGCTCTCAGGTCTTGGATAGACCATGTTATAGCTCTCAGGTCGTGAAAGGACCGTGTTATAGCTCTTAGACAAATCAGTGTTACAGCTCAATTTTATTTAGAAGATAGCAGGAAAATCTATCTTCGAGGCGTGAGGGCACGTCGATCCAAAGACAGGAAGAGAAGAGCTCCCCAGTGTGCAGGAGAGAGAGCGAGCTAGCTTTGGCTCCTCTTTTTATATGTTTATGTCTCCCTAGGCCTGTCCCATGTAAATTGGACCAGCCAGGAGTGTTATTTGTTTTACCTGAGGTCCTCACTCTGGTCCTCGGACCTTCTTTTGTTCTATTTTCATGGGCTTTTCTCTTCTTTGTCTTTTAGCCACTGCCATTTTGGACTCCTTTCCCCTATTCTACCTACCTAACATGTCCCCCTCAGGAGATGGGAGGCCCAATTCTTTGTGAATAGGCGTGTCGAGGTCTTTTTGGCTATTTCCTGCTGTACTGGGACGGCGAGGGGTATTGGGCCTCCTGTCCATCTAAGGGTGAGTGATATTTTCCGTGGTCGGCTGTAGTTTTATATCTTTGTTGAACTGGCACTGCATGTTGTAGCTGGTTGACCTGGGCAGAGACAAAACAGGTAAGACAATTGAGAGTACATGTAATAATCATAAGCATCATCAATATAGCATAACAAGCACTAGTAGAGACATCAGTCAATTTTAAACTCACATGGCCAGAATGGCTCAAGTCCCTCCTTGTTCAGGGATCAGAAGATCTATCTCCTGTCTGTTTTGGAGTACAATCTCTGTCAAGCTGTGTTGGCTCCTTAGAGTTATCCTGAGAAATCTTGTCCCCAGAAACCAGATTTTGGGTGTGTTCATTGGAATAGCACTCATTTGTAGTTCTGAATACGTATCTGAGATTTCCCAGGGGCTCACAGGTGTATGGAGTGTCCTCTTCTGTTTTCTTCCATGGCTTGACTCGTGAGTAGTGAATCCAGGAGTCATGTCCTGGTACCTTGACTGTTGTGGGGGTAGAAAGTATTACAGGGTAGGGGCCCTTCCATGTGGGCTGGAGTTGAGCCTTTGGGGACCCATCTTCCAGACTTTAATTAGGACTTGAGTCCCTGGAGCATATAGTGGTGACTCCTTAGAATCTTTTGGGTCCTGGTTCATACCCCACAAGCACATATCCCGTTGGAATTGCCCAATGGCCATGGTATAAGACTGGAGGGTCTGAACCTCTGGATCTAGGAAGAGGTCATTGACATAAACAAAAGGTCTCCCATATAGCATCTCATAAGGACCAAGACCAACCTGTTCCTTAGGGGCAATACGGGTGTGGAGGAGAGCTATTGGTAAAGCCTCCTTCCATCCCAGAGAGGTCTCCTGGGTTATCTTTTTTATCGCTGATTTTAAGAATTGATTGGCTCTTTCTAGTGTTTCTGAAAATTGCGGCCTCCAGGCACGATGGAGATAATAAGTAATGCCCAATGCTCTCGAGACCCCTTGGGTGACCTTAGAAGTAAATGATGTCCCATTGTCACTTTGTAATGACCTGGGCAGACCAAATCTTGGAATGATTTCATGGAGCAGTTTTTTTACCACCTCCTCAGCCTTCTCAGTCCAGGTGGGAAAGCCTTCAATCCATCTTGTGAATGTATCTATCATGAATAATAGGTATTTATACCCTTGAGAAACTGGCATCTGGGTGAAGTCCATCTGCCAGTCCTCTCCTGGGTAGGCCCCACGTCGTTGGATGGGCTGGGCCAGCTGGGGTCTTCAGGCTCCTTGGGGGTTGTTTAATTGGCAAGTGGGACAAGAGGAGACCACCTGTCTTATAGTTGTTTGGAAGCCTGTTCTTCTGAAGGACCTTTCTAGTAATCTTTGGAGGGACTTTTCCCCCAAATGAGTGGTGCCATGTAAGGAGTTAACCAACTTCCATTGGAGGTTCCCAGGCAGAAAAAGGAGTCCCTCCTTTTGGAACCACCCCATATGATCTTCTTGAAAGCCCTCGCTCTTAGCTTTAAGAGTCTCACCTTCAGTATATGAAGGAGTTTCGGGCAAATTAGTCTGTGGAACTAAGGTGGCAACCCCTATTAGGTAATGGTTCTGTAATGCTGCTCTCCTAGCTGCCTGATCAGCTGCTTGGTTCCCTCGTGCCACTTCTGTGTTCCCTTTTTGGTGTCCTTTACAGTGGGAGACTGAAACCTCAGTGGGCAGATGGACTGCCTCCAAGAGTTGAAGAATCTGATCACCATATTTGATTGGGGACCCTCGGGTGGTAAAGTGGCCCCTTTCTTTCCAAATAGCCACATGTGTATGTAGCACCAGAAAGGCATACTTGGAGTCAGTGTAAATGGCTATTCTTTTTCCTTTTCCCAGCTCTAAAGCTCGAGGCAGGGCTATGAGCTCAGCTAATTGGGCTGAAGTACCTGGTGGCAGAGGCTTAGCCTCTATGGTCTCAAAATTGGAGACTACTGCATACCTGGCTCTTCTTTTTCCATCCAAGACAAAGCTGCTTCCATCAGTGTACCAGATTTCCTCAGGATTAGTCAGAGGATCTTCTGACAGTCCCTCTCGGGGTTTTGTCTAGTGGTCCAAGGTTTCTAGACAAGAGTGAAAGGGGAGAGAGCCCTCGGGGATAGGCAGGAGGGTGGCTGGGTTAAGAACCTCACAAGGGCATATAGCGAGGCCTGGATTTTCCATCAGCATTACTTGATATCTGAGGATTCTTTGATCAGACATCCATAAATGGCCTCTCCCGTTTAGGAGTTGTTTTACTTGGTGGCTGATAAAAATAGTTAGTTTGCCCCCAAAGGAGAGTTTTAAAGCATCTTCTATCATGATTGCAATAGCTGCAAGATTTCAAAGGCAGCGGGGCCAGCCTCGGGTGGTTGGACCGAGCCTCTTGGATAAGTAAGCTACAGGCTGGGGCTCAGATCCCAACCTCTGAGTTAACACTCCCAAGGCTATTTCCTTTCTTTCATGGACATAAAGTTGGAATGCTTTTTTTGGGTCTGGCAACCTCAAGGCAGGTGCCTGAGTTAAGGCCTGTTTTAGTGTAGCCTCTGCCTTCTTATGAGGAGTTACCCACATCAGTGGGATTGAATCATCTCGTCCCTTTAAGCTTTCATATAAGGGCTGGGCAATTAGACCATAGTTGGGTATCCAGATTCTACAATACCCAGTTAGCCCCTGGAAAGCTCGCAATTGTTTTTGAGTCATGGGGGAGGACAACTGGAGGATTCCTTGTACCCGATCAGAGGACAGCCTCCTGGGCCCGTGTGTAATCTGAACTCCCAGGTAAGTGACCTTTGTCTCGACCATCTGTGCCTTAGCACGGGAGACTTTATATCCCCTTTCTGCCAAGAAGTTTAGAACCTGAATTGTATGTTGTTGGGCACTTTTCTCATCTGGAGAGCAGATTAGTAGGTCATCTACGTATTGTAATATTTTCCGATTAGGTCCCAGGTCCAGATCTAGGAGATCCCGGCTAAGGGCCTGTCCAAACAGGTGGGGGCTATCTCTGAACCCCTGAGGTAATACTGTCCAAGTCATTTGTTGGTGTTTTTCTCCTGGGGCCTCCCACTCAAAGGCAAAAAGGTATTGGGATTCTTTAGCCAGTGGTATGCAAAAAAATGCATCTTTGAGATCCAAAACTGTAAACCACTTGGCACTGGATTGGGATTTCTCCCAAGATTACATAGGGATTGGGTACTGTGGGATGGAGGGGGACTACAGCTTCATTTATGATCTGGAGATCTTGAACCATTCGCCAGGTTCTGTCTTTTTTCTTTACTGAGAGGATTGGGGTGTTACATGGCGAACTGGTTGGGACCAATAGCCCCCAAGCAAGGAATTTGTTTATTAAAGGCTGTAGTCCCTCCCCAGCCTCTCTTTTGAGAGGATATTGTTTCCAGTTAGGAAACCGAGTGGGATCTCAGAGGACAATGATGACGGGTTCAACTTGGTGGGCTCATCCAGGAATCCCCTGGTCCCACACCTGGGGGTTAATTTAGTCTTCCCATAGTTTTTGGTCCCTCTCTATTGAAGGTGTAATGGGTTCTTCAGTAGTAACCAGGAGCTGTAGAGCTCTAGGGGCTGAAAAACTTCCCATCACAAGGGTGGTCCCCAGTTTAGTGAGTATCAGATCAAATCAGTTGCTCAGTCATGTCCGACTCTTTACGACACCATGAATCACAGCACACCAGATCCGTCAACAACTCCCGGAGTTCACTGAGACTCACGTCCATTGAGTCAGTGATGCCATCCAGCCATCTCATCCTCTGTCGTCCCCTTCTCCTCCTGCCCCCAATGCCTCCCAGCATCAGAGTCTTTTCCAATGAGTCAGCTCTTCGCATGAGGTGGCCAACGTACTGGAGTTTCAGCTTTAGCATCATTCCTTCCAAAGAAATCCCAGGGCTGATCTCCTTCAGAATGGACTGGTTGGATCTCCTTGCAGTCCAAGGGACTCTCAAGAGTCTTCTCCAACACCACAGTTCAAAGGCATCAATTCTTCGGCGCTCAGCCTTCTTCACAGTCCAACTCTCACATCCATACATGACCACAAGAAAAACCATAGCCTTGACTAGACAGACCTTTGTTGGCAAAGTAATGTCTCTGCTTTTGAATATGCTGTCTAGGTTGGTCATAACTTTCCTTCCAAGGAGTAAGCATCTTTTAATTTCATGGCTGCAGTCACCATCTGCAGTGATTTTGGAACCCAGAAAAATAAAGTCTGACACTGTTTCCACTGTTTTCCCATCTATTTCCCATGAAGTGGTGGGACCGGATGCCATGATCTTCGTTTTCTGAATGTTGAGCTTTAAGCCAACTTTTTCACTCTCCACTTTCACTTTCATCTAGAGGCTTTTGAGTTCCTCTTCACTTTCTGCCATAAGGGTGGTGTCATCTGACTATCTGAGATTATTGATATTTCTCCTGGCAATCTTGATTCTAGCTTTTTTTTTTCCAGTCCAGCATTTCTCATGATGTACTCTGCATATAAGTTAAATAAACAGGGTGACAATATACAGCCTTGACGTATTCCTTTTCCTATTTGGAACCAGTCTGTTGTTCCATGTCCAGTTCTAACTGTTGCTTCCTGACCTGCATACAGATTTCTCAAGAGGCAGGTCAGGTGGTCTGGTATTCCCATCTCTTTCAGAATTTTCCACAGTTTATTGTGATCCACACAGTCAAAGGCTTTGGCATAGTCAATAAAGCAGAAATAGATGTTTTTCTGGAACTCTCTTGCTTTTTCGATGATCCAGCGGATGTTGGCAATTTGATCTCTGGTTCCTCTGCCTTTTCTAAAACCAGCTTGAACATCAGGAAGTTCACGGTTCACATATTGCTGAAGCCTGGCTTGGAGAATTTTGAGCATTACTTCACTAGGGTGTGAGATGAGTGGAGTTGTACGGTAGTTTGAGCATTCTTTGGCATTGCCTTTCTTAAGGAGTAGGACACTCAGGGACCACCAGAAACTGGTGGGAAAATATGTGTCCATCCCAGCAACAAAGAAGTGCTCGGGTGAATCTGTTAGTAGTTGTTTTTCCTGTGGCACCCAAAATGGTACAGGTTTGGGAGGAGAAGGCTCCGGAGTAGGAGATCAAGACAGAGTAGGTAGCCCCTGTGTCAACCGAGAAATTCTTGGACCTGCCTGCCACATCAAGTTGCACCCTTGGCTCCAGCCCTGTGATGGTTATCTGTGACAGGCGGGGTGGCTGGAGCGGACCGCTTCAGTCCTCTTGAACCATTGTGAGGGTAGGCTTGGCGCTTGACCTTGAGGCTCTTGGGTCCCAAGGGCAGAGTTTCACCCAGTGTCCCATTTGATGGCATTTGTGGCAAGCCATTCTAGGAGACTTGTTACAGTTTGGACACTCTTTGGCCCAATGCCCCGCCTGTCTACAGATTAAGCATTTGCCTAGTGCCTTGTCCTTCAAGGACTCGGGGTTTGCCATAGGGCTTCCCTGGAAGGCGGCCAGCATCTGGGCATGCCTTGTCTCTTTCTTTCTCTCCCTCTCCTAGGCCTTGGCCTCCTTCTCCTGTTCTCTGTTATAAAAGGTATTGGTGGCTGTCTGGACCATCTCATCTAAATAGGCAGCAGAGTCCTGCTGTTGTAGCTGTTGTAACTTAATTCTGATATCTGATGCACATTGGGACAGGAATCTGTCCTTTAAAATCACCTACCCCTCGTAAGAGTCTAAGTCCAGATTGGTAAACTTTTGGAGTGCTCTTTTAGCCTTTCCCGAAAGGCAATGGGGTTCTCATTGGGCTCCCGAGTTATTGCTGAGACCCGGGCATAGCTAATTACTTTTTATTGGGCTGCTTTCAGTCCTGCCTTCACACAGATTAGAAAATGATCCCTTTCCCAGATGTGCTCAGGGTCATTATAATTCCAATTAGGATCGGAGGAGGGGACTGCAGTTTCCCCTACTGGGTGTCTATCACCAGACATGTGAAGCCCTGTTGCATACCTCCAGGCTTCCTTTAAGACCCTAGTATGTTCAGGGCCAGATAATATTTGACTAAATCTTACCATGATGTCTTTCCACGTCAAGTCAAAGGCCAAGGTAATATGTTGGAATATATCTATATATTTGCCTGGGTCATCTGTATAGCTTCCCAGGTCTTGTTTGATCTGTCTTAGTTCTAAGAGGGAGAAGGGTTTATGGACCTGGGTTGGTCCGAATTCTCCTCCAGTTTCAACTAAGGGACATACTCGAGCTGGCTTTTGTGGAGGGGGTGCTCCCAGATATGGGGGCACGTTTGGATACAAGGAAGGAGCACCAGGCAACTCGGGAGCTGTGGGAGGTGAGCCTTCACGGGGTGGTTGGGGGGGGGGGTTCCTTTTCTTGGTTGCCTGTGCCTAACACCATTTGCCTAGTGGGCTCACTTTGAGGGCGTACAACAATCCCATACTTAAGACAGAGTTCCTTCATATCTCTTAGTCGGAATAAAATTTGGACATAGGGGATCTCTGTCCAAATTCCCTTGTCTTTTGCAGAATAATTCTAATTGCAAGATGGTATTGTAATTTAAAGTCCCATCCTCAGGCCAGTGTTCCTCATCCCCCAGTGGATACTGTGGCCACGCAGTGGCACAAAAGAATTTCAAGCGACTTTTTAGAGCTAGAGGGTTGAACAGCTTCCAGTTATCAAGGATGCATCTCAAGGGCGTCTGCCGGGAAGTGGATTGGTTATTTCCCATCTGAAAGACAGTAATGACAGGAGAAAAGGAAAAGACCTCCTTTGATTTTTCATGGGTGGACTTCCTTAGGGGTGAGTCTGAAGCTTATCCTACCCAGAACTGTTGCAGCCTGAGAGCCAGGCCTCCCCGGGTCGGGATGCAGATCCCCAGGCAGGCTGAGGTGTGACAGCCTCCTGGAGGTCGAATCCCCGGGCAGGTCGAGGCGTGACGACCTCCCGAGAATTGGGTCCCTGGACAGGTCAAGGCATGACGACCTCCTGGGACCCCCGGACTGGAGTTTGAGCATCCCCAAGGTCTCCAGCATGACCAGTGCTGGGTAAAATTAAGGGGTTTGTAACTCATTGCTAGTTTGCCCACCATGGACGGGAATAGATGTGATGTAAGCTCATCCTACCTAGTACTGTTGCAGCCTGAGAGCCAGGTGTCCCTGGGTCGGGGTGCAGATCCCCAGGCAGGCTGAGGCATGACAGCCTTCTAGAGATCGAATCCCCGGGCAGGTGGAGGCATGACAGCCTCCCGAGAATTGGGTCCCTGGGCAAGTCGAGGCGTGACGACCTTCTGGGACCCCTGGGACTGGCGGATCGCCGAGCAGGTTGAGGCGTGACAACTTTTTGAGGACCAGATCCCTAGGCAGGTCAAGGTGTGATGACCTCCTGGGACCCCCAGACTGGAGTTGGGCATCCCCAAGATCTCCAATGTGACCAGTACTGGGTAGGATTAGGGGCTTGGACATTATAGAGTATTTCCCTCCCAAGGCCAGCTATTTTCTGGTTGTCTCTCCAGAAGATTGTAGAGGCAACCTTGTGGGTCTGGATGGGGCTCAGGAAAAGAGCATGAAACAGGAGGGAAGGGGGCAGAGCACAACCTTTGAAAGAATGACATAGCACAAGGGTATAATGTAAACCAATTAAAATCAGTTGGGTCCAAGATGACAAGTCAAATTCAAGTAAACCTTAATCCCCAATCTATAAGCCAACAGACACACCCAGAGGGGGCAGGACATCTCCAAGGCACTGTCAAAAGATGGAGGAGTGGATGGTTCCCCGAAGGCTGGGATGATCCTCTCACTCATTAGCATATGAATTCACCCCACTCGCAAAATGCGGCCTAGCCAGGCCGCATTTCTTGGCCTGTACCCTGTAGAGTGGGCGCCTCTCTCTGAATCTTAACAAGTCTACCTCTTACTTATCGCTTTGACTCTCAATGAATTTTTGCAATGAGACCTCAGAGCCTGAGCTTTATTAGGTACCCGAAGCCATTCTGGGTTTTGGTTGGGCTCAAGTCCCGGGAGAGGGCTGAAGGACAGGAGGAAAAAGCAGTAGGAAAAACGTGCCAGGGAATCCCCTTCATAGCCTGCCGGAAATTTTGCTAAATATCTGACTGATGCTCACAGTTTTATTGGTCTGATCCTTGGCACAGAGAAGAGAAAGGACAGAAGAACCCCCATCGGCTTGTGTAACAGCTACTGGGGCTCAGCAGATAGCGCCTTTGGGACATGCTGAGGAGTAGCCTCTCCAGAGTCCCTCAGTTGTGCCCCCTGCCTGTTCTTGGGAGGTTTGAGGAAACAAGAAATGAGAGATTGTAAAGGAATTAAGATTTCGTTAGGTATGTCCCTCAAGCCATAGGAGCAAGGACCTCCTACCTTAACCGGAGGTCTTCTGGAATCTGAGACTGGGCTGCGTGAGCTTTCTGCTGAATTCGTTTTTCACTGTCCTGGTTTCCAGCACAATGGGCCTTCCCCTGCGCTGGGTTTTCTTCCCCTTGGGCTTCTACTGCGGGAGCGTCGCTGAGTTGGGCTCCTGCTGTGCTTGGCCCCTTCCGCGTGGAGTTTGTTTCAGCCAGGTTAAACCCGAGTCACGGCACCATAGAGGTCATGTATGTTCCTCGGTTCTTTGTCTCGTCACAACAAAGATTGGAATGACGGACATGAAAGCCCCCTCGGAAGGTCCCAGCTCTCCGGTCTTGGATAGACCGTGTTATAGGTCTCAGGTCGCGAAACGACCGTGTTATGTCTCTTAGACAAACCAGTGCTACAGCTCAGGGTTACAGCTGTATTTTATTTAGAAGATAGCAGGAAAATCCATCTTCGAGGCGTGAGGGCACGTCGATCCAAAGACGGGAAGAGAAGAACGCCCCAGCACGCGGGAGAGAGAGCGAGCTAGCTTTGGCTCCTCTTTTTATATGTTTATGTCTCCCTGGGCCTGTCCCATGTAAATTGGGCCAGCCTGGAGTGTTGTTTGTTTTACCTGACGTCCTCACTCTGGTCCTCGGACCTTCTTTTGTTCTATTTTCACAAGCTTTTCCCTTCTTTGTCTTTTAGCCACCGCCATTTTGGACTCATTTCCCCTATTCTACCTACCTAATAGGTCTTTAGTCCATTTTGAGTTTATTTTTGTATATGGGGTGAGGAAATGCTCTTATTTGCTGTACAGACAGAAAAGTTGCTCAGTCATGTATGACTCTTTGCGACCCCGTGGACTATACAGTCCATGGAATTCTCCAGGCAAGAATACTGGAGTGCGTAGCCTTTCCCTTCTCCAGGGGATCTTCCCAACCCAGGGATCGAACCCAGGTCTCCCGCATTGCAGGCGGATTCTCTACCAACTGAGCTGTCAGGGAAGCCCATTGCCAAAGCCCTTGACAAAAGTTTTGCTCTGCATTACTCCTGGAGGCCTCAATCCTCAGGAAAGGGAGAAAGAGCCAATCATTTCCTCAAAAACATTCTCGAAAAACTAATCCGGGAAACTTCACAAGTTTGGGTAACCCTGTTACCTATTGCCCTCCTTAGCAGTAGAATAACTCCAAAGTATCCCTCGGATTGAGTCCATATACATTCTTTCTAACATCAGACCTCCTTATGGACAGGGAAGCCCTAGGGCTATAGTATTATGTAACCAAACTCTCAGTGTTCTAACAGGCCATTAGGGAATTTGGCCCAGAAGCTAATCCTCCCAGCCCTCATTCAGCCATACTATATCAACTTGGGGATAGAGTCCTTAACAGAACTTGGAAGGCCAGTTCTCCCAAGTCCCAGCTGGTTCCTATTTGAAAGGGACTTCTTCCAGTCTTCCTTTCCTCACCTACAGCCATCAAGGTTTCAGGAATCTCCAGCTGGATTCACCACTTTGAGGGGGGAGCCTTGGAAACTGCCCTCTGAAGACTCAGGCACTCCAACATCCTACACCTCTGAACCACTTGAAGACCTTAAATTCCTCTTCAAAAGGACCAAAGATAAGTAACAATCGAACTCTTTAAATAAATACATGATCAACTGCCCATGTTGTGCTGCTGATATCGTGATTGTCCTTTCTTTCTTCCAATCTTGTGCCCTCCTGTGGATGATCCTGTCTCACACCTGTGGTACCTAACCTTGGTTGTCTGGTCTTTCTGAGGCCTACACCCGGCATCATTCTGGACTAAATGCCCCTCAAACTCACCCTTGGGCTCCAGAATCACTGAGGACCGTGACTGAAGCCATGAAATAAAAGACACTTGCTTATTGGAAGAAAAGCTATGACAAACCTAGACAGTGTATTAAAAAGCAGAGACATCACTTTGCCAACAAAAGTTTGTATAGTCAAAGCTATGGTTACTCCATTAGTCAGGTACAGATGTGAGAGATGAAACATAAAGAAGGCTGAGTGCCGAACGCCTGATGCTTCTGAACTGTGGTGCTGGAGAAGACTCTTGAGAGTCCCATGTTCAGACCAGTCAGTTCTAAAGGAAATCAACCCTGAATATTCACTGGAAGGATGCTGAAGCTGAAGCTCCAGTACTTTGGCCACCTGACATGAAGAGCCGACTCGCTGGAAAAGACCCTGATACTGGGGAAGATTGAGGGTAGGAGGAGAAAGGGGTGACAGAGGATGAGATGAGACAGTTGGATGGCATCGTTGACTCAATGGATGTGAGATGAGTTTGAGCAAACTCTGGGAGATAGTGAAGGACAGGGAAGCCTGGTGTGCTGCAGTCCATGGGGTCCCAAAGAGTTGGACACGACTGAGCGGCTGAACAACAACAAACTCACT
The DNA here is from genome assembly GCF_003369695.1 of Bos indicus x Bos taurus. Classification (NCBI taxonomy): domain Eukaryota; kingdom Metazoa; phylum Chordata; class Mammalia; order Artiodactyla; family Bovidae; genus Bos; species Bos indicus x Bos taurus. The sequence goes on from NC_040085.1 coordinate 75,916,543, forward strand.
CTCACTCTCACCTTACCCTTCCTCTGTTCCATCACACAAGCTAAACCCTCCCAACATTCCTTAGACCCAGAGGAGTATTTATAGACCTTAGCTACTGCCCACAACCCATCCTTCTACTGGCTATGCATCTCTGGAACTAGCCTTCAGACAGTATTACTCTGGCCAGTAGAAACTCAGTCTAGTGTCTCATCTTACCCAGATGCATAATTTGATCCTAGGACCACAAGCTTTAAGTTAGATCATGTGGAGTCTATCTTTCTTCAGGTCCTACGAGAATGCCTAAATTTTATTCCTGTCATTCTGTCAACCCCACAACCCGGAAGCATCCTAACGAACCTAACCGAGGCTCCCATATACCCCCTCTATTTTCAGGGCGGTCACCCGTGGGGGTATTCTGTTGGTAACATCTCCACACCGTGCAACCATACTTTCATCCTGACTTTTCCCCCAGGGAGTAAACAACATTGGAACAGCACCAACCAAACTATCCAAGCAGCAGTTAAACACAAAAAAACTAGCCCTCCGAAATATCTCAGCTTTTTGGTTTTCAAAATACAGATGCCAGACAAACCCCTCTTTAATCATAGATACCGACAGTACTTTCATTTCTACAGGATGGGTCTCACTAAACATCTCTGGAAACCCCTCTCTTTTTGCACAATTACTGGTCTGGGGACAAAAAAAAAAAAAAACACTTTTTAAAAGTCTATGCTGTTTCCAGCATCCACAGGGGCAAATTGGGACCCTCTGATCCATGTGGAGGTCGGCTGGGAGTCCCAGTAGCCAGTAACACCACCCCCCCAATTACACTCCACACCGACTCATATGGAGCCAGCTTACCCCCATCTCAAGGCCTCTTTTGCATGTGTGTGAGCTCAGCATACATGCGCCTGCCCCCACAGTGGAAAGGAAAATGTTCCCTGGGTTACATGCATGAAAATCTTTACCTGAAAATGTCTAATCATCTGAAGGCCTGCTAGCCCGTTTTTGTTTTTGTTTTTGTTTTCCCCAGAGCACACTGCCTTATTTCTGATTTCCACTTTGAGCTCCTTTCAGGAGGTGCTGAAGGTTAGCAGCTGCAGTAGCTATGATTTAAGTTTTTTAGAGGCAGCCAGCACGTGCCAGATTCCAGTTGGCAGGACCCCTTCATGGCCAAAAATTTGACCATGGTTGGGAGCATTTTATGACCATTTGTCCTATGGTGCTAGGAATGCTCATTTGCTGGTTTGGCAAAGATTAAGCTGATAGGCAAGTCAGTGTGCTGTTACTGGATTAGGCCATGAAAGTAGCAAAAGTTCTGGACCATACCTGTCTTACTAGTAATCTCTTATGGTCCAGGAAAATATTCCCTCTGTTGCTTCTTCCCATGTCTACACTCACATTATTACAATCAGCGATCTCATGTGTGTTGTTTAATCCCTGTGTTGTGCCCACTCTTTTGTGACCCTATAGACTGTAGCCCAGCAGAGGCTCCTCTGTCTATGGCATTTCCCAGGTGGGAATACTGGAATGGATTGATATTTCCTTCTCAGGGAACTTCCCAACCGAGAATCGAACCCTCGTCTCTTGCACTGGCAGGCAGATTCTTTACCACGGAGCCACCAGGGAGGCTATTGATTTCGTATCGAACTGTATATATATATACATCATCGTTTTATCAGAGGCTCAGTCACACACACTTGGTAGTGCAAGCAACAATTTTGTAAAACAGGCAGTGAAAAGAAAGGAGCTAGCAGTAGTAGTGTCAGAAGCAAGAATTTAAGAATTTTATTAGGTATAGTCCAGGATACCCTAGGTCATCTAACTTAGTCTGTTAAGTAACTATTCAGTTCAGTTCAGTTCAGTCGCTCATTTGCGACCCCATGAATCGCAGCATGCCAGACCTCCCTGTCCATCACCATCTCCCAGAGTTCACTCAAACCCATGTCCATCGAGTCGGTGATGCCATCCAGCCATCTCATCGTCTGTTGTCCCCTTTTCCTCCTGCCCCAAATCCCTCCCAATATCAGAGTCTTTGCCAATGAGTCAACTCTTCGCATGAGGTGGCCAAAGTACTGGAGTTTCGGCTTTAGCATCAGTCCTTCCAAAGAACACCCAGGGCTAATCTCCTTTAGAATTGACTGCTTGGATCTCTTTGCAGTCCAAAGGACTCTCAAGAGTCTTCTCCATACCACAGTTCAAAAGCATCAATTCTTCGGCTTAAGTCACTATAGCCTGGTGTTAATCTCCAGGTTGTAAATCGTGAAGCATCTGCTTTTACCCGAAGGTTGATGATGAGGTTAGGCATTAGGGGAAAAAAAAAAAAAAAACCACGACTTAGAGTATCCCTTTAATAATGTAGTTAAATCTTGTTAACAGTATAACATAACAGCAAAGGACTGCCTGGGAAGTGGGTCTTAGTAGCACAGACCTTAATTAATAAAACTAGAATTTAATATTTAGTGAAACATAATTTTTTCTAAACTTATTCTCTTTTATTAAACATAGCCGACTAGTTTGTTCTAAAAATAAATTTGGTCCACTGACCATATAGGCTTTTTTTGTATTGACTCTGGCATAATTTTTCAGGAGTCTCAGACTAAATTCCCAAAGGCCTCTCAATGCCAAGAAGGTCATGCCAACGGCCTGCCATCAGATTTTCCTCTTGTATCGCTCCCCCAAATATTTTGAGATATCTGTATTTTTTAGGAGACAGTCTTTTTACTTATTTGATGAGGTTTTTCAGAACCCAAGTGTCTCTAGTTTCTGGAGGGACAAGGCAGAGAGTAAAGGAAAATGTTTTAATTTTACCCACAGGTGTAAAATGCCAAATTGTTTTAAACCATAAGTAACTTGAGGATAAGAGCTTCTTTATATCTGGAAAAAAAACAAAAACAAAAACAAAAAAAACCCCACAAAGATTAGAAGCCAGTAAAATGTCAGACAAAAAGTCATGAAAGTTGCAACCATATTTAGCAGTTCATTGAATCCTCTGTAATTAATCTTTGTTCTGTCTATGGGGTCCCACAGAGTCGGACACGACTGAAGCGACTTAGCAGCAGCAGCAGCTGTTGCCCTTGCCTGATAATTGAGGATGAGAGTTTAAAGAAGTTTGTAAAGTTTTTGTTAAGGCTTGTGTGATGGTCCAGAGAAGTAGGGGCCTTGCTCACTGGCGATTATAGAAAGCATATCCCAAGTGGAAGACACATTGTTAACCGTTTTTTCTGCACCGTGAGGGCATTAACCCTGTGCAGGCAAAAACAACACAAAACAACAACAACAACAATGAGGTTCGTCAGGGAGCGGGGAAAAGCCGAGCAGCCGTCTTAGATTTCCCATGGCCCCGACTCTTTGATTTACCCATTTTAAATTTCCTGACTTAGGAGTAGACTGTTGCCATGTTTTAAAGACATCAATATGGCCAAAGTCTTAATTTTTGTAGAAGCAGAATGAACTTTATCCACATGTGCCATAGTCTTCACAGACCATTGTGAAATAATGCTTATTTACTTTACCAAAGTAACAAAAGATTTTAAAACCAAATATAAATCACTTAAAGGTAAGGAAATTCACATAGTCTGTTATCAAAAGCCACATTCCAAGAAAGCTTTGTTCTCTTAGGAGAGAGAAAACCAAATTCCAGTCTGATACCAGGTTATATTCACTGTGGTACAGTAGTTATTCACTTAGTCAAAGTAACAAAAGATTTCAAAGGCAGTCAACATCTTAAGAAAACTTTACCATGCACCCTACTTTTTTCTTAAACAACCATGAACTGTTCTTTATATTAGCACTCTGTAGGTTGGTAAACAGAAATCACCCAGAGCTCTTCATTTTCTTTTCATTTTCTTTCCTTAAAAGTTTCTTCACGTAAAGTGACTTTCCCTGTTGACAAATTTGCAATAGATGTAAGAAGAATGTTATACTTATTGTTGATGATTCTTAAGACCTGTCCATATTAATTAGATTAGCAAACATTAATACCAGGTATTAATTTAATATTGAATATTTCCCAGTTCATGTGAACCTAAAATTCATTCAGCTTAATTTCTCTGTATTTAGAATTGTTTGATTTGTAAGCACTTTTCTTTAGGCCCGTTAAATTAGAACTCATTTACAAAATAACCTCAGCAATAGGATTCAAAGACAAAGACGCACACTGAGACATAGATTACTCCACACGGAAAGAGAGCTCATAGTTTTCCACTTGAGATTTAAAATGTCTCTTTGCCCTTGTATTTTCTTCCTGGGCTTGAAGTTCTACTAATTTGTCCAAGACTGAAGTCTCAGGCAGTGTGGGCCGTGTATGTCAAGGATGTGATAACAGTTAACTTCAGGTTTTTTCCTAGGCATGTTTCTCAAGGTCAGGAGTCTGAAAGAAGTATTGTAACAAGCTAGCCTTCTCCAATTGCACATGCAAAAAGAACCGGTTTTGTAATTTCAAAAAGGTTTCATTTTGACCAGTTTTCTCCAGAGTCTGAAGAATATCATGACCAGTCTTTCTGCGTCATAGCCTCATAGCTAAAATTTAAATCAGAAAGTGCTCAGATTGGTTCTGATGACAGGTGCAGACTGACTGATAAAATGTTGTCCCCGGAGAGGTTGACCTTCTGGGGAGGTGGGGTCTTTGTTTGATCAGAAGAATCGGAAGGAGTAAGAAAACTTGCAGGAGTGGGGGAAGCTTGGTTTCCCTTCCTTCCTCACCACACGCCCTGAGAGGTAGGAGAAGTTAGAAGGAGACTTTTTTAGAACGTTCAGAGAGTTCTTTCAGGCTTCTGATTACAGACAGAGTAGGGGATGGGGAGATAAGGCAGCCACAGAAAGACACATACAACATGAGTCTTTCAGATTTGGATTCTGACTTCCCGCCATGAAGGAGTTTAGTGTGCCATTAAGAGGCCATTTTTCTCTGGTCCCTCAATTTGTGTTGGGGCTAGGAAAAGAAAACGAGCCTTTTCTTTTTGAGGTTTTCAGCATCAAATTTTTTTCCAGTTCCCTAGAATGTAGCTGAGAGGTGAGTCTGAGGGACTCTCCCTCCCTCTCCAAAACCCATTCTTAGCCTATATGCCATAGAATGGGGGTGCTGAGAGTCACCAGCCATAGAAAGGAATCCCTTTTGTCCCAGGGAGCCCTCCCTGAAACTGAGACACCATGTGACTAATGGCACAAATGGCCGATCACCCCAACAATCAGGTCAGACAGTGAGAGGTAGCGCCTGAGCATGCAGCTAGGGCACAAAGTGTGAGGCTAGACACCATGCAACTCGGGCAGGAAAAGATAGGAGAGAAAGGGACTACCGGAACCAACCTGGGGACTCACCCTTTGGCAATTCCCTGAAACATGGAGGCACTTTTTAGAATGACTCAGAGGCAACTCCCAGACTCCTGTGAATCAATCCAGACCAAGGGAGGAAAAGTGAAAGTAACAGGGAAGACAGGCTGAGGGATCTGCTTTGTGGCTCTGCCGGGAAGGCAGCAGTCAGGGGTGAATGGGCTCAGTGCTTTGCTTGAACCCATGTGTGCCTGACATTGCACAGAAACTGTCTTGGTGGGGGCAGATGTCCTAGTAGCCTTGTCCATTCTGTGACCCCCTGTCCTGTCATGGGGGTATTCAGTGGCAGGTGCACTAATGGCTTTTAAGTGCCTGACCTGTGCTTGCAATTTTAATTGGCCTGGTCCTCAGCTTAGGGGAGAATGGGGAAAGGAGGAAAGAAGGGCCCTCACCCTTTTGGGTGGCAGTTACTGGGGCATAGTGGACTTTGGGGCCTTTGGAACATGCCAGAGAGTACCCCTGGCCAGAGTTCCTCAATTGCTTCCACAGACACTGGCCTGTTCACAAGGGGTTTGAAGAAAAAGAAATGAGAGAAGAAAGGAGAGCAGGGGAAAACCCCCCTGAGAATCCCCATATGGGCCACTCAACGCTGTGATCTGTGCCTGGGTTGGAAAAGAATTTCCAAATACAGAGTATTTTAGAAAGGAATGAGTTCATTAAGAAAAAGAGCAGAGAAAATGAGGGTGCTGCAAGCACACGGGGTGACCTCCTGACAGACCAGGGAAAGTTAACGCTTTTCGTGGGTTAGTAGCCAATTGTTATAGTCTCAAGACACGGAAAATTCCTGCCAGAAGGGTAGCATTAGATAATTGCTTAGGATGGATATTTTTGTCTATTCTGGGTTTAGGGAGCTGGCCGGTTTACATCAGGGGAGCTCTCGCAAAGCTTGCTATGTGGCTCGGTCACGTCCCGATGCCCATGGCGCAGGGCTCCACGCCTGTGGAACCTATCGCGTTCCACATAGAGGAGTAATCAACACAGCATGAAAAAGTTATCCTTCAATAAAAAGAAAACAAGGAGAAAAATTTGGACAAATGAAAATGTCACAGGGTGACTATCTTGTTGATTCTCTACTGCTACATCCATCCTCTTCCCTTAGGTAGTTACCCTCATCTGAACTTTATATTTATAGAAACGGATTTGCCCCGAGGACTGAGACATTTAAATACCATGAATATAACATATATCACTTATGAGACCCGCTTCTAAGAATCTCTTATGAGCAATTGCTTCCTGTCTCGTTTTGTGTAAATTTTGTATCTGTACATACAAAAGGCACTCAGTTACACCTGTACTTTATAAACAGGTTGTGCTTAGGAAATTCCTATGATTTTAGTATGAGATGCTACGACATTAATACCTGGGGGCCACAGTAGTGATAGAGCAGTGATCAATGGCTCCTTGTGTATTGGTTTTAAATTAAAGATAGCACATGCCAAAGTCCTTGTACTTTGAATGCTTCTGTTTTAGCACAACCCAAGAGAACAATGAGAATGATAGGCACAGCATGTATTAAGTGCATAACATGTTCCAGGCCCCTCTTAGGTCCCTTCTTTGGACCATCACAAAACTCCAGAAAGGTACATTTCATCTTTCAGTGTAAAAGGTCATATATAACCTTGATCCTCTTAAAGCCTATGACTTTGAGCAAGATCATACGTAGCAGAGTATTGAACTGCTGTTGATATTCACATGCCTGTAACACGGAATTTTTTATCTTCCTACAGCATCAGTTAAGGTATCTTTTATGCTATCGTCAAGTTAGGTTTATTTAACGCTAGCAAAAACATGAACTGGTAACAAAAACCTAGTACATAATCAACTAAGCAAAACGCTAATAAACTACTAAACACGTGCATACCAGTTCTAACAAGGTGTGCTACAGGCACATCCATGAAACATTAGTAACCACAACATAAATAAGTACAGGTCCTCTTGTTGGTTGGAATCTAACAGTTCCCATTATCATTGAGAGGAGTAATAAGACTAAGACCAGATATAAAATATTAAATGCATTTAACCACACAGACTCCTTTTAAATTGCCAAGTCATTTTAGTTGAAGACAACAATTTGGGAATTAGCAGTGTGATTATTGATCATTTCTCCCAGTAAGTGCCAATGTGACTTTCTCCATTTTGTGAACTCCAGTTTTATCTACTTGGATTCAAGGGATTAATTCGCAACATTTTCATCTTCCTCTTCAAGGATATCTTTTACATAGTAAGTGGCGCCTATAAATGCTGCAGAGAAAAGAAGGCAAAGGCGAAGAAGCAGCAGAGCTAGTGCTCTGTTTAGACTCAGCCTTAGACTGGCTCGAATGCCTAGTTCTCTGTCAGGTGGAGGGCCACTATCTACGCTGCCACCTGGTCCTCTCTCAGTACAATTTGGTGGTTTCCAACCTTGCTGACAGTGACAATGTTTCCGGTTGTTGCACACCCCTCTGTAATTGCATTTCTTGACATCGCAGTCAAAACCCAGGTCTTGAAAAAAAGTACAGTTTTGGTCCTTACAGTACGCTCCTGGGCCACATGTTGCACCATCCACTACAAGCCCCATTTCTGGCACATCTGTCCCGAAGTGGGCATCATACCCAAAGCAGGTTTGCGGTGTAACATCATGTACTATTATTTGATGAAAAGTAGTGTGCTCCCCACCACCTGGAATTTCCTTCACGTCGCTGCAGTGCAGCATTCCACATAGAACATCATCCTGTTCACATGCAACAGGTTTTCCTCCTCCTCGAGTCAACTTCACACCACAGTTTCCAAATCGGTCACCCCTGATATTCAATACCTCGTAGCATGATGACGCAGCCTGTCTTATGTTATAGCCAAAGAGGGCTTGACACTGTAAATCACGATCACTACAATTTCCCCTCACACAAACAGCTGATGGTGAACACGGGGTTCCATCCTGGATATAAGTGTCATCTGGACAATCATGTGTCTTCCCGTTACAGTATTCTGGTAGATCACAAATACCAAGAGTATCTCTGCAAATATATCCAGGATAAGCATATTTACAGTTTCTGCAACAACCTCCATAATCACAATCACTACCAAGGCTGAGGGCACAATTGGAATTGCAACATCGATCCTGAGTACAGTCTTTTAAGGTGCCACAGTCACATTCTTCATTGGGATCTATCTTCTTGTCACCACATCGTCTTGCTATATAAGGAAAATTATCGTATGGTACATACGGAACACTCAAACAAGGATCCCACATATGTAACCGTCGGTGAATTCTCTCAAAAGTGCAATTGCTCATCATATCTAGAAGACCAGGGTTAGAATTCATGAGACAGTGTTGTCTCCGAAAACACTGACAACCTGGAACATCATGACGACAACCCAATACATGACCTATCGAATGTGCTCCAATAATTGCAGTTAAAAATAGGTGGTATCTTGGAGCAAATACATATGATACTCCCCAGTTGGGATTGCATACTCCTTCAAAGCTGCTAGCATAGGAGGCCCCAGCAATTTTATGTCCTGTTACAAGCAACGAAGTATCATGAGGAATTTGTTCATACCATCCATATAATTTATATAAACCAAAATGAGTTACTGCCGTATTAACATTTTCATATCTATGCAAATTCATCCTATCTTTGCCATCCCATATGCATAAAACACGTATCAAAACCTGAAGTTGACCCTGGTAATAAATGCTATGTATTATGTTATTCAAAATCACCATATTCTCTATTATATGTGTCATATTAATGTCCTGAATATATAATGAGTGAGAAACTGTGTAGTGAACTTTTAAGGCTTTCCTGTGTGGCCACCACAGATACACAGGGCCTGCTCTAGGCATTTCAGAAATTATTGCCTCCTCATACTCCTGATTTGTATCTTTCTCTTCAGCCTCACATTTCTCATCCTCTGCTGCTGTTTTCTGTGTCACAAGCTGAGAAATCAGATGCTCAAATTTGGAAGAAGCCTCCAGTGGTTTGATTTCGTAAGTGAAGTCGTCCAGCTGCAGCATGCCATGCAGACCCCCATAGCAGGTGTCCAGGGTGCCCATGGACCCAGGAACCCCTTCGATGTAGCTAAAGTAGTAGCAGTCTCGGGGGATATAAGGGTAGTTCTCCTGCATGGCACCTTGGTCGTTATCGGTGATAACAGGAAAATGTCTGGGCAGCAAGTTCTTCTTGACTCTCAAGTGAACCACGTGTCTTTGGCCGCTGAAGCGAATCTTGTAGGAGAGCTGGCCTTGTCTCTCAATTCCACTCACTCTGTGGGACACCTTCCTGGGAATCACAATTTCAGAAGAAGTGAAGCGCCATCCTGGGGGGTCATGGGAATAGCAGGTTGGAAACAGGAATAGCCAGAGCAGAGGCAGCCAGAGATCACCTCTCAGGTGGGCCTGGGTGCAGGCACGCCCCATGAGTGAGGAAGTGTGTGACCAAAGAAAATGCACTGCGGTGGGAGGCAGGCAAGACTATCCCTGGAGCAGCAACTTTTAGACAGCAGGCTAGTCCTGAGGAGAGCAGAGACAGACTGGAGGCTGGGCAGCCCCAGAGGTGGGGGAGGGAGGGGAAGCTCTTACATAACAATGTGTCCTCATGAGGGGGAGGGGCTGTGCCAAGTGGTCCTAGGGGTCCTAACACAGGGGTGTTAGGGAAGACAAAACATGGCAGAAATGAGGAAAACAGAGTGCATATCTGGGCTGAGTGGTTCCATGGTCCTTTGGAAAAGTCACAGGGGGAGGATCAGGGGGTTTGGTGCAAATTTGAGACACTGATTGACTTTTTGCCCTCAAACCAAAATGAGACAAGGCTTCAATTTGTAATGAAAATACGAAATGGAGAAGAGAGTGGAAGCTTCTTTCAGTCAGACTTTTGAGGAGAGAATCAAATTCTTTCATACTTTACAAACGTGGGATGTGTTGGGGGTGATGAGTGGAACAAAACAATAGTGTCATGAGTAGAAATGTTGGGGTGGATAATAGTTCCTTATAAAGTTAAAATTATGCCGGCCCTGTGTCTTGGTGATTCTAGCCATAGGAAGTTACCACAATGATTCTATATACATAACAGCATTATGCTTGAATTTATTCCACACTGGAAACAAGCAAACAGTACTGGACAGATGAATGGCAGACACACGGGGCTATTCGTTCAGTGGGAAAATCCTCAGTAAATCTGAACGAGTTTCTGGTATGTGTACGATCGTGGATGTATCTCACAGATAATATGAGAACAGAAAGAAAGCAGAGCAAAGAAGCTTTACATAGGACTCCCTTTGTACGACATTCTGGAATCAGATCAGATCAGTCGCTCAGTCGTGTCCAGCTCTTTGCGAACCCATGAATCGCAGCATGCCAGGCCTCCCTGTCCATCACCAACTCCCGGAGTTCACTCAGACTCACGTCCATCGAGTCAATGATGCCATCCAGCCATCTCATCCTCTGTCGTCCCCTTCTCCTCTTGCCCCCAATCCGTCCCAGCATCAGAGTCTTTTCCAATGAGTCAACTCTTTGCATGAGGTGGCCAAAGTTCTGGAGTTTCAGCTTCAGCATCATTCCTTCCAAAGAAATCCCAGGACTGATCTCCTTCAGAATGGACTGGTTGGATCTCCTTGCAGTCCAAGGGACTCTCGAGAGTCTTCTCCAACACCACAGTTCAAAAGCATCAATTCTTCGGCGCTTAGACTTCTTCACAGTCCAACTCTCACATCCATACATGACCACAGGAAAAACCATAGCCTTGACTAGCCAAAACTTTGTTGGCAAAGTAATGTCTCTGCTTTTGAACGTGGTATCTGGGTTGGTCATAACTTTCCTTCCAAGGAGTAAGCGTCTTTTAATTTCATGGCTGCAGTCACCATCTGCAGTGATTTTGGAGCCCAGAAAAATAAAGTCTGCCACTGTTTCCACTGTTTCCCCATCTATTTCCCATGAAGTGGTGGGACCGGATGCCATGATCTTTGTTTTCTGAATGTTGAGCTTTAAGCCAACTTTTTCACTCTCCACTTTCACTTTCATCAACAGGCTTTTGAGTTCCTCTTCACTTTCTGCCATAAGGGTGGTGTCATTTGCATATGTGAGGTTATTGATATTTCTCCCAGCAATCTTGATTCCAGTTTGTGTTTCTTCCAGTCCAGCGTTTCTCATGATGTACTCTGCATATAAGTTAAATAAACAGGGTGACAATATACAGCCTTGACGAACTCCTTTTCCTATTTGGAGCCAGTCTGTTGTTCCATGTCCAGTTCTAACTGTTGCTTCCTGACCTGCATACAAATTTTTTAAATGGCAGGTCAGGTGGTCTGATATTCCCATCTCTTTCAGAATTTTCCACAGTTTATTGTGATCCACACAGTCAAAGGCTTTGGCATAGTCAATAAAGCAGAAATAGATGTTTTCCTGGAACTCTCTTGCTTTTTCGATGATCCAGTGGATGTTGGCAATTTGATCTCTGGTTCCTCTGCCTTTTCTAAAACCAACTTTAACATCAGGAAGTTCACGGTTCACATATTGCTGAAGCCTGGCTTGGAGAATTTTGAGCATTACTTTACTAGCGTGTGAGATGAGTGCAGTTGTGCGGTAGTTTGAGCATTCTTTGGCATTGCCTTTCTTTGGGATTGGAATGAAAACTGACCATTTCCAGTCCTGTGGCCACTGCTGAGTTTTCCAAATTTGCTGGCATATTGAGTGCAGCACTTTCACAGCATCATCTTTCAGGATTTGGAATAGCTCCACTGGAATTCCATCACCTCCACTACCTTTGTTCGTAGTGATGCTTTCTAAGGCCCACTTGACTTCACATTCCAGGATGTCTGGCTCTAGGTCAGTGATCACACCATCGTGATTATCTGGGTCATAAAGATCGTTTTTGTACACTTCTTCTGTGTATTCTTGCCATCTCTTCTTAATATCTTCTGCTTCTGTTAGGTCCGTACCATTTCTGTCCTTTATTGTGCCCATCTTTGCATGGAATGTTCCCTTGGTATCTCTAATTTTCTTGAAGAAATCCCTAGTCTTTCCCATTCTGTTGTCTTCCTCTATTTCTTTGCATTGATCACTGAAGAAGGCTTTCTTATCTCTTCTTGCTATTCTTTGGAACTCTGCATTCAGATGTTTATATCTTTCCTTTTCTCCTTTGCTTTTTGCTTCTCTTCTTTTCACAGCTATTTGTAAGGCCTCCCCAGACAGCCATTTTGTTTTTTGCATTTCTGTAGGAACGGTCTTGATCCCTGTCTCCTGTACAATGTCACGAATCTCATTCCATAGTTCATCAGGCACTCTATCTATCAGATCTAGGCCCTTAAATCTATTTCTCACTTCCACTGTATAATCATAAGGGATTTGATTTAGGTCATACCTGAATGGTCTAGTGGTTTTCACTATTTTCTTCAATTTCAGTCTGAATTTGGCAATAAGAAGTTCATGGTCTGAGCCACAGTCAGCTCCTGGTCTAGTTTTTGCTGACTGTATAGAGCTTCTCCATCTTTGGCTGCAAAGAATATAATCAATCTGATTTTGGTGTTGACCATCTGGTGATGTCCATGTATAGAGTCTTCTCTTGTGTTGTTGGAAGAGGGTGTTTGTTATGACCAGTGCATTTTCTTGGCAAAACTCTATTAGTCTTTGCCCTGCTTCATTCCGTATTCCAAGGCCAAATTAGCCTGTTACTCCAGGTGTTTCTTGACTTCCTACTTTTGCATTCCAGTCCCCTATAATGAAAAGGACATCTTTTTTGGGTGTTAGTTCTAAAAGGTCTTGTAGGTCTTCATAGAACCGTTCAACTTCAGCTTCTTCAGCATTACTGGTTGGGGCATAGACTTGGATTACTGTGATATTGAATGGTTTGCCTTGGAAACGAACAGAGATTATTCTGTCGCTATTGAGATTGCATCCAAGTACTGCATTTCGGACTCTTTTGTTGACCATGATGGCCACTCCATTTCTTCTGAGGGATTCCTGTCCGCGGTAGTAGATATAATGGTCATCTGAGTTAAATTCACCCATTCCAGTCCATTTCAGTTCGCTGATTCCTAGAATGTCGACATTCACTCTTGCCATCTCTTGTTTGACCACTTCCAATTTGCCTTGATTCATGGACCTGACATTCCAGGTTCCTATGCAATATTGCTCTTTACAGCATCGGACCTTGCTTCTATCACCAGTCACATCCACAGCTGGGTATTGTTTTTGTTTTGGCTCCATCCATTCATTCTTTCTGGAGTTATTTCTCCACTGATCTCCAGTAGCATATTGGGCACCGACTGACCTGGGGAGTTTCTCTTTCAGTATCCTATCACTTTTCCTTTTCATACTGTTCATGTGGTTCTCAAGGCAAGAATACTGAAGTGGTTTGCCATTCCCTTCTCCAACAGGACTTCCTTTGTACGACGTTCTGGAATACTCCAAAATAATGTACGGGGAATTGAATTTTAATCAGTGCTTTCCTGATGTGAGGGAATGGACGGATGGAGGGAACTTTCTGAAGTGATGGGAAACTTCTGAATCTTGATTGGTGTGTGTTCAAGATGAAGGTTTCCCTCCAGGGTCCACATGTTGAAATCCGACCCCCCGCCCCAGGTGATGGTATTAGCAGCTGGGGTCTTCGGGAGGTGATTGGTGCTTTTACAAAGAGGCCTCAGAGAGATACTTCAGCCCTTCTGCCCTGTGTGTTTACAGTGAGAAGGTGCATCTGTGAACCAGGAAAGGGTTCTCCAGACACTAAATTTGCTGGCGTCTTGATCTTGGTCTCACTAGCCTCCAGAACTATGAGAAATATTTTTATTACCCACCCAGACTAAGGTATTTTATTATAGTATTCTTAACACACCAAGACGGGATGGTACTTACCATCCTGTCAAACCTCAACAAGCTGCATCATTAAATCTGAGTATTTTATTGTATATGCTGAGCATACCTCAAAAAGTTGATTTACTTAAAAAGTTCTGACTTGAGCTTTTTTTTAGTTCCTTACAGAATAATGAATCATAATCTGATCATCACTGTTTCATACATCTTTCTGCTTTCAAAAATCATTTCTGCATTGAATTGCCTGTAAATGAACTCAACTCAAACTAAGGAAGTTACCATGAGCAATTTATGTCGCCTGATTTCTCTTTTTGTGGATCATATCTTGAAGTTGGAACCAGTAATAAGGACATTAACATTTAGAAGAGAAGACTGTCCTATTGCATAAATGTGATGTATGCAACACTGAAGGATTTTTAAAAAATTAGTGTACTCAGGAATATTCAAAAAAATACAAGTATGCTTGAACTCAGCTTGAAGTCAATTCACCATGAAAAGAATCGGTGATTTCCTATTTTTTAATTGAAGTGTAATTGAGTTATTGTATTGTTTTCAGGTATACAGCATAGTGATTCAATATTTTTATGGATTATATTCATTGAAAGTTGCTATCCTTTAAATATCTGATGCCAGATGCCACTCCCTTCTGCCTCCAAAGTTTCCACAGAAAAGTCAGCTGATGGCCTTTTGATTTAGTGTTCTCCTTTTCTTCTTCTATATACCCAGGTGTGGAGTTGCTGGATCATGTGGTGAATTTACTTTTAATTTTCTGGTAATCCTCCCTGCTGTTTTCCTTAGTGTACCGATTTACATTCCTAACAACAGTGCACAACGGTTCCCTTTCCTCTGTACCCTCACTAACACTTGTTCCTTGTCTTTTTGATGATCGCTCTTCTGAGAGGTTCATGAAGTCGTATCTCATTGTAGTTTTGATTTAAATTTTCTTAATGATTAGCGATGTTCAACACCTTTTCCTATGCAAATTGGCCATGTGTGTGTCTTTCGTGGAGAAATGTCTTTCCAAGGTCTTCTGCCCATTTTCTAATTGGGTCGTTTGGTTTTCTATTTGATATTGAGTTATTATATACTTTGCATAATAATCCCTTATCCATCATTGCATCTCCAAATAATTTTTCCCATTCAGTAGATTGAGTTTTAGTTTCGTGAATAGTTTACTGTGCTCTGCAAAAGCTTTTAAGTTTAATTAGGCCCCCTTTATTTATTTGTGCTTTTGTGTTTTTTTGCCTTAGGAGACAGATCCAAAAGAATAATGCTGTGATATTTTTCAAGGAGTGTTATGCCCATTTTCTCTTCTAAGTGTTTTACGATTTCCGGTTTAGGTCTTTAGTCCATTTTGAGTTTATTTTTGTATACGGGGTGAGGAAATGCTCTTATTTGCTGTACAGACAGAAAAGTCGCTCAGTCATGTATGACTCTTTGCGACCCCGTGGACTATACAGTCCATGGAATTCTCCAGGCAAGAATACTGGAGTGCGTAGCCTTTCCCTTCTCCAGGGGATCTTCCCAACCCAGGGATCGAACCCAGGTCTCCCGCATTGCAGGCGGATTCTCTACCAACTGAGCTGTCAGGGAAGCCCATTGCCAAAGCCCTTGACAAAAGTTTTGCTCTGCATTACTCCTGGAGGCCTCAATCCTCAGGAAAGGGAGAAAGAGCCAATCATTTCCTCAAAAACATTCTCGAAAAACTAATCCGGGAAACTTCACAAGTTTGGGTAACCCTGTTACCTATTGCCCTCCTTAGCAGTAGAATAACTCCAAAGTATCCCTCGGATTGAGTCCATATACATTCTTTCTAACATCAGACCTCCTTATGGACAGGGAAGCCCTAGGGCTATAGTATTATGTAACCAAACTCTCAGTGTTCTAACAGGCCATTAGGGAATTTGGCCCAGAAGCTAATCCTCCCAGCCCTCATTCAGCCATACTATATCAACTTGGGGATAGAGTCCTTAACAGAACTTGGAAGGCCAGTTCTCCCAAGTCCCAGCTGGTTCCTATTTGAAAGGGACTTCTTCCAGTCTTCCTTTCCTCACCTACAGCCATCAAGGTTTCAGGAATCTCCAGCTGGATTCACCACTTTGAGGGGGGAGCCTTGGAAACTGCCCTCTGAAGACTCAGGCACTCCAACATCCTACACCTCTGAACCACTTGAAGACCTTAAATTCCTCTTCAAAAGGACCAAAGATAAGTAACAATCGAACTCTTTAAATAAATACATGATCAACTGCCCATGTTGTGCTGCTGATATCGTGATTGTCCTTTCTTTCTTCCAATCTTGTGCCCTCCTGTGGATGATCCTGTCTCACACCTGTGGTACCTAACCTTGGTTGTCTGGTCTTTCTGAGGCCTACACCTGGCATCATTCTGGACTAAATGCCCCTCAAACTCACCCTTGGGCTCCAGAATCACTGAGGACCGTGACTGAAGCCATGAAATAAAAGACACTTGCTTATTGGAAGAAAAGCTATGACAAACCTAGACAGTGTATTAAAAAGCAGAGACATCACTTTGCCAACAAAAGTTTGTATAGTCAAAGCTATGGTTACTCCATTAGTCAGGTACAGATGTGAGAGATGAAACATAAAGAAGGCTGAGTGCCGAACGCCTGATGCTTCTGAACTGTGGTGCTGGAGAAGACTCTTGAGAGTCCCATGTTCAGACCAGTCAGTTCTAAAGGAAATCAACCCTGAATATTCACTGGAAGGATGCTGAAGCTGAAGCTCCAGTACTTTGGCCACCTGACATGAAGAGCCGACTCGCTGGAAAAGACCCTGATACTGGGGAAGATTGAGGGTAGGAGGAGAAAGGGGTGACAGAGGATGAGATGAGACAGTTGGATGGCATCGTTGACTCAATGGATGTGAGATGAGTTTGAGCAAACTCTGGGAGATAGTGAAGGACAGGGAAGCCTGGTGTGCTGCAGTCCATGGGGTCCCAAAGAGTTGGACACGACTGAGCGGCTGAACAACAACAAACTCACTCTCACTCTCACCTTACCCTTCCTCTGTTCCATCACACAAGCTAAACCCTCCCAACATTCCTTAGACCCAGAGGAGTATTTATAGACCTTAGCTACTGCCCACAACCCATCCTTCTACTGGCTATGCATCTCTGGAACTAGCCTTCAGACAGTATTACTCTGGCCAGTAGAAACTCAGTCTAGTGTCTCATCTTACCCAGATGCATAATTTGATCCTAGGACCACAAGCTTTAAGTTAGATCATGTGGAGTCTATCTTTCTTCAGGTCCTACGAGAATGCCTAAATTTTATTCCTGTCATTCTGTCAACCCCACAACCTGGAAGCATCCTAACGAACCTAACCGAGGCTCCCATATACCCCCTCTATTTTCAGGGCGGTCACCCGTGGGGGTATTCTGTTGGTAACATCTCCACACCGTGCAACCATACTTTCATCCTGACTTTTCCCCCAGGGAGTAAACAACATTGGAACAGCACCAACCAAACTATCCAAGCAGCAGTTAAACACAAAAAAACTAGCCCTCTGAAATATCTCAGCTTTTTGGTTTTCAAAATACAGATGCCAGACAAACCCCTCTTTAATCATAGATACCGACAGTACTTTCATTTCTACAGATGGGTCTTACTAAACATCTCTGGAAACCCCTCTCTTTTTGCAAAATTACTGGTCTGGGGACAAAAAAAAAAAAAAAAAACACTTTTTAAAAGTCTATGCTGTTTCCAGCATCCACAGGGGCAAATTGGGACCCTCTGATCCATGTGGAGGTCGGCTGGGAGTCCCAGTAGCCAGTAACACCACCCCCCCAATTACACTCCACGCCGACTCATATGGAGCCAGCTTACCCCCATCTCAAGGCCTCTTTTGCATGTGTGTGAGCTCAGCATACATGCGCCTGCCCCCACAGTGGAAAGGAAAATGTTCCCTGGGTTACATGCATGAAAATCTTTACCTGAAAATGTCTAATCATCTGAAGGCCAGTTAGCCCGTTTTTGTTTTTGTTTTTGTTTTCCCCAGAGCACACTGCCTTATTTCTGATTTCCACTTTGAGCTCCTTTCAGGAGGTGCTGAAGGTTAGCAGCTGCAGTGGCTATGATTTAAGTTTTTTAGAGGCAGCCAGCACGTGCCAGATTCCAGTTGGCAGGACCCCTTCATGGCCAAAAATTTGACCATGGTTGGGAGCATTTTATGACCATTTGTCCTATGGTGCTAGGAATGCTCATTTGCTGGTTTGGCAAAGATTCAGCTGATAGGCAAGTCAGTGTGCTGTTACTGGATTAGGCCATGAAAGTAGCAAAAGTTCTGGACCATACCTGTCTTACTAGTAATCTCTTATGGTCCAGGAAAATATTCCCTCTGTTGCTTCTTCCCATGTCTACACTCACATTATTACAATCAGCGATCTCATGTGTGTTGTTTAATCCCTGTGTTGTGCCCACTCTTTTGTGACCCTATAGACTGTAGCCCAGCAGAGGCTCCTCTGTCTATGGCATTTCCCAGGTGGGAATACTGGAATGGATTGATATTTCCTTCTCAGGGAACTTCCCAACCGAGAATCGAACCCTCGTCTCTTGCACTGGCAGGCAGATTCTTTACCATGGAGCCACCAGGGAGGCTATTGATTTCGTATCGAACTGTATATATATATACATCATCGTTTTATCAGAGGCTCAGTCACACACACTTGGTAGTGCAAGCAACAATTTTGTAAAACAGGCAGTGAAAAGAAAGGAGCTAGCAGTAGTAGTGTCAGAAGCAAGAATTTAAGAATTTTATTAGGTATAGTCCAGGATACCCTAGGTCATCTAACTTAGTCTGTTAAGTAACTATTCAGTTCAGTTCAGTTCAGTCGCTCAGTTGTGTCCGACTCTTGCGACCCCATGAATCGCAGCATGCCAGACCTCCCTGTCCATCACCATCTCCCAGAGTTCACTCAAACCCATGTCCATCGAGTCGGTGATGCCATCCAGCCATCTCATCGTCTGTTGTCCCCTTTTCTTCCTGCCCCAAATCCCTCCCAATATCAGAGTCTTTGCCAATGAGTCAACTCTTCGCATGAGGTGGCCAAAGTACTGGAGTTTTGGCTTTAGCATCAGTCCTTCCAAAGAACACCCAGGGCTAATCTCCTTTAGAATTGACTGCTTGGATCTCTTTGCAGTCCAAAGGACTCTCAAGAGTCTTCTCCATACCACAGTTCAAAAGCATCAATTCTTCGGCTTAAGTCACTATAGCCTGGTGTTAATCTCCTGGTTGTAAATCGTGAAGCATCTGCTTTTACCCGAAGGTTGATGATGAGGTTAGGCATTAGGGGAAAAAAAAAAAAAAAAAACCACGACTTAGAGTATCCCTTTAATAATGTAGTTAAATCTTGTTAACAGTATAACATAACAGCAAAGGACTGCCTGGGAAGTGAGTCTTAGTAGCACAGACCTTAATTAATAAAACTAGAATTTAATATTTAGTGAAACATAATTTTTTCTAAACTTATTCTCTTTTATTAAACATAGCCGACTAGTTTGTTCTAAAAATAAATTTGGTCCACTGACCATATAGGCTTTTTTTGTATTGACTCTGGCATAATTTTTCAGGAGTCTCAGACTAAATTCCCAAAGGCCTCTCAATGCCAAGAAGGTCATGCCAACGGCCTGCCATCAGATTTTCCTCTTGTATCGCTCCCCCAAATATTTTGAGATATCTGTATTTTTTAGGAGACAGTCTTTTTACTTATTTGATGAGGTTTTTCAGAACCCAAGTGTCTCTAGTTTCTGGAGGGACAAGGCAGAGAGTAAAGGAAAATGTTTTAATTTTACCCACAGGTGTAAAATGCCAAATTGTTTTAAACCATAAGTAACTTGAGGATAAGAGCTTCTTTATATCTGGAAAAAAAACAAAAACAAAAACAAAAAAAACCCCACAAAGATTAGAAGCCAGTAAAATGTCAGACAAAAAGTCATGAAAGTTGCAACCATATTTAGCAGTTCATTGAATCCTCTGTAATTAATCTTTGTTCTGTCTATGGGGTCCCACAGAGTCGGACACGACTGAAGCGACTTAGCAGCAGCAGCAGCTGTTGCCCTTGCCTGATAATTGAGGATGAGAGTTTAAAGAAGTTTGTAAAGTTTTTGTTAAGGCTTGTGTGATGGTCCAGAGAAGTAGGGGCCTTGCTCACTGGCGATTATAGAAAGCATATCCCAAGTGGAAGACACATTGTTAACCGTTTTTTCTGCACCGTGAGGGCATTAACCCTGTGCAGGCAAAAAAAAAGAAACAACAACAACAATGAGGTTCGTCAGGGAGCGGGGAAAAGCCGAGCAGCCGTCTTAGATTTCCCATGGCCCCGACTCTTTGATTTACCCATTTTAAATTTCCTGACTTAGGAGTAGACTGTTGCCATGTTTTAAAGACATCAATATGGCCAAAGTCTTAATTTTTGTAGAAGCAGAATGAACTTTATCCACATGTGCCATAGTCTTCACAGACCATTGTGAAATAATGCTTATTTACTTTACCAAAGTAACAAAAGATTTTAAAACCAAATATAAATCACTTAAAGGTAAGGAAATTCACATAGTCTGTTATCAAAAGCCACATTCCAAGAAAGCTTTGTTCTCTTAGGAGAGAGAAAACCAAATTCCAGTCTGATACCAGGTTATATTCACTGTGGTACAGTAGTTATTCACTTAGTCAAAGTAACAAAAGATTTCAAAGGCAGTCAACATCTTAAGAAAACTTTACCATGCACCCTACTTTTTTCTTAAACAACCATGAACTGTTCTTTATATTAGCACTCTGTAGGTTGGTAAACAGAAATCACCCAGAGCTCTTCATTTTCTTTTCATTTTCTTTCCTTAAAAGTTTCTTCACGTAAAGTGACTTTCCCTGTTGACAAATTTGCAATAGATGTAAGAAGAATGTTATACTTATTGTTGATGATTCTTAAGACCTGTCCATATTAATTAGATTAGCAAACATTAATACCAGGTATTAATTTAATATTGAATATTTCCCAGTTCATGTGAACCTAAAATTCATTCAGCTTAATTTCTCTGTATTTAGAATTGTTTGATTTGTAAGCACTTTTCTTTAGGCCCGTTAAATTAGAACTCATTTACAAAATAACCTCAGCAATAGGATTCAAAGACAAAGACGCACACTGAGACATAGATTTACTCCACACGGAAAGAGAGCTCATAGTTTTCCACTTGAGATTTAAAATGTCTCTTTGCCCTTGTATTTTCTTCCTGGGCTTGAAGTTCTACTAATTTGTCCAAGACTGAAGTCTCAGGCAGTGTGGGCCGTGTATGTCAAGGATGTGATAACAGTTAACTTCAGGTTTTTTCCTAGGCATGTTTCTCAAGGTCAGGAGTCTGAAAGAAGTATTGTAACAAGCTAGCCTTCTCCAATTGCACATGCAAAAAGAACCGGTTTTGTAATTTCAAAAAGGTTTCATTTTGACCAGTTTTCTCCAGAGTCTGAAGAATATCATGACCAGTCTTTCTGCGTCATAGCCTCATAGCTAAAATTTAAATCAGAAAGTGCTCAGATTGGTTCTGATGACAGGTGCAGACTGACTGATAAAATGTTGTCCCCGGAGAGGTTGACCTTCTGGGGAGGTGGGGTCTTTGTTTGATCAGAAGAATCGGAAGGAGTAAGAAAACTTGCAGGAGTGGGGGAAGCTTGGTTTCCCTTCCTTCCTCACCACACGCCCTGAGAGGTAGGAGAAGTTAGAAGGAGACTTTTTTAGAACGTTCAGAGAGTTCTTTCAGGCTTCTGATTACAGACAGAGTAGGGGATGGGGAGATAAGGCAGCCACAGAAAGACACATACAACATGAGTCTTTCAGATTTGGATTCTGACTTCCCACCATGAAGGAGTTTAGTGTGCCATTAAGAGGCCATTTTTCTCTGGTCCCTCAATTTGTGTTGGGGCTAGGAAAAGAAAACGAGCCTTTTCTTTTTGAGGTTTTCAGCATCAAATTTTTTTCCAGTTCCCTAGAATGTAGCTGAGAGGTGAGTCTGAGGGACTCTCCCTCCCTCTCCAAAACCCATTGTTAGACTACATGCCATAGAATGGGGGTGCTGAGAGTCACCAGCCATAGAAAGGAATCCCTTTTGTCCCAG
The DNA here is from genome assembly GCF_003369695.1 of Bos indicus x Bos taurus. Taxonomy (NCBI): domain Eukaryota; kingdom Metazoa; phylum Chordata; class Mammalia; order Artiodactyla; family Bovidae; genus Bos; species Bos indicus x Bos taurus. Next base: position 75,938,757 of record NC_040085.1, read on the forward strand.
GGAGCCCTCCCTGAAACTGAGACACCATGTGACTAATGGCACAAATGGCCGATAACCCCAACAATCGGGTCAGACAGTGAGAGGTAGCGCCTGAGCATGCAGCTAGGGCACAAAGTGTGAGGCTAGACACCATGCAACTCGGGCAGGAAAAGATAGGAGAGAAAGAGACTACCGGAACCAACCTGGGGACTCACCCTTTGGCAATTCCCTGAAACATGGAGGCACTTTTTAGAATGATTCAGAGGTGATCCAGGGATCATTACATCAGTTTCAGAGGAGGGATCTCTAGTGCCTGCAGGATCTTGTCATGCCCTGTCAGAGCTGCCTCACTCCTAGGCTCCTCCACCATCCCAGCAGGACAGACAACAGTAGCCACCCTTCTGTAAGGTACAGGCAGCTGGCTTTGGCAGTGTGCACACTGGGCAGTCTCCATCGATGTGCAAATTTCACCCAGATTTTGAAGGATGGAGATTATTGGAGCCAAGGGCCCATTACCTTTGAGAAGCAGGGCTCCATAGAGAATACACCATAGGGCACTGCCCAGCAGAGCCATGAGGGCAGGCCACTTCAGAACCCCAGACTAGTAGAACCATTGCACATTATTTCAGCCATGGGCATTCAACTGTAGCCCATGAGAAGTACAGTGTAGGCTACGCTCTGCAAAGTGATGGGGTAGGCCTCCGGGAGTTGTGGGTGTCCAACTCAGAACGTCACCCCAGTGTGTCTGGAAGGCAAGACCTCCACTTTAGTGGGTCAGGGAGTGGGACAAAATCCCCAGTGTGCCTGGAGGGAGGAAAGAACATGGAACCAAAAAGGATTAATTATTCTCTTGCTTTAAGATTTTAGACATAAGTGGAAACTGTCACTCCTTTCTTCCCTCCTATTTCTCCCTTTTGGAATGGGAGTGTCTATCTTATGCCTGTCCCACCATTGTATTTTTGAAGCGTATAACTTTGGTGACTTTTTACAAAAATTATTCAGGAAGTTCCCTGGTAGTCTAGTGGTTAGGGTTCTAGGCTTTCACCGATGTGACCAGGGTTCAATCCCTGATCAGGGAACTAAGATCCTACAAGCCACGCAGAGTGGCCAAGAAAAATTATTCAGGAATATCCATATATAGTTGAAAGATAAAGAGCGAGGCTTTGACAGAAGGTGGCTTGAATTTATCTGGGCCATTATGTGACTGACGTCATCTTTTAATCAGCTTTTCTTCCTATTTGTTCCCGTCAGGATCTCCTAATGTCCAGTATAGCATCTCACTTATTTTTGAGTGATATAATGTTCTGGAGGTTTAGAAGTCTGAGATAAGGATGCCATCATGTTTCGGGTTCTGACACACGCTGTCTTCAGGGCTGCAGGCTGCCGAATCCTCCTTGTATCTCTGCATGGCTTAAAGAGACGTGTGTGTGTCCCATAATTTATTGCACCTTGAAGATCCTACAATGTAGACTCCTCTCACAGGGAAGCGTCTTTCAGAGAGAGAACCATTATCCATATGACTTGTTCATTTCCATTAACAGCTGGACTCTTCCTCTTGGATTTCCCGCTCTTGACTTCCCATGTGTACATGTGATAAAACACTGTACATGGTGACGTGATATGAGGGCTAGACACCCAAGAGCAGTATAGGCTGCCCTTGTTAAAACACTGCAGGAAGCATGCTGTGGGAAAGGCCACAAGGTCATAACATGACGCATCCCCATCAGATTTCCAAACTGGCAGTGACTCAGGCACATACTACAATCATGGGAAATCATCCACAGTTTTTTAAAATATTTTATTTTCCACTTCCAAGGTAATCAAGGGAGGAAAAAGAGAAGTTACTATGTTATCAGAGAGTGGAAGGTATTTTGTTGAATAATATAAAGCATTTACAGTTTGGCATTCTGTTACCTTATATATGACAGGTTGTAATGAGACATATTGAATATTCCAATAAAACTGTTGTGATTATAGCCTCTTTCTCCTAATAGACCCCCACATTTTTTTCAAATAAAAACTAACAGTATTTGAATATTGATATTTTTATTCCCATTTTGCCAAAAAGAGAAAATAGAACACGAATAATCTACCTGGTCAGAAAAAAATGTTTATAACCAAAAAAAAAAAAGAAAACAATAAATCTTTATTCACCAAGAGCTGCTGCTGCTGCTGCTGCTAAGTCGCTTCAGTCATGTCCGACTCATAGACGGCAGCCCACCAGGCTCCCCCGTCCCTGGGATTCTCAAAGCAAGAACACTGGAGTGGGTTGCCATTTCCTTCTCCAGTGCATGAAAGTGAAAAGTGAAAGTGAAGCCGCTCAGTCGTGTCCGACTCTCAGCGACTCTTAGCGACCCCGTAGACTGTAGCCCACCAGGCTCCTCCATCCATGGGATTTTCCAGGCAAGAGTACTGGAGTGGGGTGCCATTGCCTTCTCTGTCACCAAGAACTGTTGACTGCTAAAATCACTTAAATTGGATATGTCAGTGGATTTTACCAATAAAGTAATTCCTACAGTTACAGAATATTAAAAACATACAAAAGTGCTGTTTTTATACACAGTGTAACTGAAATGTAGTTTAACCAATGGTTTACAACGTAGTCAAATACCACAACAGCAAACCATGGGAGGAGTCATAAATTATGTATTTTCTACACGTCTGAAAAGCTTTCAGCTGGGACCAATCTTGTGTTTTTATCTTTGAAGGATGACTGTTGTAAAATGACAATATTCATTAGCCTGCCCTCTAAAAAGCAATAAGCTTAATTTATAGAATGAACAAAGGAAAAAATTTTCTATTGTTCTAAAGTATAATACGATTCCTTTATTTAAGTGGAGGGTATAGGAAGTGAAAACCCATCGTGTGGATCTACCCCTTACTTCAGGGATGAGGGTACTGAGGCCCAGAGAAGGGCAGTAACTTGGCCAAGGTCAACCCAGCAAGGTCTCTGATTCCCAGTTCAGAGAGACCTGGGGCTTTGGGATGGTCCTTTCCCCCCGAGTTATAACATTGTAACAGACTTGCTCTGGATGAGTATGTAGAAGTTTGGAACTCTTGGATCCTATCTATACCTCAGGTACAGTTTCTCTTCTTTTCCAGGAGATAAGCGTCACTTGTGTTGAATGGCTTCCCAGGGAGTTGATCTCTGTACAGCAACTCTGAGATGCACTCTTTATACCTTCACCAAAAATCTCCCTGCCCTGTTCATCATGGCTATTGTAGCTCTTTTGATAGAAGTAGGCTACCACTATAGGGAATCCCATTCTGCACATGGACATCTTCTGGGCACTGATGAAATCTCCCACTGTACCACTCTGGAAGGTCACATTCATTGATCTGAGGTCTACAGAGCTCCCCTGATGGCATGAACTTGCAGTCTTTGCAACAAAGCCCAAAAGCACAAGCAGCCCCAGGTCTTAGAGTGCAGTTCAACAGACAACAGGGATCTTGTTCACACTGCTTTATAGATCCACAGTCACACTTCTCTTCTTCAATCACACCATTCCCACAGTGCTTCAGCATGAAGACTGTCCCTGGAATTGGAGGATTGTGCAGACATGATCCCTGGTTTAAAGCGGTCTTTGTAAATTCTGCATAGCTACAATTTGTGAATCTCTCTGCTGGCAACCTAATAGCATTCATGATGCAAGCACTTTGTCCACACACACAGAATTCTTTTTCATGCTGCATACCCAGTTCAGTTCAGTTCAGTTCAGTCACTCAGTGGTGTCCGACTCTTTGCAACCCCATGAATCGCAGCACGCCAGGCCTCCCTGTCCATCACCAACTCCTGGAGTTCACTCAGACTCACGTCCATCGAGTCAGTGATGCCATCCAGCCATCTCATCCTCTGTCGTCCCCTTCTCCTCCTTCCCCCAATCCCTCCCAGCATCAGAGTCTTTTCCAATGAGTCAACTCTTCACATGAGGTGGCCAAAGTATTCGAGTTTCAGCTTCAGCATCAGTCCTTCCAAAGAACACCCGGGACCGATCTCCCTTAGAATGGACTAGTTGGATCTCCTTGCAGTCCAAGGGACTCTCAAGACTCTTCTCCAATACCACAGTTCAAAAGCATCAATTCTTCGGCGCTCAGCTTTCTTCACAGTTCAACTCTCACATCCATACATGACCACAGGAAAAACCATAGCCTAACTCATGAGCTACAGTGAGAGCAAAAACACACCAGGGGTCTCCTTTGAAATTATTAACTCTACAGTTGAGAAAATGACAACATATTCCTGCCATATATGCTATAGCAAGGACACTTAGAAGTGAACCTTTAACAAAAATATGTACAGCATCATACTGTAGCTGGGAAAGACTGCTTTGTTTTCTCTGTCTTTATTAGTAATTTGTGTCATCTTTCTCCATTTTTAGTGTGGAAAGTTTATAAGTTTTACTGATATTTTCAAAGGACCAGATTTGGTTTCATTGATTTTTCTCTATTAATTTTCAGTTTCATTATTTTCTGCTTTATTTAATTTCTTCTCTTCTGCTCACTTTGGGTTAAATTAGGTACCAGCTTAGTACAGACCTTCTTTCTAATATATGCAATCAGTTTTATAAATTTTAATAAATACTAAATACTGCTTTCACAGCACCCCATTAATTTTGAAAAGCTGTGGGATTTCCATCTTTGGAATTTGTTATGTTTCAGAATGTGTTCTACTTGGTATGTGTTACATATGGGTTTCGGAAGAATGTGTTCTGCTGTTGTTGAATGAAATATTTTATAAATGTCAATTATATCCAGTTGACTGATGGAGTTGAGTTCATCTATATCCTTCCTTACTAATTCTCTACTTGCTGGGTCTGTTGTTGTTGTTTTTCACTTGCCCAGTCCTGTCTGACTCTTTGTGACCCCATGGACTGCAGCACGCCAGGCCTCCCTGTCCCTCACCATCTCCCAAAGTTTGACCAAGTTCGTGTTCATTGCATTGGTGATACTATCCAGCCATCTCATCCTCTGACGCCTCAGTCTTTCCTAGCATCAGGGACTTTTTCAATGAATCATCTGTTCACGTCAGATGACCAAAATACTGGAGCTTCAGCTTCAGCATCAGTCCTTCCTGGTTTGATTTCTTTGCTGTCCAAGGGACTTTCAGGAGTCTTCTCCAGCATCACAGTTCGAAGGTATCAGTTCTTTGATGTTCTGCCTTCCTTATGGTCCAGCTCTCACAACCATACGTGGCCACTGGAAAGTCCAGAGCCTCGACTATACGGACCTTTGTCGGAAGACTGATGTCTCTGCTTTTCAACACACTGTCTAGGTTTGTCATCGCTTTCCGTCAAGAAGCAATTGTCTTCTGATTTCACAGATGCAGTCACTGTCTGCAGTGATTTTGGAGCCCAAGAAGAGGAAATCTGTCACTACTTCTACCTTTTCCCCTTTAATCTGCCATGCAGTAATGGGGACAGATGCCATGATCTTAATTTTTTTTAATATTTAATCTTAAGCCAGCTCTTTCATTCTGCTTCACCCTCATCAAGAGGATCTTTTGCTGGGTTTACCAATCATTAATAGAGAGTTGTTGACATCTCCAAACATAATAATGCATTTGTCAGTTTCTTCTTGCAGGTTTCTCATTTTTTTTAATCTAAGTATTTTGCTGCCCTGTTATTAGGGATATACACATTAAGGATTGTCATACCTTTTGGAGAACTGACCACTTTATCATTATTTAGTGCTCCTTTGTATATCTTATCATTTTCCCTGCTCTGAATTCTGCTCTGTTTGAAATTAGTATAGCTATTCCAGCATAGTTTTGATTAGTGTTAGCATAGTATCATTCTTCATCCTTTTACTCTTTATCAATGTCTTAAAATATGTTTCTTGTAGACAACATATAGCTGGGTCTTGTATTTTATTTACTCTGATAGCTTCATTCTTTTAAAATGTATATTCACATTTAAAGTGATTATGGATATATTTGGTTAATATCTACCATATTTATGTTTTCTGTTTATTGCTCTTGTTCTGTTTTTTGTCTTCTATTCTTTCTCTTTTTTTGCCTTTTGTGGTTTTAATTCTGAAAAATTTTCTCATTCAAATGAAACCTACAAAACTTAGTTCCCTTGAGCCATTTTCCATCCCCTTTACAGTATAATTGTGTTAAATATTTCTTCTCTGTATATTGAGAACTACATTAGACAATATTATATTTGCCTTAGCTACTAAATATAATTTATAAAATTCAAGAGGAAAAAGAAAGTCCATTGTATTTACCCATATTTTAACTCTTCCATCACCCTTCTTCCTTCTTGATATTAAAAGATTCCTTGTTTTATAATTTCCTTTCTATTTCAAAAATTTTCTTTAGCTATTTTTTCAAGCAGGTCTGCTAGTGACAAATTCTCTTAGTTTTCCTTCATCTGAGTATGTCTTGGTTTCCTCAGCATACCTGATGAGTATTTTCAGTGGATATAAAATTCTGTATTGATATTTTAATTCTTGTGAAATATTTTGCTATTTCCTTCTGGCCTATGTGGTTTCTAACAAGAAATCTGCTATTTTTCAAATTGTCTCCCCCCTTAGAAGTAAGATTAGGCAATATAAAGTTTCTCTCAAAGTACTTTCAAGATTTTTTCTTTGTCTTTTAGTTTTCACAATATGATTATGACGTGTCCCAGCATGTTCCTTGGGTATATCCTGTTTGTGATTCTGAGCTTCTTAAATCCTTAGGCTATGACTTTTGCCAACTTTTAGAAATCTTCAGTCATTATTTGAGTACTTGGAATCCCTGCATATTCTTCTCTCCTTCTGTAACTGGGATAACATGAGTCTTATATCTTTTGTTATAGTCCTAGAGGTTACACATTTTTTTCCACTTTATTTTTTCCTCTCTGCTTTTCAGATTTAGTAGTAATTCTTTCTCTGTGTTCAGTTTCACTACTTATTTCCTCTGTTAACTCTATTTTATTTTCCAGCCCATCCATTGACTTTCTGCCTTCAGATTTTGTATTTTTCAGTTATAAATTTCCATTATTTTCTTTTAAAAAATATCCTACACTTCTTTGGTAGGACTTTATTTTCCTGAAATTTTCTACTTTTCCCAATTGTTTTGATCATCCTTGTCATTGTTCACTGGAACATTTTTATGTTGGCTATTTTAAAATTCTTACCAGATAATACCAACATCTGCATCATCTCAGAGTTGGCATCTGTTAATCGTCTTTTCTCCTTCAAGTTGCAACTTCTATACTTCTTTATATGACAGGCGAATTTTCATTGTATTCTGAACATTTTGGCTGTTATATTTTGAGGCTTTAGATCTTATATAAATACCAGGACCCCTCTGACAGTGTACTAGCAGAGGAAGAGAAGTATTTCATTGTCACTGCTATGATGGTACATGCTTAGGTCTCCACTCTGTTTCTGTTGATGTGCTGAGGAGAAGGGGAACCTCATATTGTTAAAGTATGGAGCACATTAATTTCCTCTCTTGGTCTCTGCTGACAGCACCCTGACTAGGAAATTTAAGAATTCCACTGCCCAAGTGGCCTCCAAAAGCACTGTAATACGAGAGCCTCATTACTACATGGTGAGAATGAAAGTCCCAGAAGTCTATTTGACCTTCCCTGACACCACCCCAATGAAGGGGTGGCTAAGGCACGTCATGAGCTGGGTGAGATTGGATATCTAATCTCCTCACCTGGCCTTTGCCTATGAGGATTCATGTGGGACAACAACTTTTCCCATGACATTTGGCTGGAGTAGGATGGTTATTTTCTATTAATGAAAGGTTTCTGTCTTTCCAGGCTGCTCATTTCTTGTTTCTTTGGCTAGAGAGAACAAACTTGCTTGGGCCTTTTGTTTGTTTGTATCTATTGCATTTTAGCGTTTAACAGCCTTTTCCATACTACAATGAGGGTAGAAGAAAATAGAAAGAAATCATCACCATGCTGTTCTTAGGTTCCAGTGTCACTAACTGGTCTATAATTTTTGCTCCACCTTTCTGAACCTTCTTATGTTTGTTTTATATGTAAAGTACAGTACTTTAACCAGTACTGAGCATAAGCAATATGGAGACAAGTGTTTATTCTACCTTTTCTGGAACCAGAAGTCCTTAATGCTATTTTTAAAAAGCATTGCTCCCTGTTAAAGCAAGCAAGACCAAGTCAAAACTACTTTGGGAGATTTGAATTCTTTCTCACCTCTCAATCTCCTGGGATATTCTCTATTTGAAGCAGGTGCTCTAGTCTTCTTTCCTGAGTTGAATTTCCTTGCTCTGCTTACAGGTCCTACTTGTTTGTTACTAAAACTTTTCCATGATTGACTGTCTATAGTTTCCTACTTTATCTCTTGGTTATATTTTCTTCATTGTTAATTACCTCATGCATAAGAGCAGACTTAAACCACTGAGTTTAGCTGTAGACAAACTCTTTTTTTAAATCTTCCCTTCCTAAGAAAGGGATATCTCCAGTTCTGTGTGGTTGAATGAAACAGTTTATGAAAAGAAAAATCTCAAACAGATTTCTGAGGAAATCAGCATGGCTAGAAAGAACTTTTCCTGAGAGTAAACAGAAGGGGACTGTCACTAAAAATGCTTCTAATTGATAATTATTTCATAGAGCTCTGAATCCAGTTAAATTAGGTGACAAGACTCATTTAGCCAATAATCCTTTTAAAATAGGATCTACCCAGATTTAGTATTTTATTGACTCAGGTTTTTTCTATGCAATATTTATAGAGTTGAAATCATTTTAGAGATGATCTATTTTGTCAAATATTATACTCTAAATTATCTACCAAATCATTTTGAGCATGTTTTTTGTCAAAATATTACAGTTTAATAGGAGATGCAACTTTTAAAACTTGTATACAAAACAAAATAGCAAAGTTATAAATTATATAATACAAAAATGTGTTGAATATGGCAATTGTAAGGAGAATTATAGAATATCAGTGTTGTCTATATTATTTAGAAAATATGTAATATCTTGACCTACAATGTTAATATAATTAAACCCAACAGTGAAAAGTGATCAGACAATCTGGCCAATACAACAGCACGGGTAAGATGATGAAGCAGAAATGAAGCTACACAAATTGGAGGTGAAGAGGCTAATTTCCATTATAGTCAAGTCAGACGTAAATCTGTATAGAAATGGTGGAGCCAGAGCAAGACATTCTTGAGAGCCAGTTGTTTCTGGAGAAGTGAAAAATCCTTGTTGCTAAGCAGCTAAATCTAGAACTTTTGTCACCTGAGAGACAAGAGCGGCAACGCTTAAGTTTCCCTTTGTTATGTGAGGCCTCAGCTACCTATCTTGGTTCACTGATAAGTGTGGTACAAATTATCTCGAAGGAAAAAGCGTGGAAGCTACTGTTACTTCTGTTGGTAAGTCAGTTATCAAGTTTGCCTCTATGTGTGATTTGGTGATCAGAATAATATGTCGAATAAGGGAAAGATTCTTAACTTTGGTTGCTTTTCCTTTTAAAAGATGCGAGAGACTTTAGCATAAGAAGGTGGAGCTATGTTGCAGCTAGGGTTTGCCTAAAACTGAGGGGGTTGCTGTGATGTGGGACTTTCAGTTTATAAACAAGATAGTACTGGGCAAAGCAAGATAAGTTGATTACCCAAACTGCTAGTAAAGAACAGGAAAATAGGAAAAAGTAAAGTTGAGAGTAGGAAAAATTTATAGACTCGGTGCTTTAGTAGATAGGAGATATGATCTGGAATAGAAGATAAGGGCTAATACCTGAATCTCAGGAAGGATCACTCTTCCATTATGACTGGAATATGGTGTAGGGTAGAGAAGTAAAAGAAATGGGCACGCATTCATATAGGTTTGTAACAGTGAAAATCCTAAAAACCATTTGGTCTTTGAATTTGGCATCAGTATGAATATTTTTTTTCACTCTGTTCTGGATTAAAAATTCATTTTGTATTATGACCCAGTGGCCACACATACACAAATACCCACAAAATTTGTGCATCATTCACGTATGAGTTGCTAAGGAACTTCTAGGGATGTCCTCTGATACTTTAATTCAATTTTCTAAAAGATAAAAACTGCATGTCTGCTGGGGTCCAGCCCCGGTGGATCCAGGGAAACTTGAAGGAGAGACGGTGTCGGCTTTGATCAGGAAACAACTGCTAGATTAAATATTAACTAGAGGGTTATAGAGTGGTTAAGTGAAGATAGCTCAGCAGGGAAATTCAGTGGAGAAAAGAGGCTGAATAACTTGGTTTATGCGGAAAACCAATAAAACTTCAAGACAAGAAGTTTGCACCACCCATGTAGGCCACAGGCGTCTTCCCATTCTCCCGAGGGAGAGGAGACACTAAGGCCTCCCCGGTCAGATCTTAGAAGCCCAGGCAAAATTAGTAGGCTTGGTGGGCCTCCGCACTCCAGATGGGAATTCAGCCAGAAGGTGAAAGAAAGAATGACATGAGGATACCAGTCTTTCGAGGAACTGATCCCATTCTTTATTTTCCAGGGTCAACTTTTATATACTGAGTGTTAAACAAAAGTCACGCAGGATCAGCAGCCCTGACTTTTATTAAAGTCAGGTGCTTCATACAAATGTATACAAAGGTCTTAGGGGTGTTACATCATCTTCTGGCCAGGGGGCCTGCTAACAATTTATGACCCTCTCCTTGTGACAGCAGTCAGTCAACCAGAACACTTATTTCTCCAGGGGTAATTATTCTTAAAACAGACACCACCTTCCGAAGGTACCAGATAAAGTTACATTCCTATAGGGTGAGGATGTAGTGGGTTTTAATTAAGCAAAGAATTTGCTTAGCCTAAGGTCTAACGTGATTAATATCAAAGGTTAATACTTTTTTCTTCTACATATTCATCAATGTGTATAAGGGCAGGGGATGTGGAGACTTAGCAGCAAACATTGGCTCAACAAATGAAAAAACCCTTCACCAGTACAATTTCTAATCAGCCCACTGTACTACACTAATAATTTCCTAACTTCTCAAAAGAATCTGTTTTTAGAAGGTTTAAAGCATCTCGTGCCTCTCATGGTTGGGAGGCTGTGAACAATCACATGTGGCCGGACAAGCCTGTCAGGCAGGCTAGAGAACCTTCAGAGGAGTTTGTAGGTTGAAACACTCCTTGTCACGCCCAGGAATTATTATTAACTGGAGCTCTAAGTTAACTCTTTTTCAGAGAGAGGTGGTGGAGGACAGCCCCCATAAAGTCAGAGGTGTAGGTGAGAGCACAAAGCAGTAAAGTAGGCAGACTCCGGTTTTGGGGGTAGATGCTCGAGAATTTCCAGGGGGACTCCTGAGGCTCGATCCCGCCTTTGCGTATGTCGAGGCTCCTTTCTCATGACCTTTGCCATGGGCGGAGTTCCTCACGCTGGCTCCCAGCACATGTCAAGAACCATTTAATTGACTTCATGACTCTAATGAATCAGTGACAGACTGTATTCAAGCATAACAGAGTAAGAGAAGTGATGGGTAGGTAAAGGTTTTCAGAAATTTGGAATAGCTGTGGGGAAAAATTAAAAGTTGATAAAAATATATGGAGGAGGGCTATTGTCTACTCCAAGTTTCCAATAATTATAGAGAATATGGATTTTTAATGGCACCACTTCACAGTATTAAACATTTAGAATGATGTTCTTTTAGGAGTTTGGCTCTCTGGGGTCCTAGAAATAATGAGGACAAGGATTATGACAAAGATACTTTGAAGCGTTTTCCTATTCCCTGCTCTCAAGATGAGCAGAATATGACATAGGTTGTTTGTTTGGCCTCAGGGCAGCTCAATATAAAAAAAAAATTATAATAAAAAATGAGTGGAAGATCTAAACAGATACTTCTCTAAAGAAGACATACAAATGGCCAAAAAGTATATGAAAAGATGGTAAAAGTGAAAGTCACTCAGTCATGTCTGACTCTTTGTGACCCCATGTAGGGAATTCTCCAGGCCAGAATACTGGAGTGGGTGGCCTTTCCCTTCTCTGGCAAATCTTCCCAACCCACGGATCGAACCCGGTCTGATCATGCACATGCACTTCAATGTTCATTGCAGCACTATTTACAATAGCCAAGACATGGAAGTAGCCTAAATGTTCATCAAGAGAGAAGTGGCTGGATCATACCGTAGCTCTATTTTTAGGTTTTTAATGAACTTTTGTACTGTTCTCCATAGTGTCTGTACCAATTTACATTTCTACCAACAGTGTAGGAGGATTCCCTTTTCTCTGTCTCACTGTTTCCAGCATTTACGGTTTGTAGAGAGGGAGGCGGGGGATGATTTGGGAGAATGGCATTGAAACATGTATAATATCATATAAGAAATGAATCGCCAGTGTAGGTTTGATGCAGGATACAGGAACCTTGGGGCTGGTACACTGGGATGACCCAGAGGGATGGTATGGGGAGGGAGGTGGGAGGGGGGTTCAGGATGGGGAATATGTGTACACCTGTGGCGGATGCATGTTGATGTATGGCAAAACCAATACAATATTGTAAAGTAAAAAAAATAATAATTAAAAAAATTTTTAAAAAGAAGATGTAGTGTATACACACACACACACACACACACACACACAATGGGCTATTACTTGGCCATAAAAAAGAATGAAACAATGCCATTTGCAGCAACAAAGATGGACCTAGAGATCATCATACTAAGTGAAGTAAGTCAGATAGAGAAAGACAAAAATCACATAATATCACTTATATGTGGAATCTAAAAAGTGGTTAAAATGAACTTATTTACAAAACAGAAATAGACTCATAGATTTTGAAAACAAACTTATAGTTATCAAAGAGAAAACATGGCATGGCTGTAAATTAGGAGTTTGGGATTAATATATATACACTATTATATATAAGGGCTTCCCTCATAGCTCAGTTGGTAAAGAATCCGTCTGCAATGAAGGAGACCCCAATTTGATTCCTGGGTCAGGAAGATCCACTGGAGATTTCTTGTGGATTCTTGGGCTTCCCTTGTGGCTCAGCTGGTAAAGAATCCACCTGCAATGTGGGAGACCTGGGTTTAATCCCTGGGTTGGGAAGATCCCCTGGAAAAGAGAAAGGATACCCACTCCAGTATTCTGGCCTGGGAGAATTCGTCCCAAAGAGTCAGACACAACTGAGTAACCTTCACTTTCACATACTTTATATAAAATAGACAACTAAAAGGACCTATTGTATAGTATAGGAAACTGTACTCAATCTTCTGTAATAACCTATATGGGAAAAGAATCTGAAAAAGAATGGATACATGTGTGTGTGTATGTGTATGTATATATATATATATATATATATATAAATGAATCACTTTGCTGTACATCTGTAACTAACACAGCCTTGTATATCAACTATACTCTATTATACAATTAAAATTAAATTAAGCAAAACCAAAAAGACAACCTACTGAATAGGTGACAATATTTGCAAATTATATGACCAATAAGGGATTAATACCCAAAGTATATAAACAACTCATACAACTCAACATCAAAGAAATAAACAACTTTATTTAAAAATGGGCAGAGAACTAAACAGACGTATTTCCAAAGAGGAAAGGCAGATGGCCACAGGCACATGAAAAGATGCTCAACATTGCTAATGATTAAGAAATGAAAATCAAAACCACAGTGACATCACACTAGTTTGACCAGCTATCATCAACAAAAGACAAATAACTAATGTTGGTGAGCATGTGGATAAAAGGGAATCCTCATACACTGTTTGTAGGAATGTAAATTGGTGCAACTATTATGAAAACAGTATGAAGGTTTCTCAAAAACTAAAAAATAGAACTTTCATATGACCCAGGAATGTACTCCTGGGTGTATACCTTAAAAAACCACAACCATTAATTGGAAAAGATACATGCACTCTATTGTTAATAGCAGCACATGGAAACAACAGAAGTGTCCACTGACGGATGAATGGATAAAGAAGATGTGCTATATACATATAATGTAATATCACTCAAGTATAACAAAGAATGAAATTTTGCCATTTGCAGCAACATGCATAGACTTTGAGTGCTTTATGCTATGTGAAGTCAATCAGAAAGAGAAAGATATATACTGCATGATATCACTTGTAAGTGGAATCTAAGAAAACACCAAACTAGTTACTATAAAACAAACAGACTCACAGATATCGAGAACAAATGGGTGGTTATGAGTGTTGGATGGAAAGGATGGATTTATAGGAACAAGGATGTGTGAAGTACCAACTATTCAGTGTAAGACAGGTTCAAAGATGCTTTGTACAACCCGGGGAATATAGCCAATATTTTGCAATAATGTTAAATGAAAAGTAACCTTTTAAAATTATATAAAAATAAAAAATATTAATCCAATAACCCTTGATTCAAACTGATATTTGCTCAAACTCTTAAAATTTAACAAAACAGATAATTCAATGTCTAAAATAAATAAATAGCAGATTAAGTGATAAAAAAGAACACACAAGTGATCTGGAAGGTAGAATAATGGCAATCACCCAATCAGAACAGCAGACAGAAAGAAAACAAAACAAAAGCAATCTATGACATCGTTGTCTGAAGCATCACTACCAACAAAGCTAGTGGAAATGATGGAATTCCAGCTGATTTATTTCAAATCCTGAAAGATGATGCTGTGAAAGTGCTGCACTCAATATGCCAGCAAATTTGGAAAACTCAGCAGTGGCCACAGGACTGGAAAAGTCAGTTTTCATTCCAATCCCAAAGAAGGGCAATGCCAAAGAATGCTCAAAGTACCGCACAATTGCACTCATCCCACACGCTAGTAAAGTAATGCTCAAAATTCTCCAAGCCAGGCTTCAGTAATATGTGAACCGTGAACTTCCTGATGTTCAAGCTGGATTTAGAAAAGGCAGAGGAACCAGAGATCAAATTGCCAACATCCACTGGATCATCGAAAAAGCAAGAGAATTCCAGAAAAACATCTATTTCTGGTACACTGACTATGCTAAAGCCTTTGACTGTGTGGATCACAATAAACTGTGGAAAATTTTTAAAGAGATGGGAATACCAGACCACCTGACCTTCCTCCTGAAAAACCTGTATGCAGGTCAAGAAGCAACAGTTAGAACTGCACATGGAGCAACAGACTTGTTCCAAACTGGGAAAAGAATATGTCAAAGCTGTATATTTCCACCTTGCTTATTTTACTTACATGCAGAGTACATCATGCAAAATGCCGGGCTGGATGAAGCACAAGCTGGAATCAAGATTGCTGGGAGAAATATCAATAACCTCAGATATGCAGATGACACCACCCTTAGAACTTAAAGAGCCTCTTGATGCAAGTGAAAGAGAAGAGTGAAAAAGCTGGCTTCAAACTCAACATTCAAAAAACTAAGATCATGGCATCTGGTCTCATCACTTGATGGTAAACAGATGGGAAACAATGGAAACAGTGACAGACTTTATTTTGAGGGGCTCCAAGATGAGTGGGGATGGTGACTACAGTCATGAAATTAAAAGACGCTTGCTCCTTGGAAGAAAAGCTAAGACCAACCTAATCAGCTCGGCTCAGTCACTCAGTCATGTCCAACTCTTTGAGACCCCATGGACTGCAGCATGCCAGGTCTCCCTGTCCATTAGCAACTCTCAGAGTTTACTCAAACTCATGTCCATTGAGTCGGTGATGCCATCCAACCATCTCATCCTCTGTCATCCCCTTCTCTTCCCACCATCAATCTTTCCCAGCATCAGGGTCTTCTCCAGTGAGTCAGTTTTTCACATCAGGTGGCCAAGTATTGGAGTTTCAGCTTCATCATCAGTCCTTCCAATGAATATTCAGGACTGATTTCTTTTAGGATGGACTGGTTGGATCTTGTAGTCTAAGGGACTCTGAAGAGTCTCCTCCAACACCACAGTTCAAAAGCAGCAATTCTTCAGCGCTCAGTTTTCTTTATAGTCCAACTCTCACATCCGTACATGACCACTGGAAAAACCATAGCTTTGACTAGATGGACCTCATCATCAGGTTCTTTAGTTCCTCTTTGCTTTCTGCCATTAGAGTGGTATCATCTGCATATCTGAGGTTGTTGATATTTCTCCTGGCAATGTTGATTCCAGCTTGTGATTTATCCAGCCTGGCATTTTGCATGATGTACTCTGCATCTAAGTTAAATAGGCAGTGTGACAATATACAGCCTTGCAAAGTATAGAGAAATACAAATGAAAACCACAATAAAGTATCACTTCACACCAGTCAGAATGGTTATTATCAAAAAGTCTACAGATAAAAAAATTCTGGAGAGGCTGTGAAGAAAAGGGAACACTCCTATACTGTTGATGGGAATGTAAAGTGGTTCAGCCACTATGGAAAACAGTATGGCGTTTCTTAAAAAACTAAAAATAGAACTACCATGTTATCCTGCAATCCCACTCCTAAGTATATATCCTGAAACACCAATTCAAAAAGATACATGCACCCCAATGTTCATAGCAGCAGTATTTACCATAGATAAGACATGGAAACAACCTGAGGACCCATCAACAGATGGCTGGCTTAAGAGGGTGTGTTTATATATATATATATATATATATATATATATATATATATATGCGTGCTTGTGTGTGTGCATGTACACCCACACACAATGGAACACCACTCCAGCATAAAAAGAATGAAATATTGCCATTTGTAGCAACACGGATAAACCTAGAGAATATTTAGTGAAGTAAAGCAGACAGACAAATACTGTATATTACTTGTAAGTGGAATCTAAAAAACAGTATAAACGAATCTATGTACAAAATGGAAACAGACTCACAGAAATGGTAAACAAACTTATGGTTACCAAAGGGGAATGAAAGTGGAGAAGGATAAATCAGGAATGTGGGATTAATAGATACAAACTACTATACATAAAATAGATAAGCAACAATGATCTAGTGTATAGTACAGGGAACAATATTCAATATCCACTAGTAAACTACAATGGAAAATAAGAAAATAATCTTAAATATCTATCTATCTAAATCACTTTGCTGTACACCCGAAACTAACACAATGTTGTAAATCAACTCTACTTCAATTTGAAAAGCTTGACTTAAATAACAAATACAAAAACAAAAAACCACATTGAAAAACCCTCCTGGTTTTCAGATGGGTTGTCTATATGCTTGCTAGCGTTAGTTATGATGAAGGTAGGGTTTTTGATGGAGAATAATTCTATCAGTCAGGTGTCAAAGTCTTTGGAGTTTGTGCAAGAATGATAGGGACTGGTTGATGGAAGAGTGAGAAAGAAAGGTTTAAACTTACTGTAGTCGGAGGCAGTTGGATAAATGGTTTGGATTTGACTTGGTGAGCTGTGGGCAACAGGAACTCAGCCTATGAAGCATAAAGACATATGACTTCTATGATACGGGTTTCTCTAGAGTGAGTTTTAGGGCAAGCAGTAAACTGTGAGGAAGCTTAAGTTTAAGCAGGTAAGTGTATGTAAGGAGCTTTGTGAAGAGGTGAGGGTTGATTTGGGTTGTCTCTGTCTGTCTGCCTGCCTGCCTGTCTCTTTCAACAAATGAAAACTCAGAAGTAATAGGGGAAGTTGTATGTAGGGATGATATAGAGGAATTTGAATTAAAGTAAAAGAAGTATTGACTAGGAATGGATTTAGAATCCAGGAGATGATTGGTACTGGGTCAGGCATCTTCATTTTCATACCAGCTATGAAAGACTTCTTGGAATATGGAATGAAGCAGGGCAAAGACTAATAGAGTTTTGCCAAGAAAATGCACTGGTCATAACAAACACCCTCTTCCAACAACACAAGAGAAGACTCTATACATGGACATCACCAGATAGTCAACACCAAAATCAGATTGATTATATTCTTTGCTGCCAAAGATGGAGAAGCTCTATACAGTCAGCAAAAACAAGACCAGAAGCTGACTGTGGCTCAGACCATGAACTCCTTATTGCCAAATTCAGACTGAAATTGAAGAAAGTAGTGAAAACCACTAGACCATTCAGGTATGACCTAAATCAAATCCCTTATGATTATACAGTGGAAGTGAGAAATAGATTTAAGGGCCTAGATCTGATAGAGTGCCTGATGAACTATGGAATGAGATTCGTGACATTGTACAGGAGACAGGGATCAGGACAATCCGCATGGCAAAGAAATGCAAAAAAGCAAAACGGCTGTCTGGGGAGGCCTTACAAATAGCTGTGAAAAGAAGAGAAGCGAAAAGCAAAGGAGAAAAGGAAAGATATAAACATCTGAATGCAGAGTTCCAAAGAATAGCAAGAAGAGATAAGAAAGCCTTCTTCAGCGATCAATGCAAAGAAATAGAGGAAAACAACAGAAAGGGAAAGACTAGGGATCTCTTCAAGAAAATCAGAGATACCAAAGGAACATTTCATGCAAAGATGAGCTCGATAAAGGACAGAAATGGTATGGACCTAACAGAAGCAGAAGATATTAAGAAGAGATGGCAAGAATACACAGAAGAACTGTACAAAAAAGATCTTCATGACCCAGATAATCACGATGGTGTGATCACTGACCTAGAGCCAGACAGACATCCTGGAATGTGAAGTCAAGTGGGCCTTAGAAAGCATCACTACAAACAAAGGTAGTGGAGGTGATGGAATTCCAGTGGAGCTATTCCAAATCCTGAAAGATGATGCTGTGAAAGTGCTGCACTCAATATGCCAGCAATTTGGAAAACTCAGCAGTGGCCACAGGACTGGAAAAGGTCAGTTTTCATTCCAATCCCAAAGAAAGGCAATGCCAAAGAATGCTCAAACTACCGCACAACTGCACTCATCTCACACGCTAGTAAAGTAATGCTCAAAATTCTCCAAGCCAGGCTTCAGTAATATGTGAACTGTGAACTTCCAGATGTTCAAGCTGGTTTTAGAAAAGGCAGAGAAACCAGAGATCAAATTGCCAACATCCGCTGGATCATCGAAAAAGCAAGAGAGTTCCAGGAAAACATCTATTTCTGCTTTATTGACTATGCCAAAGCCTTTGACTGTGTGGATCACAATAAACTGTGGAAAATTCTGAAAGAGATGGGAATACCAGACCACCTGATCTGCCTCTTGAGAAATCTGTATGCAGGTCAGGAAGCAACAGTTAGAACTGGACACGGAACAACAGATTGGTTCCAAATAGGAAAAGGAGTTCGTCAAGGTTGTATATTGTCACCCTGTTTATTTAACTTATATGCAGAGTACGTCATGAGAAACGCGGGACTGGAAGAAACACAAACTGGAATCAAGATTGCCGGGAGAAATATCAATAACCTCAGATATGCAGATGACACCACCCTTATGGCAGAAAGTGAAGAGGAACTCAAAAGCCTGTTGATGAAAGTGAAAGTGGAGAGTGAAAAAGTTGGCTTAAAGCTCAACATTCAGAAAACGAAGATCATGGCATCCGGTCCCACCACTTCATGGGAAATAGATGGGGAAACAGTGGAAACAGTGTCAGACTTTATTTTTCTGGGCTCCAAAATCACTGCAGATGGTGACTGCAGCCATGAAATTAAAAGATGCTTACTCCTTGGAAGGAAAGTTATGAGCAACCTAGATAGCATATTCAAAAACAGAGACATTACTTTGCCAACAAAGGTTCGTCTAGTCAAGGCTATGGTTTTTCCTGTGGTCATGTATGGATGTGAGAGTTGGACTGTGAAGAAGGCTGAGCGCCAAAGAATGGATGCTTTTGAACTGTGGTGTTGGAGAAGACTCTGGAGAGTCCCTTGGACTGCAAGGAGATCCAACCAGTCCATTCTGAAGGAGATCAGCCCTAGGATTTCTTTGGAAGGAATGATGCTGAAGCTGAAACTCCAGTACTTTGGGCACCTCATGTGAAGAGTGGACTCATTGGAAAAGACTCTGATGCTGGGAGGGATTGGGGGCAGGAGGAGAAGGGGACGACAGAGGATGAGATGGCTGGATGGCATCACTGACTTGATGGCCGTGAGTTTGAGTGAATTCCGGGAGTTGGTGATGGACAGGGAGGCCTGGCGTGCTGCAATTCATGGGGTTGCAAAGAGTCGAACACGACTGAGCGACTGATCTGATCTGATCTGATGAAAGACTTCTTAGATTAGCTTGGCTTAGTTGCTCTTCATAAGAAATTGAACTTACCTTGGCAGTACATTTATCACAGTCATGGATGAAATCAGATTTTTGAGCCTGAAGCATCTACAAGAGGAGAGGCCACTTTAAGAAAAAGAATAGAAAATTACAATAAGGATAAAAATGAACATTTATTTAGCATCGGAAGAAATCACAACAAACAATAACTTTCAAAAGTTTGAAAATACCATAAACATCACAAAAAATTTCAAAAACCCAATACTTGCATTAACTTCCTAACACACTTCTATGTTTCCCTACAGTTTTATAATCACTTCCTCTTGAGCTGCCTCCCTCATGAGAATTATTTTGTTATATTTTCTCTGGAGAGGACAGAAAGTAATTGCCTGTCCCTAGTGTATTCAACCAAAATTTATTTTTTATTATTGATATTTAGAAAATTCAGCTTTACAACTTGTTACTGGTAAAACAATAAAAATTACCTAAGTTATTAAATTTCAGGAAACATTTATCAAGTCTTTAATATATGAACCATTTTATTTCAGGGCACTTCAAATTTTCTTGTATAGTAACTAATTTTGAACACTTACGACTCTCATAAACTGCATTACTAAGCACCTCCTAGGGGTTTATGGAGGTCTATACAATGAGGGTCCCTGAATTATTAACTTTATTACTCAGATTAATGTGATGCAGATCCTATTATAATAATTTGATTATTTGTCTTTTTTCCACAGGCTCAGTGCTTCTTAGCCTCTTTTTTGTCACTTAACTGAGACTATGATGATGTCTATGGACACTCTCCTCAGCCATAGAAAAGGGCACATAATATATAAAATATTGAATACAGTGTTATAGAGCCTTCTAAAGTTATTCTTGCTCCTGTCACATGTTTCTGCACTAAATTGATAATCTGCTTAGTGCACTGTATTTTAATTTTATTTCCCTAGTATCTAGCACAAGGTCCTACACATTTTGTATGCTCCAGACATAAATTAAAGAAATTAATGAGTGTTGCCAGGCAGATTGTATGCCAGGTAATACAGAAATTCTTCACTTTCAAAAACTGTTGGTAAATACATTTTAGCAGACATTGGGAATTTTCCCCTGCAGTCCTAAAATACCAGGCACTCTGATGCCTTTGCCCCTAGAAGAGAGAATTCCTTTTCTCAGACTTTTAAATTTCATGAATTCTTATTATCCCTTCTGAAGTTATTTCCTTTCGTATTTCATATTCTCCTACAGGTAACCAGGGAGAACGACCTTGTTTTCCTCATTCCTTTAGAAGATGTCAGTATTTATGATTTTTTTCTCTTATAAAAATTATATTCAAATATGAATACATTTTAAGTGGCATTCACCTATAACCCAAGTACTTCACCACCCCTCCCCATCACCACCCACTGTTTACATTTTTCACTGTATGGAGGACTATACTAGGTATTATAGACCTTATAATATAGGGGATATTAAAATGAGTTAAAATCATAAACCTTGCACTAAATGACTCAATGAGTGAAGGAAAATATCACAAGGAGACAAGCAAATAACTTGAGATAAATAGTCTAAAGTAAATCATAAGACTGATGCAAATTGACATAAGGATTGTGATGGTCTCTGACCTCTCCAGTTTTGATAGGAGAAAGTAATAAGAGTTATTCAAGGGCAACAGGCACAAACCAACAGTTTTGGACAAATTGAGATACAGTGTCACTGTACTCTGAAGTTTCTTTAGTTCTGCTTTAACATTATATTGAGGAGATTTTTATACCACCTATAGGTATTTGAGATAATTGTCTAATGAAAACCCAAGTGCGTAGCATCCAGTTCCCACAACTATCCACTGTCGATAGGGCCAATATTGTTTTATCTTTGTCCCCTCTAACTTTACATCCCCAGTTACTGAAAGCAAATCCAAAGCTTTTTGCTGCATTAATCACTCTTGACACATTCAAATTCTTTCTCCTATTTTCCTTACCCAATCCCACCACCATCCCCCACCCTTCTTTTTATTTTCACTTTGCAGCACTGCCCGCTCTGATGGTCCCACTCTGACAGGACACAGATCCTTAAAGTTCAGCTCAGAGGGAGGAGCCAGGTCAGCAGTGCCTGATAAGTTCTTCTCTGGACAGATGGCTCCATAGTGGCTGCTCCATCATGGTGACTGGTGAGGCGAGAGTGTCCATGCAGGTTGTTGGACTGCTCTGGCTTGAGGTGTCTCTGTTGTCTTCTGGCCTGTCCCAGGAAAGGCGCTCTCAAAGCCTCAACTCCCCAGATGTGGTGATCCCCTTGAAGGTTACCAACGGGAGCAGAGGTCCAAATGCTCCAGGCTGGCTCTCCTACAGCCTGCAGTTTGGGGGTCAGAGACGTGTTGTCTACATAAGACCTAAGAAGATCTTGGTTTCCAAAGCCCTCCCAGTGTTCACCTACACGGACCAGCACGCCCTTCAGCAGGATCAGCCTTTTGTCCCTAATGACTGCTATTATCACGGTTATGTGGAGGGGGTCCCCGAGTCCCTTGTTGCCCTCAGTACTTGTGCTGGGGGCTTTCAAGGAATGCTGCGGATAAATGACTTCACCTATGAAATCAAGCCCATCAGGCACTCTACTACATTTGAACACCTGGTATCTAAGATAAACACTAAAGAGACACGGTTCTCACCAATGAGATGTGGCTTAACAAATAAAGCAGCACACCAGCAGCTGGAATTCAAAGAGGCTGAGAAATTAACTCTGAAACAAAATTCTGCTTATAACCGGTGGGCCCATTTGTGGTTTCTGGAGCTGGTTGTGGTGGTAGATCACAATTTCTTCATTTATTCTCAAAGTAATTTCTCGAAGGTGCAGGAGAATGTATTTGTTGTTGTCAACATAGTGGATTCCATTTATCAGCAGTTGGGTACCTATGTGATTTTGATGGGGATTGAGATTTGGAATTATGGAAATGTTTTTCCACTGATAAGCATAGAACAGGTTCTGGAGGACTTCTCTCAGTGGAAACAAATCAGTCTTTCCCAGCTACAGTATGATGCTGCCCATATTTTCATTGAAAATTCACTTATAAGTGTCCTTGGTATAGCCTATGTGGCAGGAATATGTCACCCTCCTCTCGACTGTGGAGTTAATAATTTCAAAGGAGACCCCTGGTCTGTTTTTGCTCTCACTGTAGCTCATGAGTTAGGTCATACTCTGGGTATGAAGCATGATGAAGAATTCTGTGTGTGTGGACAAAGTGCTTGCATCATGAATGCTATCAGGTTGCCAGCAGAGAGATTCACGAATTGTAGCTATGCAGAATTTACAAAGACCACTTTAAACCAGGGATCATGTCTGCACAATCTGCCAATTCCAGAGGCAGTCTTCATGCTGAATCACTGTGGAAATGGTGTGATTGAAGGAGAAGAGAAATGTGACTGTGGATCTATAAAGCAGTGTGAACAAGATCCCTGTTGTCTGTTGAACTGCACTCTAAGACCTGGGGCTGCTTGTGCTTTCGGGCTTTGTTGCAAAGACTGCAAGTTCATGCCATCAGGGGAGCTCTGTAGACCTCAGATCAATGAATGTGACCTTCCAGAGTGGTGCAATGGGACATCTCATCAGTGCCCAGAAGATGTCCATGTGCAGGACGGGATTCCCTGTAGTGACAGTGCCTTTTGCTATCAAAAGAGCTGCAATAGCCATGATGAACAGTGCAGGGAGATTTTTGGTGAAGGTGCAAAGAGTGCATCTCAGAGATGCTATAAAGAAATCAACTCCCAGGGAAGCCGTTTTGGCCACTGTGGTGTAAATGGCACAACATACCTAAAATGCCCTATTTCAGATAGCTTTTGTGGGAGAGTTCATTGTGAGAATGTGGGGAACATCCCCCACCTGAGAGATCACTCAAATTTGCAATACACTCACATCAATGGTGTCACCTGCTGGAGTACAGACTATCACTTAGAGATGAGTATACCTGATATACCTGACGTTGGTGAAGTGAAAGATGGCACCATGTGTGGTCCAGGAAAGATCTGCATACACAAGAAGTGTGTCAGCCTATCTCTTCTGTCACGGGCCTGCTTGCCTGAGACCTGTAACATGAAGGGGATATGCAATAACAAACATCACTGCCACTGCGGCTACGGGTGGTCCCCGCCCTACTGCCTACACAGAGGCACTGGGGGTAGTGTTGACAGCGGTCCAGCATCTGCCAGAAGAGCTTTCTTGCCAATAGTTGTGCCTCTTGGTTTGTTTGTTTTGCTTTTACCTTTAATTGCTGTGTTTATGTATCTTCAAAAACGTTTTAGACCCAAGAAGACTAAGACTCACTCTCCCAATTAAGAATATGACTGCAACCTAATAGCCTATACATTAAGTTTTAGTCTAGGGCAGTAGAAATATTCCAACATGCCTGTTCAGGAACACATTTCTGACACTTTGCAGAAAAATGCAGACACCTTGCCTTCTGTCAGTATTAAAGATATTGCCATCAAGCAAAGGTAATTCCTAACGTTTTCCTGTCTACTGTTCATGGTTGTAAAAGGCAAATAAAATTCATTTCCCTGCAAGTGAGTCCTCTTTGTGTTTTTTTGAGCACAGATATGACTCAGGAAAGGCAGGAGATATACATCTGGGGACCCAGGGATGAGTCTCGCCTCTTCATTTCTTCCCAAAGTAACTTCTCAAAGTTACACAGGATGTATTTGCTGTTGTCAGCCTAGTGGATTCCATTTATCAACAGTTGGGTACTGATGTGATTTTGATTGGGACTGAGATTTAGAATCATGGAAATGTTTTCCCATTGAAATGCACAGAACAAGCAAAGACTGCAACGCAATTCATGCCATCAGTGGGACTTTGTAGGTATAAGGTCAATAAGAGTGATCTTCCAGAGTGCTGCAATGGGACATCTCATCAGTGCCAGAAGATGTACATGTGCAGGACAGGTTTTCCCTGTAGTGACAGTGCCTGCTGTTACCAAAAGTGAAATAATAAAGTTGAAAAATTACTTAATTTTCTAACACTGTGATCCAAAATCTGAAAAGAAGGATAACAATAATGCTTTCCCATCCAACCTCTAGGGGTTATTAGGTAAACAAAAGAGAGAAAGGAATGGTTTCTTATTAAAGTATAAACAAATTGTTTTTAACAAAAATTCCTGACACTGTTCCTTCTGCTTCCTAGCCAAGCTTATCTGCTCTAACACTTTGTCTTAATTTGGCAGTTTGCATATCCTCTTTGAGGATTTCCTTTGAATACCAGAATATAATCTTCATGAGGGCAGAGTTATTTTAACTGTTTTCTGCTCACTGTTGTGTCCCAGTACCTAGAACAGTGCCAGATACACAACAAATATTTAAATGGACTATTAATTGCATAAAATTAATTAGGAAATAAAAAAATACTTTGGTCCTCTTTTAAAAACTACTATAGCTCTTCTTCAAAATTGAACTTTGAATATTTAAAATGTGTATTTATAATGCTCTTTTTGTACTTGTCCTTCACTATCTTTTAGTCCCCAGGTTATGATCTCCTCAGTCTATTCTCAGTATAGCTGGAAGTCTTGTCTCTTGAAAACACATTTCTATATCAGATACCCTCTGTATATGGTCCAGACAACTTGTAAATGCCTCTCTTTGTCAACTGAATTAAACTTTTTGATACCATTTTCCACTATCCTTTGCACATTTTGCATCCTCCAGCTATTTCCTGTTTTAAATATACTTAGCTGTGTCAGACCTCTGCACATCTGTACATCAATTCCCGTTCCCCAAATTCTGTTTACCACCCTCTCCAACCCCCTTGCCTTGGAAAACTCCCATTTTCCTCTCAACAGAGGTTATACAAAACATCTTTGGAAAAGCATTTCCTTGTGAAATGCTTGTTCTACTTGAGTGCTTGTCGCTTTGTGCTCATCGCTTGGAGGCATTCTAGGAACAGATGAGGAACAGATGGTAACAATGGATCACCCAGAAACAGAAAGAAGAAACGGATGTTTAGTGGAGTCACAGAAACAGGGAAGCAAGAACCAAGGAGACAAGCTGATTAAATTTCGTTTTAGAACATAAATCAGAGATTTACCCACACGTTTTCAGTATACACAATCATATGGAGACAAAAGGCAGCTGCTCCAATTTATTGTTTCTCTTTTGAAATTATTTTGTGTATGGTGTCATTGTTCAGTTGCTAGGTCATATCCAACTCTTGCAACCCCAAGGAGCCCATTAGGCTCCTCTGTCCATGGGATTCTCCAGGCAAAAATACTGGAGTGGGTTGCCATTTCCTTCTCCAGGGGATCTTCCCAACCAGTGATGGAACATACGTCTCCTACATTGGCAAGTGGATTCTTTACCACTGAACCACAAGGTAAGCTCCTGTTTTTGTATAAAAATATTAAATTTGGTTACAGTCAAATTTATCAATCTAATATTATTTTACATTCACTGGGTTTTACATTTTTCACTTGTGGTAACTTTGAGATAATCCTTTTTATTTTCTGGGATTATGCTGACTTTGGTTTTCATGCTCAAATTTGGACTTTATTTTGCTATAAGAAATGAAATCTTCAATTATTTACTAAGAAAAAAACCCCTCAAATTGTCAGAGAGCAAAGAGAATCATCAAGAAGTAAAATTCCTTAAATATATTAAAAAATTGAACACATATCCATTGTAGCAGTGGACATGCAAAATATAATTTGCATAATTGAGAGTTTCTTTCTGAGATCGGAACTGAAAAGTAGAAACAATGAGAAAAAATAGAGTGCTCAATTATTTCTCCTTTAAACTCCTTTATGACTTAGCATGGCTGGATTAGGGAATTAGAAAACAAAACATAACCTCACCTAGGAGTGCTGCCAGGGTTAGCAGAATCACAGTGTGTCTCATTCCTTTTCTTTTATGGAAATACAGGAGAATGCAGAAAACTAATATTTCTAAAACCTAACAGGGGAAAAGACAGAAAGAGTAAAGTGTAAATTATTCTACACAAAGTCTTCAGAAGGCCACACTTCTCTTTTTTGATTTTGCAGCGATTATCATATGAGGGTTGAGGGTGACTAGAGTTCCCAAGAACAATTCTAAATATATGAGAACAACATAAGGAGCCTCAGCCATCCAGACTCAGAGTTCTAACGTCACCTGCAGGGTAGTGACACCTAGCTCTAGATCTCCAGTTCTCCCTGCAACTCCACTCTCATTTAACCAGTTGTCTACCAGACATTCCCACATGCATGTTCAAAAACCATATCATATGAATACGGGCAACACTTAACTCTTTTTGAGGGGGAGGGGCTGTACCATGCGGCATGTGGGATCTCGGTTCCCTGACCAGGGATGGAACCTGTGTACCCTTCTCTTGAAGTGTGGAGTCTTAACCACTGGACTACCAGAGAAGTCCCCACACTTAACTCCTTCTCCCCCCTCTCCATCAGCAAGGGTTAATTGTTATGGCTCCTTCCAGTGATAAAAAGAATCAACGGTACAACAACAATGACCAAAAAAGAAATGAAATAGAAACCCAACCACATGTGTTTTTTTCAAATGGCTATCCAGTTGTTCCAATGTTTTACCAACAAATTAAGATTCTGTATTATATTTTAATTTGTTAGAGTCATATTATCTTCCTTGCAAAGTTTTTTCAAGAAGTTGTAATGTTTACAATATTTCTAATTTTAGGAAAAGCTGCATTGTTATTTTATGTTGGCTGAGTTAATTAGGCTGAATCTGTCAATTATATCAAGATTAGTGGTTAAAATTAACCTCCTCATAATGAACATAAGAGTCATAATTGGAGTTCCCTAAAAAGTATGCACTGAGATCAGGGTTTAGGTGGAGTTAATTTACATGGGAGGCACAAAACTGAGTATATTATGAGCAAATTTCCACTGTGGGCTACTGGAGCCATTCCCTGTAAACTCTCTAAGTCATGTGAAACACACCTTAGAATATCCCTCCATGTCGTAGGAGAAAGCTGTCAGAAAAAGAAGTGAGATACAGCATTTGAAGTAGGAAGCTGCCACAGGATGGAAATTGTCACAGCAGGAAACTGCCTCCTGCACAGTGAACTTAAGTGGATCAGGGAGGCGCAGGGTGGGCCACCAGCTACTGCACCCAGGTTCCCTAGAAAATAGATGCTGAGCCAAGGATTACATGCATTTGACCTTTTGTAGTATGATGACAATTCCTATACAGACTAGTGGCTTCTGACTTTACAGCAGTGTATTTGGCCCATCCACAGAGCAGGCTAGAAGCAAAAAGGAGTTAATACATCTGGAAGCAACTCTTAATCAATGAGAAAGATTTTGCGAATAAATCTCACAGTTCCCCGAGTCCTCATGGAACAATTCTGAGGTGTCTGACAGTGTCTCTCAGAGAATCCACAGGAGAACTGTGTCCTAGTTGCTCACGTGGTCACTCACTAATGTATGCTTGATTTACTTTTATCCCTTCCCTGTCTTAGTTGTAAAGTTGGGCATGGTATTAAAGTCCCAAGACCTCTAAATGTTCACAGAGAATCAGCCTACAGACTGTGCTGAAAATAATACCCAAGATTTGTCACACATCTGCAAAATTATAAAGATTTAGGTCTCTGGTATGTTTCCTACATAAAAATTAAAGGTCCTCTTAGAAAGTGTTCTAGTTTCATTCTTTTACAAGTGGTTGACGAGATTTCCCAGCACCACTTGTTAAAGAGATTGTCTTTAATCCATTGTATATTCTTGCCTCCTTTGTCAAAGATAAGGTGTCCATATGTGCATGGATTTATCTCTGGGCTTTCTATTTTGTTCCATTGATCTATATTTCTGTCTTTGTGCCAGTACCATACTGTCTTGATAACTGTGGCTTTGTAGTAGAGCCTGAAGTCAGGTAGGTTGATTCCTCCAGTTCCATTCTTCTTTCTCAAGATCGCTTTGGCTATTCGAGGTTTTTTGTATCCAGCAATCCCACTGCTGGGCATACACACTGAGGAAACCAGAAGGGAAAGAGACACGTGTACCCCAATGTTCATCGCAGCACTGGTTATAATAGCCAGGACATGGAAGCAACCTAGATGTCCATCAGCAGATGAATGGATAAGAAAGCTGTGGTACATATACACAATGGAGTATTACTCAGCCATTAAAAAGAATACATTTGAATCAATTCTAATGAGGTGGATGAAACTGGAGCCTATTATACAGAGTGAAGTAAGCCAGAAGGAAAAACACCAATATAGTATACTAACGCATATATATGGAACTTAGAAAGATGGTAACAATAACCCTGTGTACGAGACAGCAAAAGAGACACTGATGTATAGAATAGTCTTATGGACTCTATGGGAGAGGGAGAGGGTGGGAAGATTTGGGAGAATGGCATGGAAACATGTAAAATATCATGTATGAAATGAGATGCCAGTCCAGGTTCGATGCACGATACTGGATGCTTGGGGCTGGTGCACTGGGACGACCCAGAGGGATGGTATGGGGAGGGAGGAGAGAGGAGGGTTCAGGATGGGGAACACATGTATACCTGTGGCGGATTCATTTCGATATTTGGCAAAACTAATACAATTATGTAAAGTTTAAAAATAAAATAAAATTAAAAAAAAAAGGTCCTCTTAGGAGAGAAGTGTTACCTTAAGACTTGGGATGAGAACATTTGAGGGGATACATTTGAAAACTTGAATCGGGAGATTTTCTTGAACACTGTGGGCCAGCATAACTCATTCCTTAACGCTTGCTATAAGAGAGCAGCCTCTCATTACCTGGAGACCAGGCTTCACCAAAGATTATGCTTACACTCCTGAAGATGTGTCCTTAATTTTCCCTCATAGCATCTAGACCAATAACTAGCGTCAGTCCTCAAAATGGTCCAAGTGGGGCTGTACAGTTCTTTGTATAAGATGAATTGGATCATTGCTCCAAAGAACTATGCAAAGTGGCTAATATATGACCTTAGGAGTCAGGTAGAGTGCCTGAAGAACTATGGATGGAGGTTCGTAACATTGTACAAGAGGAATTGATCAAAACTATTCCCAAGAAAAAGAAATGCAAAAGGGCAAAATGGTTATCTAAGAAGGCTTTGATGGAGCAAGGTGGCGCTCCATCAAATCGATGGAGCAAGATGGCAGAGTAGAAGGACATGTGCTCATCTTCTCCTGCAAGAACTTCAAAATTGCAACTTGCTGATGAACCACCATTGACAGGAGAATGTTGGATCCCACCAAAAAAAGATGCCCCACATCCAAGGGCAAAGGAGAAGCCCCAGCAAGATGGTAGGAGGGGCAAAATCATGTCTAGAATCAAACCCCATACTCAGCAGAGATGCTTGGAGGGCTGAAACAAAATCTTGTGCACACTACACCCAGAGACCCCACAGAGACTGAGCCAGACCAACCTTGGGGTGTTTGAGTATCTCCTGTGGAGGCACAGGTCAGCGGTGGCCTGCCGCAGGGGCAGTGGCTCTTGCTGCAGCAGACCTAGGTCACACAGTGTGTGGCATAAGCCCTCTTGGAGGAAGTCACCATTAACCCCACCATAGAGCCACCAAGCAGACAACCCACAAACTGCAGAACAATTATACCAAATAAATTCTCACACTGTTAAGAAAGTTCTAGGAACCACGACAGATTTCCCAACCTGGGGGTCTGGCAAAGGGACTGAGAACCCCCAGGGAATTTGACTTTGGAGGCCAGTAGGATTTGATTACAGAACTTACACAGGACTGGGGAAACAGACTCTTGGAGGACACAAACAAAACCTTGTGTGCACCAGGACCCAGGAGAAAAGAGCAGTCCAAAAGAGGCTGACCCAGACTTGCCTGTGAGTCTTGAGGAGACTCTAGCAGAGGCATGGGTCAACAGTGCCTGCTGCAGGGTCAGGGACACTGAATACGACAGTGCATGCAGAAGACCTTTTGAAGGAGGTTTCCATTATCTTCATTCAGTTCAGTTCAGTCACCCAGTTGTGTCCAACTCTTTGCAACCCCATGGACTGCAGCACACCAGGCTTCCTTGTCCATCATCAACTCCCTGAGCTCACTCAAATTCATGTCCATCGAGTTGGTGATGCCATCCAACCATCTAATCCTCTGTCATTCCCTTCTCTTGCCTTCAATCTCTCCCATCACTGGGGTCTTTCCCAATGAGTCAGTTCTTTACATGAGGTGGCCAAAGTATTGGAGTTTCAGCTTCAGCATCAGTCCTTCCAATGAATATTCAGGACTGATTTCCTTTAGGATTGACTGGTTGAATCTTCTTGCTGTCCAAGGGACTCTCAAGAGTCTTCTCCAACACCACAGTTCAAAAGCATCAATTCTTTGGCCCTCAGCTTTCTTTATAGTCCAACCCTCACATCCATACATGACTACTGGAAAAACCATAGCTTTGACTAGATGTACCTTTGTCAGCAAAGTAATGTCTTTGTTTTTAATATGCTGTCTACGTTGGTCATAGCTTTTCTTCCAAGGAGTAGGCATCTTTTAATTTCATGGCTGCAGTCACCATCTGCAGTGATTTTGGAGCCCCCAAAAATAAAGTCTGACACTGTTTCCACTGTTTACCCATCTATATGCCATCAAGTGATGATCAGATGCCATGATCTTAGTTTTTTGAGTGGTGGGTTTTAAGCCAGGTTTTTCACTCTCCTCTTTCACTTGCATTAAGAGGCTCTTTAGTTCTTAGATATCTGCCGTAAGGGTGGTGTCATCTGCATATCTGAGGTTATTGATATTTCTCCCTGCAATCTTGATTCCCGTTTGTACTTCATCCAGCCTGGAATTTTGCATGATGTACTCTGCATCTAAGTTCAATAAACAGGGTGAACATATACAGTCTTGATGTACTCCTTTCCCAATTTGGAACCAGTCTGTTGTTCCATGTCCATTCTAACTGTTGCTTCTTGACCTGCATACACGGTTTGCATCAGGAAGGTAAGGTGGTTTGGTATTCCCATCTCTGGAAGAATTTTCCACAGTTTGTTGTGATCCATACAGTCTAAGGCTTTAGCATAGAGCAGAAATAGGTATTTTTCCAGAATTCTCTTGCTTTCTCATGCTTTTTTCCATGATCCAATGGATGTTGGCAATTTGACCTTTGGTTCCTCCACCTTTTCTAAATCCAGCTTGAACATCTGGAAGTTCTAGTTCATGTACTGCTGAAGCTTAACTTGAAGGATTTTGAGCATTACCTTGTTAGCATCTGAAATGAGTGCAATTGTATAGTAGTTGGAACATTCTTTGGCATTGCCCCACTTTGCAATTGGAATGAAAACTGACCTTTTCCAGTCCTGTGAGTTTCCCAAATTTGCTGGCATATTGAGTGCTGCACTTTAACTGCATTGTCTTTCAGGATTTGAAATAGCTCAGCTGGAATTCCATCACCTCCACTAGCTTTGTTCGTAGTGATGCTTCCTAAGGCCCACTTGACTTCACATTTCAGGATGTCCGGCTCTAGGTGAGTGCACACCATTTTGGTTATTTGGGTAGTTAAAATCTTTTTGTACAGTTCTTCTGTGTATTACTGCCAGCTCTTCTTAATTTCTTCTGCTTCTGTTAGGTCCATACCATTTCTGTCCTTTATTGTGCCCGACTTTGCATGAAATGTTCCCTTGGTATCTCTAATTTTCTTGAAGAGATCTCTAGTCTCTGCACTGATCACTTAAAAAGGCTTTCATTTATCCCTGCTATTCTTTGGAACTCTGCATTAAGATGGGTTTATCTTTCCTTTTCTCTTTTGCCTTTTCACTTCTCTTCTTTTCTCAGCTATTTGTAAGGCCTCCTCAGACGACCATTTTGCCTTTTTGCATTTCTTTTCCTTGGGGATGGTTTGATCACTGCCTCCTGTACAATGTTACAAACCTCAGTCCATAGTTCATTGGCACTCTGTCTATCTAATCCTTTGAATCTATTTCTCACTTCCACTGAATCATAAAGGGATTTGATTTAGGTCATACCTGAATGTTCTAGTATCATTTAAGTCTGAATGTTGCAATAAGTAGTTCATCACAGTCAGTTCCCTGTTTTGTTTTTGCTGACTATATAGAGCTTCTCCATCTTTGGATGCAAAGAATATAATCAATCAGATTTCAGTATTGACCATATGGTGATGTCCATGTGTAGGGTCTTCTCTTGTGTTGTTGCAAGAAGGTGTTTGCTGTGACCAGTGCGTTCTCTTGGCAAAACTATTAGCCTTTGCCCTTCATTTTTAGTCCAAGGCCAAACTTGCCTGTTACTCCAGGTATCTCTTGACTTCCTACTTTTGCATTCCAGTCCCCTATGATGAAAAGGACCTCCTTTTTCGGTGTTAGTTCTAGAAGGTCTTGAAGGTCTTCATAGAACCGTTCAACTTCAGCTTCTTCAGCTTTAGTGGTTGGGGCACAGACTTGGATTACTGTGATATTTAATGGTTTGCCTTGGAAACGAACTGAGATCATTCTGTCATTTTTGAGACTGCATCCAAGTACTACATTTCAGAGCCTTGTGTTGACTATGAGGGCTACTCCATTTCTTCTAAGGGATTCTTGCCCACAATAGTAGATATAATGGTCATCTGAATTAAATTTGCCCATTCCTTTCCATTTTAGTTCACTGATTCCTAAAATGTTGATGTTCAATCTTGCCATCTCCTGTTTTGACAATATTTCAACATAAATCAACATGCCTTAAAATAACTTTTGGGTAACAGGACAAATCATGAGAGATATTAGAAAATATTTCAACTGCATGAAAATAAACTTACTACATGTCAAATTTATATATTTATTCAAATAAAATATGTAATATGCAATTACTATAGAATATTGCCTATTCTAGGATCTCACATAAATTTCAATAGTATGCATTCTTTTGAGAATTGCTTCTTTCACTTCGTGTATTTTCAGAGATTCATCCATGCTACCTATTCATGAAGTCTCGATAGTATTGGCATAAGAAAAGATATATAGATCAATGGGACAGAATAGGGAGTCCAGAAAGAGTTTTTCTTGCTTTGTTTTCATGATAGTTCATTATTAATGTGTAGAAAAGCAATAGATTTCTGTGTATTACTCTTGTATCCTACAACTTTATTGAACTTTTTAATTAGTTTCAATCATTTTTTGCTGGAAACCTCAGGATTTTCTCCATATATTACCACATCATCTGCAAATAGTGACAGGTTACTCTTTCTTGGATAACTTTTATTTCTTTTTCTCATCTGACTGCTATGGCAAGGACTTGCAATGATGTGTTAAATATAAATGGTTAGAGTGGGTATCCCTGTCTTGTTCCTGATTTTAGAGAAAAAGTTTCAACATTGAGTATGACGTTAGTGTGGGTCTGTCATAATGGCCTTTATTATGTTGAGATACGTTCCTTTTGTACCCACTTGTATGAAAGTTTTTATCCTGAATGAGGTTGAATTTTGTCAAATGCTTTTTCTGTGTCTATGGAGATGATTATGTGCTTTTATCCTTCCTTTTGTTAATGTGGTATATGACATTGATTTTTTTCAAATGTTGACTCATCCTCACATCTCTGGACTAAATCCCACTTGATCATGGTATTTAATCCTTTCTACATATTGTTGAATTTTCTTTTTTTTAACTTTATTAACACATTTTCAATTAGAATAGGCATAAACCAAGAGAGGGAAAAAAAATCAGGATGATGTACCGCTGTCACTCTGTGAGCAGGGAGGAGGCAGGAAATGGAACAGATGAGCAGAACAATGTCCTGAGACTAGGCTACATAACATGTAAATGCCTCGGTCAAGTCTTAGCCAACTTAATCTACACTTGAAAACAGGAGCCAAGGTTCATCTTATTTAGTTCAAGAATTTTTACACTGAATATATAGTGCTTCATTTCTCAGAAAGTGATACTAGTTATTATTATAAGGAAGAAGTTCCCATTACACAAGGACTGCTGCTGCTGCTAGAAAACCTCAAATGCAAGTAGGTGGCTGTGCTAGCTCAGGATGCACCGTCGGACTGAGCAGCTTGTGTACATCTCCTTTGAATGCAGATCTGCACCTGGGTTTAGAAAGGCAGCAATCATTACATCTTGGCTTTTATTCTAGATGCTTAACTTAGTTAAGGTGAAAATTCAAGCGCAATAAGTAGTTAAAATGTAATGATAGTCGATACAGTCTCTTACAGCTACACACATTCTCTAATAATGCTTACATGGAATAAAACCAGTGTTACTTAATTGGTGTGTGACACACACAGAACTGAAGAAAAGTAATTCTAAATGTACACAGCGACACGGTAAAAATGCAAATACACCATAGAACTAAAGTGATCTGACAGCACTGCTTGATGCCCAGGGTGAAGGTGACGGGTCTAACACGCAGCTGAGCCTGTATCAGTCATTCCACTCACAAAGCTTGTGAAAGATTCAGTTTAGTTCAGTTCAATCGCTCAGTAGTGTCCAACTCTTTGCGAACCTATGGACTGCACCATGCCAGGCTTTCCCGTCCATCACCAACTCCCAGAGCTCGCTCAAACTCATGTCCATCCAGTCGGTGATGCCATCCAACCATCTCACCCTTTGTCATCTCCTTCTCCTCGTGTCTTCATTGTTTCTGAGCATCAGGGTCTTTTCCAATGAGTCAGTCCTTCACATCAGGTGGCCAAAATATTGGAGCTTCAGCATCAGTCCTTCCAATGAATATTCAGGACTGATTTCCTTTAGGATGGACTGGTTTGATCTCCTTGCAGTTCAAGGAACTCCCAAGAGTCTTCTCCAACACCACAGTTCAAAAGCATCAGTTCCTCAGCGCTCAGCTTTCTTTACAGTCCAACTCTCACATCCATACCTGACCACTGGAAAAACTATAGCTTTAACTAGTTGGACCTTTGTTAGGAAAGTAATGTCTCTGCTTTTGAATACGCTGTCTAGGTTGGTCATAGCTTGTCTTCCAAGGAGCAAGCATCTTTTAATTTCATGGCTGCAGTCACCATCTGCAGTATTTTGGAGCCCAGTGATTTTGATCCTAGGATCAGGATCCCAGGAAAGCATCAGGTTCCCAGGAAAGAAACTAGTCTGTGAAAGTCTTTTGAACTGTAAAACCAGGATACGATTACAACTATCTTGATGTCTGAACAAGATACCAGATCGAACAGTAAGATCCCCGGCCCTACTGGAAGACATGAAGGTCCTCACACAGCAAATGCTCACTGGCCCCTGGAAGGCTTCATGTGCATGATATAAAGGCAAGTTGCTGAAGACTTACAGGCGAACTTCTGGGAAGTTTCCACTGTGCCCTGAATTCTAAACCCCAGGAATGATGTGACCCAGCAAGCTTTTCATTATGCTTGGAGGAATGGTGTGATCCAGCAAGCTTTTCATTATGCTTGGCACCATCTGTTTAATAATGTGTCCAAAGATAAAAGCAGACATGATTATAATAGTAACTATATTTAACTATATTTCCAGCTGTGGACAGTACATCTGCGATTCGAGAGTCCTTCAGTCCAATGACATGCTGTCCATTGACCTCACAGGTGTTGTGTTCTGTAAGAAGACCATTTCTAGCTGCAGAACTGTATTTCACAATGGACGTGATTTTTTCATTTTTTAAAGACAAAGTTGACACGTCCAGTACTATCCTTATTCAAGGTAATTGTCTGTTCAAAGGGCCTGTCACGAATGGTCATGGTGATCTTCTCCCCAAAAGCCTGTGTGAGCACCCTGAGTGCCTGATCTGAGCTCCAGCCCACACAGTTCTCCTTGATCTGCAGCACCTGGTTCCCAAACCACAGACCCACCAGGGAGGACCAAGACTAGGCCTGGACGAGCTGAACAAACGCACCATTGTCTATGGATTTCAGCCTGAGCCCGATTGTTATTTTTCTGTCCTAATCCTTACACAAGATGACTTCCCAGATTCCTTACTTAATCTCTGCTCTGCAGATTCCCATGTCACCACCAGTGACTAGAAGTTCATGCCAACCAACTGCCCCTGACTTGGTGCTCCAGGAACCATGGCCCTATTTGCACATATTTATTCTTCATTTAAACTCAGTCCCATTTACTGAGAGAACTCTGGATATAGTTTAGGACAGAGATTTCCATCTGGAGAGATAGGAGCAGAGGCTTCGGATAAAATCACTGGGTTGGCAGGGTTTGTGGAAAAGGCAGCCTGAGCCTGAATCTCCTTGTCTACCTTCAGGTCTTCAGGCGATGGGTACAGACACAGAGCAACTGGTCTAATGTGTCATTTAAGGCCACTGTTTCCTTATTAATTTTCTGTCTGGATAATCTGTTCTTAGACTTAAAGGCGGCCATTAAAGTCTCTTACTATTAGTGTACTATTGTCAGTTTCTCCGTCTATGCCTTTGAAGGTTTGCTTTATATATTTGGGTGCTCTCATTTAGTTGCACATATGCTAACGAATGTTATATCCTCTTCTTGTACTGATTTATCATTATATAATGCTATTCTTTGATTTTATAATAGACTTTGCTTTAAAGTCAACTTTGTCTGATATGAATATACTACCCAGGTTTCTTTTCATCTCCATTTGCATGAAATATTTTTCCATCTCCTCACATTTAGTCTGTGTCTTTAGATCTGAAGTGCGTCTCTTGTAGGCAGCGTATAGATGCTCCTTGTTTGTTTTTTTAAATCCAATTAGCCACCTATGTATTTTTTTTAAGATCTACTTCTTTGGAGCTGTGCTGAGTCTTCACTGCTGTGCATGGGCTTCCTCTAGTTTCAGTGAGCAGGAGCTACACTCGATTTGTGATGTGTGAACTTCTCATTGTGGTGGCTTCTCTCATTGTGGAGCTTGGGTTTAGGCATGTGGGCTTCAGTAGTTCTGGTGTGTGGGCTTAGTAGTTGTCGCTCATGGGCTCTAGAACACTGGCTCTTCAGTTGTGGCACACAGCATTAGTTGCGCCATAGCAGGTGGGATCTTCCTGAACCAGGGATTGAACCTGTGTCCCTGCAATGGCAGGGAGATTCTTAACTACTGGGCTACCAGGGAAGCCCAACCCTACGTCTTTTGATTGAAGCATTTAATCCATTGGCACTCAAAGAGATTATTGATAGGTATGTACATGTTGCCAATTTGTTGCTTAATGGTTCTTTTTGTAGTTTTTCTTTGTTCTTTTTTCCTTGTCATTTGGTTTTCTTGAGTAAAAAAGTTGTGTTTTTTCTCTTTAGTTTTATGTATCTATTGTGTATAGATTTTTTTTTTTTCCAGTGAAGTACAGCTGATTTATAATGCTGTATTAGTTTGTATTACAAAGTGATTTGGGTACACACACACACACACACATACACACACGGAAGTTCCCCTGGAGAAGGGCATGGCAACCCACTCCAGTATTCTTGACTGGAAAATCCAACAGACAGAGGAGCCTGGCAGGTTACAGTCCACTGGGTCGCAAAGAGTTCGACATGACTAACGTGACTTAACAGCAAAGGTGAAATACAATGAGTAACCCATGAAGATGTGTACTACACTCCAAAGGAACTATATGAGTTTTCTAATTTATAGAAGCAGACATCAAGTGAACATGTGTGAGAACGAACGCTGACTATGTAGGATAACGGTAGAGGGATCATAAAGTTGGATTGGTCTGAATTTATTGACGTGGGCTCACTAAGCTGAGATTCTGCATTAAATGCTACAGGTTGGGGTTTCAAAAAGGGCTCTAACAATTTGTTGGTTGGTTCTCTGAAACATGGACCAAAAGAAGGCCTACTGTGAGCCAACTGGAAATGCTGAACCTCTTTTGGTTTAACGTAGAAGAGGGATTCAGAGGCTTAGGGAGACTGAAATATTAGAGTGAAGTCATTTAAGACTTGCTCACCTACACTGGGAGGGTCCAGAGGACATACCTTTCACTTAATATTTTGAGAAATAAATTTGTGAGAGGAGCCCAAAATCCTTGAAGAGCTCAATGATGGCTCTTATCTGGAGGACAGATCTTGAGTGGAAACCATGGCTACTCAATTGGGAAACTTAATGCAATAGGAATATGTGGATCCTAGGGTGGCAGGGGCCAAGTGATGGCACTCAACCACAAAAGCCAAGGGAGGCATGGTTACCATAATGAACAGTAGAGCCAAAGTAGCAATCAGAATAGTCAGGCTCATGCAAACCTACAGTCTTGGTGAATTAATCCTGATGTTCCTACAAGTGAAACAGAAATTCTCTCTTGAGCTAAATAAGCAGAAAAGTTCAAAGTCAAGTGAACAAAAGTCACTTGACTCAAATCAGGAAATGAGTCACAGCCACTCAATCAATTCCCAGAGTTGAGCCAGTTTAGAGACTCAAAACCCCTTGAATGAATGGGAGGTTAGGTCCCCTTGAGGAAGGACCCTGGCAGACTAATGAAGATTTATACAGTAAACTTTGCTCCCAGCCTTCCCCAGAGGAACCTGTAGCCTTTTAACAAGGTAAATGAACATTGAGGGAAGGAAATAATCCTATCTTCTGGAGATTACCAGTGGCTCCAAACTGACACTGATTCCAGAAGACTCAAAACATCACTGCAGCCCTCCAGATAGAGCGGGTGCTTTCAGAGGTCAGGTAGTCAAGGGAGCTTTATCTCAGGCC
Organism: Bos indicus x Bos taurus; assembly: GCF_003369695.1. Classification (NCBI taxonomy): domain Eukaryota; kingdom Metazoa; phylum Chordata; class Mammalia; order Artiodactyla; family Bovidae; genus Bos; species Bos indicus x Bos taurus. The sequence goes on from NC_040085.1 coordinate 75,978,251, forward strand.
CATCTCACAGTAGGTCCAGGGCCTCTCCGTACCCACCCTGTGGTTTCTTCCCTAGTTGCAGAATGCGTAACTGGAACAGACATATTTAGCAGCTGGAATCCTCACATTGGTTCCCCACTTGTGCAGTGAGGGCTATTATGGTAGAAAAGCCCAAGGGGAAGCCATTTGTACTGTCTCTGCCTAGGAAAATAATAAACCAAAAGTAATACCACATCCCTGGAAGAACCGCAGATACTGCTGCCACCATCAAGGACTTGAAGGACGCAGTCCTTCACACCACATTCTCATTCATCTCTAGCTGACCTGTGCAGAAGACATGTGGATCTTGGAGAATGACAGTGGATTACTTCATTCTAAGCTTAAAGAAGTCGTGACTCCAATTGCAGCTGCTGAACCAGACATTATTTTGTTGCTTGAGCAGATTCACACATCCCCTGGTACCTGGTATGTAGCTACTGCTGTGGCAAATGGCTTTTTCTCCATTGCTGTCCATGAGGCCCACCAGAGGCAGTTCCTTTCACTGGCAAGGCCAGCAATGCACATGCACTGTTCTCCCTCTCAGACCTATCAACCACCCAGCCCTATGTCATAATTTAGTTTGCAGGGATCTCAATCACCTTTCCCTCCACAATATATCATACCAGCACATTACGTTGATGATACTATGTTGATTACATCTAGTGAGTGAGTTATAGTAACTACCCTAGGCTCACTGGCAAGACATTTGTATATCAGAGGGTGGGAAATAAATCTAACCAAAATTCATTCCTACCTCAGGGAAATTTTTAGGGTACCTGTGGTCTGGATCATGTCAAGACATCACTTTTAAGATAAAAAGTAAGTGGTATCTGGCTCTCGTACAACCAAGAAAGCAGATCAGTCCCCAAGGGGACTCTTTGGATTTGGGAGGCAACATATTCCTCATTTGGCGTGTTGCTCCAAACCATTTACCAAGTGGCCTGAAAAGGTGCTACTTTTGAGGAGGCCCAGAAGATGAGAAGGTTCTGCCCCAGGTCCAGCCAGCTGTGCAGACTTCTCAGCGACTTGGGCCATATGATCCAGCACGTGGAGTGGTGCTTCAAAGTCTCTGCTGCAGGTAGGGACAGCATTTGGAGACTTTGTCAGGCTCCTATAGGTGAATTGCACTGTGGTCCTTTAAGAATTTGATGCAAAGCTATGCCATCACCTTTGGATAACTACTCTCTTTATGAGAAACAGGTCTTGGTAGATTATAGGGACATAGTAGATAATGAATGCTTGATGATGGGCTTACCCAGTTGCCCATCATGAATTGGGTATTATCTGAGCCACCACACCATAATATGGGCCTGCATAGTAACATTCCATCATCAAACGGAAGTGATATATACAAGTCAGGCCTGAGCGGGGGAGCCTCATAGGGAGTTCCCTGTAATCAGATGACAGGGGAATAGAAGATCTGGGCCTGGTTTACAGATGGTTCTGCACGATATGCATGGACCACCTGTATGTGAAGAGCTGCAACACTACGACCCTTTGTGGGGACATTCCTGAAGCAGAGTGAAGAAGGAAAGTTCTCCCGGTGCACAGAACTTTGGGGAGTGCACTCCATTGTACACACTGCTTGCAAGGAGAAATGGCCAGATCTGTGATTATATACCCATCCATGGGCTGTGGCCAATGGTTTAGGGACATGTGAGGAACATGATGTGAAAATTGGTGACAAAGAAATATGACAAAGAGGTATGTGGACGGGCTTATCTGGTCAAAAGACATGAAAGTATTTGTGTCACACATGAATGCTCACCAAAAGGTTACCTCAGCAGAGGATTCTAATAACCAAGTGGATAGGATGACTCATTCTGTGGATACCATTTGGCCTGTTTCCCTAGCTACCTATCATCACCCAATGGGCTCATTAACAAAGTAGCCATGGTGGCAGGGCAGAGTTGACAGTTATACATGGGCTCAGCAACACTGACTTCCACTCACCAAGAATGACTAGGCTATAGCCACCACTAACTGCCCAATCTTCAGTGGCAGAGACCAACACTGAGCCTCCAATATGGCAATTTTTCCTGGGGTGATCAGACAGCTTCCTAGTGTGTGCATCAGAAGGTGGTTCATTACCTTCCTGGGCTGCTTCCAATATACAAGGTGAAGCATTTTATTCCTACAGGAGTAGACACTCTAGATGTAATCTGCGCCCCCCACCCCCACCCCACACCCAATACTTCTGCCAAAGATACCATCCATGGACTTAAAGAATGCCTTATCCGTCCGCATGGTATTCCACACAGCATTACTTTTGATCAAGAAATGTACTGCACAGAAAAATAAATGTGGCAATGGGTCCATGCTTATAGAACTCACTGGTCTTACCATGTTCCCCACCATCCTGAAGCAGCTGTCTTGACACAACAGCCTTTTGAAGACTCAGTTATAGTGCTAGCTAGGTGGCCATACCTTGCAGGATTGAAGCAAGGGTCTTCAGAAGGCTGCTTATGCCCAGAATCAATGTCGAATATATGGCGCTATTTCTCCATACTCAGGATTCAAGGGTCCAGGAATCAATGTGAAAATGGAATTGACCACACTCATTATTAACCTTAGTGACCTACTAGCAAAATTTTGGCTTCCTCTTCTCATGACTTTACACTTTGCTAGCCTCAAAGTCTTAGTCCTAGAGGGCGAAATGCTTCCACCAGGAGACCCTAGATTGATTTTATTAACAGAAAGTTAAGACTGCCACCTGGACAATTTGGTTTGCCATGCCTCCGAATCAATGAACGGAACTATGGTGATGACTGGGGTGATAAGGGGATATTGGACTACTATTCCACAGTAAAGAAGAGAAGGTCTGGAACACAGGAAATATCTTAGGGATTCTCCAGTATTACCATGCCGTGTGATTAAGGTCAATGGCAGGTTGGATTGGCCCAGACCCTCCAGGAATAAAGGTTTGGATTACCCCATCAGATAAAGAACATGATTAGATACAGTACTTGCTGACGACAAAGGAACAAAATGGGTAGTAAAAGAAGATGGTCATAAATACCAGCTACAACCATATGAGCAGTTATAGAAACAAGGATTGCAATGTGTCATGAGTATGTCCTGCTTATTTTGGTATATTTTTATATTCATGTTTCTTGTCTTTTCTTGTTATTTCCTCTTATTCTACCGTGTTGCATAAGGCGTATTGAATTTATATCATAATATCTCAGGATTAATTTCCCATTATACTGTTAAAGTTACCAGATTTCAAGAAGAATCAGTATCACCCAAGGACTTTACTTCCTCTTCTGCTGCTGCTGCTAAGTCGCTTCATTCGTGTCTGACTCTGTGCGACCCCATAGACGGCAGCCCACCAGGCTTCCCCACCCCAGGGATTCTCCAGGTAAGAACACTGTAGTGGGTTGCCATTTCCTTCTCCAATGCATGAAAGTAAAAAGTGAAAGTGAAGTCGCTTAGTCGTGTCTGACTCAGCGATCCCCTGGACTGCACCCTACCAGGCTCCTCCGTTCATGGGATTTTCCAGGCAAGAGTACTCGAGTGGGGTGCAATCACCTTCTCCGACTTCCTCTTCTGAGGAAAGGGTAAATCTATAAATCTCCATAGCCTCTTGGTTCTGTCTCCCTGGGGAACTCTCACACAGGAGCCATCCCAGGATGGACTGTACACACTAAGCCAGAGACCTTGACAAGGGTCTGGCAACCAGGGGCTGGAAGTAGCAGTGGCACCGCTTACATTCACTCCCTATGACTCACTGGTGTGTTTTGTACTTCCTGTCCCCTGCAACTCTGGCTCCGCAGAGTCACCAAATGGGTCATATTTTTGCCTTGGGACAAAGCTAAAGTCCCAGTGGAAATAAAAGCTGCCACCTGGGCATTTGGGGATCCTTGGATCCCTGCAGTAGCAAGAAGAGGTCACAGTCTTGACAGGCATAGCTGAGCCTAATCATAGGAGGTAGGGCAGGGGTGTGGAAGCCAGGTGGTCTCAGGTGCCTCTTCTTATCCTCCAGCTCTACTGTGACTGTGACTGGATAGATTCAGCAATCCCAGCCTGAGAAAGGCAATGTGATCAGACGTTCGGGGACTTTAAAGATAAGGACCTGGGTAATGACACAGGGTGAATATCCCGCCCAAACCATCAGAATGCTCTCTAGAGATGAGGGAAACTAGAAGGCATAGTGGAGAGAGGCAGTAACAATCAACTTCAGCTCCAAAACCAACACAGTAGTAGGGTTCATGCTTCATCCCACTAACTTCCCTCTTCTGTGGTTCCCCACAGGCAGAGGTGCCTGCCAGAATCCCGGAGAAGTTGTTCCAAAATATAGAAAGAGGGATGGTATGGGGAGGGAGGAGGGTTCAGGATGGGGAACACATGTATACCTGTAGTGGATTCATTTTGATATATGGCAAAACCAATACAATATTGTAAAGTTAAAAAATAAAATTAAAAAAATATATAGAAAGAAAAGCTGATCAGAGCAGTGTAAAGGTCAGATTGTGGAATTTCCAAATCAGCCACCTTCATCCTCCTTCCAGGAAAGTCTTGCTGACCAGCTGCTGGAATTATCAGCATAGAGCCTCCAGATATTAGCTCTCTGGGTCAGCCTCAGTTGCTGAGGTGCACGGCCAAGCTCTTGGTCTTCCTGGAGCACCCACATCCAGTGAATGGGCAAGGGGAAAGTATGAAGACCAGGCCATTTTAGCCCAATTCAAGACTAGTCTGTCAGGTAATATTCATTCCAGAGCTTGCTGCCAGGTTGGCCAAGGCTGAAAGAGTAGTATAATTTCTCATCTGTACAGCTAACTTCCTCCACCCAATTCAAACTATCACAATGAACTAACTACTGAAAGCACCTTGCAGCCACAGGGCCAAGGGAACAAAAGAAAGAAGTTGGTTCATTCAAGTACTGGTGATTTCAGGAGGTCCTCTGCAAAGCAGGGACCAAGACTTCTAAGGAGGGCAAGTGACCAACTGCTGCTGGTGCTCCAGCAACTCAGAGGAGAACCACACTGCTAACCCCAGAGCTACAACAGTGACCTTTCAAAGCATCACTGGTCAACTGGTGCTTGTACTTCTAATGAAGAATGAGGGTGATTCTAACAGAGTCAACAAAACTGGAATCCAAAACCAAACTTGGCTACCAAAATGACAGAGTAACTTTCAGCACACAAGAAGGTAAACTCCCTTCTCTCTTCAGCCATCATTCCAGGCTACTTTTACTGGCCCCTCCCTGGCACAGATTCCCAGAAAAGAGCAGGCCAAACAGAAATAGGGTATATAGTGGCACATCTTGGACATGACATTTTAAGAGTACAAAGGTGGGAGGATGTTTACAACTGATAGACATTAGGTTACAAATGAGACTTTCCCGTGCCTTTGCTCAGGAAACATAAAGAAATGACTTCCAGAGGGAAAAAATGAACTTTTAATATTGCTTAGCACACTGAGGAGTAAGTTAAGAACATGATAAGAATCCTTCAGTGAAATATTACTGCTTATGATCCTGCCATAAGAGATCCTTAAATTTTTCTTGAAGCAGTCAGACAGGCCCTAATGCTCCTCTACTATTTAAAAGAAAAGCCAGGGATTTTTTTTTTTTTTTTTCCTTTGTGAATGAAGTAGGAGCCTTAGTCACTTTCTTCCTCCGTCTCCTCTTCTTCAGTATCCTCTTCCTCCATCATTTCTGGCTCCTTTTTCTCTTTACGCTTCTTACAAAGCACAAGGAAGCAACATACAAATAAACAAATCAAAGGAATAAGCCACAGTAACATGTGAGTGTTCTTTTCCATTTTTGTGTCTTCCGCCTGTTCTGCCTCTTCGGCCTCTTCTTCCTCCTCTTCCTCTTCTCCCTCTCCTTCCTCATCTCCTTGGGGATTACCCGGTGGGCCACTACTATTACTACCTCCACTGCCTTCATCCTTGCAGTAGGGAGGTGCCCATCCGGGGTTGCAATGGCACTCTTGCTTATTATTGCAGACCCCCTTCATGTGGCAGGTCTTAGGCTGACAGGCTTGTGGCTCAGGAACCATACTGACACACCTGCTGTGAACACAGATCTTTTTTTGACCACACATTGTGCCGTCCTTCACCTGGCCGATATCAGGTATGGACATTCCGACATGATAGTCAGTGCCCCAGCAAGTGGTGTCATTGACTTGAAACTGATGCACTGTGGAATGTTCCATCAGATTTGGGATGACTCCCACATTTTCACACTGAACTCTCCCACACAGGATATCAGGGACTTCACATTTCATGTACTCTGTGTTGCTGATACCACAGTGACCAAATCGATTTCCTTGGGTGTTGATTTCTTTGTAGCAACTCTGAGATGCACTCCTTGCATCTTTGCCAAAAATCTCCCTGCACTGTTCATCATGGTTAGCACAGTTCTTTTTATAGCAGTAGGCACTGTCACTACAGGGAATCCCATCCTGCACAAATACATCTTCTGGGCACTGATGCGATGTCCCATTGCACCACTCTGGAAGGTCACATTCATTGACCTGTTTTCTGCACAAGGTCCCTGCTGACCTGACCTTGCAGTTTTTACAGCAAGACCCAAAAGCACAAGCAGCTCCAGGCTTCAGAGCGCAATTCGGCAGACAGCAGGGATCACGTGCACACTGCCCTATGGTTCCACAGTCACACTCCTCTCCTTCTTCGACCACTAGGTTCCCACAATACTTTATCCTAAAGATATTCTCTGGATTTGGAGGAGAGAAGAGACAAAGTCCATTCCTCATCACATTGTCCCAAAACTCGGCATAACTGCAGTTGCTGAATTTACTCGTTACCGATCTGGCAGGATACATTATGCAAAACTGAAGTTCACACACACAAAATTCAGTATCATGCAGCATACCTAAATTATGACCAAGTTCATGGGTAACAGTAAGCCCAAAAGCATACAGACTCTCATCTTCGAAAACCATAACTCCACTATTAAGAGGATTCTGGCATACTCCAGCAACAAAGGCAACTCCAAGCGTAGGGTCAAATGATTTCTTTATGAAAAGATGGGCTGCATCATGTGGCAGTCGCTTATCAAGGTTAAAAAACTTCCAAACAGCAAAATCCTCCAACATATTCTCTATGTCATCAGTGGCAATTTGGTTTATTTCAGTCCAGATTTCAAGCCCAGTTAAAATTACATCAACTGCCAAAGGGCGATACAGGCTATTTATTATGTTGACAGCATTAGCTATATCATTTTGTACTACTGACACATTGCTTCCTGAGAAAATGTATCGAAGATTGTCCACAATCACTACCAGCTCAAGAAACCGCAAGTGGGTCCACCAGCCTGTGTAAGAACTTTGCTTCAGGGTGAAATTATGCAACTCCAATTGGCGTGCTATTTCCTCTTCTGTTAACCCACATCTCATACGTGGGAACTGAGTATCATTGATGTCTATTCTATATACCCAGTGTTCAAATGTGGCGGAAGACCTAACTGGTTCAATTTCATAAGCAAGATCATTTATCTGCAGTATTCCTCGAAAACCTCCAGAACAGGTACTGAGGGCAACCAGGGACTTGGGAGCACCCTCCACATAACCATGATAGTAGCAGTCATCAGGAACAAAAGGCTGATCCTGCTGCAGGGAACGCTGGTCTGTGTAGGTGAACACTGGGAGGGGCCTGGAAACCAAGAACTTCTTGACCTTCATGTGGGCGATGTGTCTTTGGCCCCCAAATCGCAGGCTATAGGAGAGCCAGCCTGGAACCTTTGCATTTCTGCCCCAGCCAGTCACCTTCAAGGGGATCACCAACTCTGGGGAAGAGAAGTGCTGGGAGGGCCTGGCCTGAGAGTGACCAGAAATGAACAGACACACCCCAAACCAGAGCAGCAGGGGAGTGACTCTGAAGTGTACCAGGGCCTCACCCACTGTCATTATGGAGCCACCTGCTCAGGACAGAAGAGGGCAGGGCATCAGGCACTGCTGGTCTGGCTCCTTCCTCTCAGCTGTTGAGGGTGCAGGGATAAGCTTTATGGATCTGTGTCCTGGAAGAACTGGCCCATCAAAGCTGCAACGCTGAAGTGAAAATAGAAAGAAGATCTAGGAGAGGGTGGTTGGGGCAGAGAGGGTAGGGGAGAGAGGGAGAGAGAGGGAGAGAAAGAAAGTGATTTCAATTGGGACAAGGCTTGAATCAATAAAATTCTGGAGTTTGTCTCATATATGTAAGGGCAAGGAATAAGGGAAGAGCAGGTTTACAGGGAAAGAAATGCAGGAAATTCATCATAGATGGGTAATTGTTGAATCCTGTTGTAATATAAGGACTCATTAATATACTATTCTCTAAGCATGAACACTGGCATGACATTTCTCATTTTAGAAAGATTGACGTCTGACTCCCAATTTACTCCCCACCCAAAGTCGACTGGTACTCTGCTAGCTTCAGTAAGCATGTGGACAGCCCATCCAAAACTCATCATTTTTTGGTTTCTTTATTCAGACAGTTTGCTCCATCTCCCCTTCTCTTCTACAGACATCTTATCTAGCTCCCATTCTGTTTGAGGTAAGCAGTCAAAGTAAGTCTCACTTAAGGGACTCATTAGTTTCGGGAGCCCAATCCAGACAAACATGTAATTTGTAACACACTTTCATCTGCAGAAAACCCCTGGACCTTCCAAGGAAGGCAGCTATGTTGACAAAGTAATAGGAATGAGACTGTTATCTGGGGACAAGTCAACAACCCAGTTGCCTCTAATCACAGCATGGAAGCAGCAGCCTTCTCTGCACCTAGCCCAGCTGCATCATGTTCTCAATCATAAGAGACTCACCGTGGCTGTGTTTAGATATATTCCATTCTATATTTTACATGCACGGTGAGTTAGCTGAATTCTCTAGAGAACGTTAGACCGAAGAATTTAAATCTAGAGTCAGTTCACTAAAAGATTCAGAGATCACAATTTGAATGGACTTACTTCATATCTGTTGAAAACATAAATTTTAACTCAAGTAAAAGCTAATTTTCTTCATTTGCTGACTTTCCGTTAAAAGTATCAATAATTTCCTTAACATTTGAAAACAACAGATTTTAAAAAATTGGAGACACATCAGAACATACACTGGTGGCTGAATATTCTAAACACAGACACAAATGGGGTTGACAGTAGAGAGCATAAAAATACTCTCAGTAGTACAATGTCAAGAACATCTGGATAGTCCTAGATACTTTGCCAGAACTAATGGATAGCTCCTGGAAGCCAAGTATACTAGATGCAACTTCTAAGGGAAAGCATCTCTGATATAGGTCAAATCCTAATGACCAGATTTCCTTTCCATGTCTCCCTTCATGATATCCTTGGTATCTGCTACAGATCTGGGGACATTAAGATGGAAATGCGTGAGGTGAAAGAGGACTATTAGAAACAAATCACTGTAAAGAGGAAAATAACTTATATTAAGTAATCTCATCAGAAATAGGACGTGGTGACGAGAAACTTTCAGCCCCGAGGGTCTTTACGTCTACCCGGCTTTGTCACTGTTGTACCGTTCAATACGACGGACTGCTGCACGCCAAAGCCCTTCCTCTCCTTCCTGCCAGCATTGCCCGCACTTCAAGTAGTGTCAGAATCTTCCTCGGCATCAGTAATTAACTCTTTCTTCCATGCCAGCAGCTACTTCAACTCCTCAAAACCTCTATCTTACTTTGTCTCCACTCACTTTTAGTCACAGCTAATTCAGGGTTTCTTACACTTAGGTCACAAACCATTCAGGGTCATGAGAAGAATGTAATGAGCCACAACTAAATAATAAAACAACAGAAAATACGAGACAGCATCACACAAATCATTTATCACCTCCTATATATCACCTGTCACCACAGAAGCTATTAGCAGAACTCTGCTGACATAGCTTATACTGATTATCAACTATTTTCTGAGTCCTAACGCTAAAGTTTATACTTTGTTTATGGAGCTAGAGATGGGAACTGGCACATTATATTTCCCCATTTCTAGCTGGATTCCTGAAAAATGCTGTCAAGAAAAGCCTGAGAGGGAGAATAAAAAGCAAAAGGGAAGGACAAGAGGCTCTTCCTGTTTGCCTGCTGTTACTGTCAGTGACCTTCCCCGTACACCCAGAATGGTCTCTTGCTCTGGTGCTGAGAGTCAGTTACCACATTCTAGAACCAGCTCCATCAATCCTACCAAAGGCACCTAGTGTCAATGCCCCCTGCCAGAGGGCTCAGAACCAGATGTACAGAGCCATCTTCCAGTACTGTGGGCAACCCATACCAGCCAGCCAGTATCTCTTTCTCAGATGTTTCAGGCTATACCACAAAGCTCCCTGATAACGGGTTTGATATGCTCCATGAGAGGAGTAACCCTCTGTCTCTTAGATCTGTGTCAGAGTCCTGGCGGACCTTCTTCCAAGTCCCTAAGGAACCAGTACCAGCTCAATATTACCTAAGAGGAAGTACAGCTATCAACTCCACACTACTTTTCTGAGTTCCTAAATTACCAGCATCACCTGGGCTGGTAGTGCTCTATCTTCTACTGTCCAGGTCCAGACCTATGAGGCCACTGTGAGAGCTTCTAGGTTATGAAAACCGCCATCTCTTCCCTTCGTTCCCACAATCTCAGGGGTGCAACTCTCTGTGGTAATTCATACTTCTCTGTACCTCCGTGTTCCCTTTTTACCTTTTTGGCTCTCTAATACTTTTCCAAGAATTTTTATAGTAATTACTCTTGGTGGATTTTTCTTTTCTGGACTAGATCTTGACAAATACATACAGCACTTGGTACCAAGAGTGCTGCCGAGAGAGATAAACTGGGTCTCTGGGATTCGCTTAGGTATGTCCATGGCCTTAACACACTGCTGAACTCCTGTTGAATGGGGGATGGGCTCATAATAACATCACAATTAGTTAAATTTCTCCTCACTGTTGATTGTGATGAAGTGCCCTATTGAAGCAAGTGTGTGGCGGACCAAGGGAAGGCTGTGATGTTGCCTAGAAATATCTCAAAGACTGAGGGGTGGAATGGGTGTATTAAATTCTAATGGACATTTTGCACAATGAGGCTCAAGGCTCTAAGGTCTCAGCTCAGATTGCTGATAACAGGAGACTTAAAAAAAAAAAAAATCTCTCCTTTAGCCACAGAGCGAACTTCAAAGAAAACCAGAATTTAACTGTGGAGTTTCAGAATCACAGCATAAGTTGAATACCAAGATTTGCCAAGACTGTAGCGGGAAATCTGATTGAGACAAAAAAAACACAAAAAAACTTTGACCTTGATAATGGGAGTTCCAGGTCGACTGGATTGGTTCTGAGTATCTAGATCCTCCCAAGACACCTGACATTCCTCTACCAGGGAAGGTGCCTAGACTCCTCTTGTCTGAGAAGCCTAGCCACCTTTAGCTAGAGACCCTGTGATTATCTCAGCTGGGGAAGTTATCCCACCAGGGCATGTCTAGTATCCTCAAGACATACTCCTACTGCCCTTTAATGGCTCTAAATGCAAACCAGAATCTAATTCAATATGCTACAGAGGAAAAGGTTCTTTCCTCTGAATTGAGAGGAAAGAACTTCTACTGAAAATAATGACAATAGTTTACTAATTTATATTGACAAAAGAAAGGAAACAAACCATATTAATAGCAGAAACGATGAAGTCATTACAGAGATAAAGATATATTCAATATGATAAAATTCAGCAGGAGTTTGTATCTTCTTAACAAATAGCTTTGAAATATATAAAGCAAACACCAACAGAACAAAAAGGAGAAATAGAAAAAATTAGAAAAAATAGAAAAGGAGAAATAGA